>NC_084734.1:10184143-10339143 GCF_033978785.1 Entelurus aequoreus
CTTATGTCACACTTTATTAAGCATTTTTTACATATTCCTTATGTTACACTTTATTAAGCATTTTTTACATATTCCTTATGTTACACTTTATTAAGCATTTTTTACATATTCCTTATGTTACACTTTATTAAGCATTTTTTACATATTCCTTATGTTATACTTTATTAAGCATTTTTTACATATTCCTTGTTGTACTTTATTAAGCATTTTTTACATATTCCTTATGTTATACTTTATTAAGTTTACATATTCCTTGTAATACACTTTAAGCATTTTTTACATATTCCTTGTTACACTTTATTAAGCATTTTTTACATATTCCTTATGTTATACTTTATTAAGTTTACATATTCCTTGTATTACACTTTAAGCATTTTTTTTTACATATTCCTTATTACACTTTATTAAGCATTTTTTACATATTCCTTATGTTACACTTTATTAAGCATTTTTTACATATTCCTTATGTTACACTTTATTAAGCATTTTTTACAAACTCCTTATGTTACACTCTATTAAGCATGTTTTACATATTCCTTATGTTACACTTTATTAAGCTTTTTTTTTTTACATATTCCTTATGTTACACTTTATTAAGCATTTTTTTACAAACTCCTTATGTTACACTCTATTAAGCATGTTTTACATATTCCTTATGTTACACTTTATTAAGCATTTTTTTACATATTCCTTATGTTACACTTTATTAAGCATTTTTTACATATTCCTTATGTTATACTTTATTAAGTTTACATATTCCTTGTATTACACTTTAAGCATTTTTTTTTACATATTCCTTGTTACACTTTATTAAGCATTTTTTACATATTCCCTATGTTATACTTTATTAAGTTTACATATTCCTTGTATTACACTTTAAGCATTTTTTACATATTCCTTGTTACACTTTATTAAGCATTTTTTACATATTCCTTATGTTACACTTTATTAAGCATTTTTTACAAACTCCTTATGTTACACTCTATTAAGCATGTTTTACATATTCCTTATGTTACATTTTATTAAGCATTTTTTACATATTCCTTATGTTATACTTTATTAAGTTTACATATTCCTTGTATTACACTTTAAGCATTTTTTACATATTCCTTGTTACACTTTATTAAGCATTTTTTACATATTCCTTATGTTACACTTTATTAAGCATTTTTTACAAACTCCTTATGTTACACTCTATTAAGCATGTTTTACATATTCCTTATGTTACATTTTATTAAGCATTTTTTACATATTCCTTATGTTATACTTTATTAAGTTTACATATTCCTTGTATTACACTTTAAGCATTTTTTACATATTCCTTGTTACACTTTATTAAGCATTTTTTACATATTCCTTATGTTACACTTTATTAAGCATTTTTTACAAACTCCTTATGTTACACTCTATTAAGCATGTTTTACATATTCCTTATGTTATATTTTATTAAGCATTTTTTACATATTCCTTATGTTATACTTTATTAAGTTTACATATTCCTTGTATTACACTTTAAGCATTTTTTACATATTCCTTGTTACACTTTATTAAGCATTTTTTACATATTCCTTATGTTACACTTTATTAAGCATTTTTTACAAACTCCTTATGTTACACTCTATTAAGCATGTTTGACATATTCCTTATGTTACACTTTATTAAGCATTTTTTACATATTCCTTATGTTACACTTTATTAAGCATTTTTTACATATTCCTTGTTACACTTTAAGCATTTTTTACATATTCCTTATGTTACACTTTATTAAGCATGTTTTACATATTCCTTATGTTACACTTTATTAAGCATTTTTTACATATTCCTTATGTTATACTTTATTAAGCATTTTTTACATATTCCTTATGTCACACTTTATTAAGCATTTTTTACATATTCCTTATGTTATACTTTATTAAGTTTACATATTCCTTGTATTACACTTTAAGCATTTTTTACATATTCCTTGTTACACTTAAGCATTTTTTACATATTCCTTATGTTACACTTTATTAAGCATTTTTTTACAAACTCCTTATGTTACACTCTATTAAGCATGTTTTACATATTCCTTATGTTACATTTTATTAAGCATTTTTTACATATTCCTTATGTTATACTTTATTAAGTTTACATATTCCTTGTATTACACTTTAAGCATTTTTTACATATTCCTATTTACACTTTATTAAGCATTTTTTACATATTCCTTGTTACACTTTATTAAGCATTTTTTACAAACTCCTTATGTTACACTCTATTAAGCATGTTTTACATATTCCTTATGTTACACTTTATTAAGCATTTTTTACATATTCCTTATGTTATACTTTATTATTATTTTTTACATATTCCTTATGTTATACTTTATTAAAAAATGTTTACATATTTCTTATGTTACACTTTATTAAGCCTTTTTTACATATTCCTTATGTTACACTTTAAGCATTTTTTACATATTCCTTATGTTACACTTTGTTAAGCATTTTTTACATATTCCTTATGTTACACTTTGTTAAGCATTTTTACATATTCCTTGTATTACACTTTATTAAGCATTTTTTACATAGTCCTTATGTTACACTTTATTAAGCATTTTTTTTACATATTCCTTATATTACACTTTATTAAGCATTTTTTACATATTCCTTATGTTATACTTTATTAAACATTTTTTTTAACATATTCCTTATGTTACACTTTATTAAGCATTTTTTACATATTTCTTATGTTACACTTTATTAAGCCTTTTTTACATATTCCTTATGTTACACTTTAAGCATTTTTTACATATTCCTTATGTTACACTTTGTTAAGCATTTTTTACATATTCCTTATGTTACACTTTGTTAAGCATTTTTACATATTCCTTGTATTACACTTTATTAAGCATTTTTTACATAGTCCTTATGTTACACTTTATTAAGCATTTTTTTACATATTCCTTATATTACACTTTATTAAGCATTTTTTACATATTCCTTATGTTATACTTTATTAAACATTTTTTTAACATATTCCTTATGTTACACTTTATTAAGCATTTTTTACATATTCCTTATGTTATACTTTATTAAACATTTTTTACATATTCCTTATGTTACACTTTATTAAGCATTTTTTACATATTCCTTATGTTACACTTTAAGCATTTTTACATATTCCTTATGTTACACTTTGTTAAGCATTTTTTACATATTCCTTATGTTACACTTTATTAAGCATTTTTTACATATTCCTTATGTTACACTTTATTTAGCATTTTTTACATATTCCTTATGTTACACTTTGCTAAGCATTTTTACATATTCCTTATGTTACACTTTGTTAAGCATTTTTTACATATTCCTTATGTTACACTTTATTAAGCATTTTTTACATATTCCTTATGTTACACTTTATTAAGCATCTTTAGATGGAATCACGTTACAGCAAAAAGCAAGCAGACGTAAACAGGAAATGAACAGGCGGATTAATAAGAGTGTGTCACAGTATGTACTGGAAGAGGGCGGGTCGATCCATAAAATGCTGCTGTTGATACCAAGGGTAATATCAGTATATGATCGATACTAGAGTGATTACATTGATATATTTTTCTCTCTCAAAATATTTTGGTCCCCTTTTATGTTTTCAAACTGGGAATAATTCCCTGAGCACAGCAGGACTTTGAGGGCAAAAAAGTAAACATTTAAATGAGTAACAGTAGTTTTTGTTAAGTTATTGTGTACTATTGACTTTGTTTTGATCAAACAATTGTATGTAATAAAAGAGTACAAGGTTGACATAGTTTATTGGTCAAATTCACCATAAATACATGGAAAATATTACACGTGTTAATACATATTGATATCTCACTCATTGCCCATCCATCCATCTTCTTCCGCTTATCTGAGGTTGGGTCACGGGGGCAGCAGCCTAAGCAGGGAAGCCCAGACTTCCCTCTCCCCAGCCACTTGGTCCAGCTCCTCCCGGGGGATCCCGAGATGTTCCCAGGCCAGCCGGGAGACATAGTCTTCCCTAGGGAGGCGTTCGGGTGGCATCCTGACCAGATGCCCCGAACCACCTCATCTGGCTCCTCTCCATGTGGAGGAGCAGCGGCTTTACTCTGAGCTCCTCCCGGATGACAGAGCTTCTCACCCTATCTCTAAGGGAGAGCCCCGCCACCGGGCGAAGGAAACTCATTTCGACCGCTTGTACCCGTGATCTTGTCCTTTCGGTCATAACCCAAAGATCATGACCATAGGTGAGGATGGGAACGTAGATCGACCGGTAAATTTTAGAGCTTTGCCTTCCGGCTCAGCTCCTTCCTCACTACAACGGATCGATACAGCGTCCGCATTACTGAAGACGCCGCACCGATCCGCCTGTCGATCTCACGATCCACTCTTCCCTCACTCGTGAACAAGACTCTGAGGTACTTGAACTCCTCCACTTGGGGCAATATCTCCTCCCCAACTTGGAGATGGCACTCCACCCTTTCCCGGGCGAGAACCATGGACTCGGACTTGTAGGTGCTGATTCTCATCCGAGTCGCTTGACACTCGGCAGAGAACCGATCCAGTGAGAGCTGAAGATCCTGGCCAGATGAAGCCACATCATCTGCAAAAAGCAGAGACCTAATCCTGCAGCCACCAAACCAGATCCCCTCAACACCTTGACTGCGCCTAGAAATTCTGTCCATAAAATAATCAGTATTTTAAAACCCTGATCAGAAAATCTAACTGCAACAAATTCATTTGATTTGTATTATTTCTTAATGACTTTGGTTTGTGTTCGATTGCGTCTTGGTCTGACCTTTTGAACAAAACCTGCGGTAGGACTTTATCAAAAGAAATGAGCATCACCAGGCCTTTTTTATTGCCAGGAAGTATAACAGTATTGGTAAACATTGTTGGACCACAGGAATTTGTTTGGGTGGAAAATGTTTGTTGTTGACTACTTCAGAGCTGCACTTAGCACGGCTCAGATAAAGTATGTCAAATTGCATTCTTATACCCCTATCATATTTGACCCCTTTCTGGCCTTAATCCCTGCGTGCAAAATGTGGATTTGCAAAGTTACCATTAGTGATTCACAAAAAAAAGCACATTGTTTTACATTATTGAGCTTCAATATACAAACCCCGTTTCCATATGAGTTGGGAAATTGTGTTAGATGTAAATATAAGTGGAATACAATGATTTGCAAATCATTTTCAACCCATATTCAGTTGAATGCACTACAAAGACAACATATTTGATGTTCAAACTCATAAACTTTATTTTTTTTGCAAATAATAATTAACTTAGAATGTCATGGCTGCAACACGTGCCAAAGTAGTTGGGAAAGGGCATGTTCACCACTGTGTTACATGGCCTTTTCTTTTAACACTCAGTAAAGGTTTGGGAACTGAGGAGACACATTTTTGAAGCTTCTCAGGTGGAATTCTTTCCCATTCTTGCTTGATGTACAGCTTAAGTTGTTCAACAGTCCGGGGGTCTCCCTTGTGCTATTTTAGGCTTCATAATGCGCCACACATTTTCAATGGGAGACAGGTCTGGACTACAGGCAGGCCAGTCTAGTACCCGCACTCTTTTACTATGTAGCCACGTTGATGTAACATGTGACTTGGCATTGTCTTGCTGAAATAAGCAGGGGCGTCCATGGTAACGTTGCTTGGATGGCAACATATGTTGCTCCAAAACCTGTATGTACCTTTCAGCATTAATGGCACCTTCACAGATGTGTAAGTTACCCATGTCTTGGGCACTAATACACCCCCATACCATCACACATGCTGGCTTTTACACTTTGCGCCTATAACAATCCGGATGGTTCTTTTCCTCTTTGGTCCGGAGGACACGACGTCCACAGTTTCCAAAAACAATTTGAAATGTGGACTCGTCAGACCACAGAACACTTTTCCACTTTGTATCAGTCCATCTTAGATGAAATCAGGCCCAGCGAAGCCGACGGCGTTTCTGGGTGTTGTTGATAAACGGTTTTCGCCTTGCATAGGAGAGTTTTAACTTGCACTTACAGATGTAGCGACCAACTGTAGTTACTGACAGTGGGTTTCTGAAGTGTTCCTGAGCCCATGTGGTGATATCCTTTACACACTGATGTCGCTTGTTGACGCAGTACAGCCTGAGGGATGGAAGGTCACGGGCTTAGCTGCTTACGTGCAGTGATTTCTCCAGATTCTCTGAACCCTTTGATGATATTACGGAGCGTAGATGGTGAAATCCCTAAATTCCTTGCAATAGCTGGTTGAGAAAGGTTTTTCTTAAACTGTTCAACAATTTGCTCACGCGTTTGTTGACAAAGTGGTGACCCTCGTCCCATCCTTGTTTGTGAATGACTGAGCATTTCACGGAATCTACTTTTATACCCAGTGTATCTCATATTTCAGTACTGTACCACAATAATAACATTAAGACCTCAAACTATAGTGTTGTATCATATAAATGATATAAATATAGAGCTTTTAATACTATGGTCACATTGCCAGAATGCATGTTGCTTTGTCCCGCGCAATGGAGAATTTGTGGCTAACGTACCTCCAGAGTGCAAAGCCACTTCTAAATCACTAATCCTCGCCTCTATGGCGTCAAACTGTTTCTTACAAGAGGACGAGCAAAAGCTAAACATGCTACGCTACACACTGTAGAAGGAAATGCTAACCACAAAGGTGGGCAGCTCGATACAGATATCGAGTGTCATGATACCAACTATAATATTATTTGGTCGATGCTACAGTGATCAGATTGATTGGCTTATTTAAAAAAAAAAGTTGTGGTTATTGTTGACAAACTGGGCAAAATAAGTCCCTGGACACATGAGGTCTTGAAGGGCAAGAACCAAGAGATTGAAATCAGAGCCAATAGTTGATATTTGTTGATATTGATATTGATATTGATATTGTTACTTTTTTGTCTGATTACAATTGTGATCAATAATGGAATTATTCAATGATCTTGAATATTAAGTATCAGCATTGGTAGGACCAATACTACTTTGTATAGGATCGATACACAAATTTGTAGTATCGTCCAAAACCAATGGGTGACCCCAAACTTTTGAACGGTAGTGTATGTTGTTGCATACTGTATGTTTCATACTGTATATTGTTGCATACTGTATGTTTCATACTGTATATTGTTGCATACTGTATGTTTCATACTGTATATTGTTGCATACTGTATGTTTCATACTGTATATTGTTGCATACTGTATGTTGCATACTGTATATTGTTGCATACTGTATGTTTCATACTGTATATTGTTGGATACTGTATGTTGTTGCATACTGTATGTTGTTGCATACTATATATTGTTGCATACTGTATGTTGTTGCATACTATATATTGTTGCATACTGTATGTTTCATACTGTATATTGTTGGATACTGTATGTTTCATACTGTATGTTTCATACTGTATATTGTTGCATACTGTATGTTTCATACTGTATATTGTTGCATACTGTATGTTTCATACTGTATGTTTCATACTGTATGTTTCATACTGTATATTGTTGCATACTGTATGTTTCATACTGTATATTGTTGCATACTGTATGTTTCATACTGTATGTTTCATACTGTATATTGTTGCATACTGTATGTTGTTGCATACTTTATGTTGTTGCATATTGTATGTTTCATACTGTATATTGTTGCATACTGTATGTTGTTGCATATTGTATGTTGTTGCATATTGTATGTTGTTGCATACTGTATGTTTCATACTGTATATTGTTGCATACTGTATGTTTCATACTGTATGTTTCATACTGTATATTGTTGCATACTGTATGTTGTTGCATACTGTATATTGTTGCATACTGTATGTTTCATACTGTATATTGTTGCATACTGTATGTTGTTGCATACTTTGTTGTTGCATACTTTGTTGTTGCATATTGTATGTTGTTGCATACTGTATGTTGTTGCATACTGTATGTTGTTGCATACTGTATGTTTCATACTGTATATTGTTGCATATTGTATGTTTTTGCATACTGTATATTGTTGCATATTGTATGTTGTTGCATACTGTATGTTTTATACTGTATGTTGTTGCATACTGTATGTTGTTGCATACTGTATGTTTTATACTGTATGTTGTTGCATACTGTATGTTGTTGCATACTGTATATTGTTGCATACTGTATGTTTCATACTGTATATTGTTGCATACTGTATGTTGTTGCATACTTTATGTTGTTGCATATTGTATGTTGTTGCATACTGTATGTTTCATACTGTATATTGTTGCATATTGTATGTTGTTGCATACTGTATGTTTCATACTGTATATTGTTGCATATTGTATGTTGTTGCATACTGTATGTTTTATACTGTATGTTGTTGCATACTGTATGTTGTTGCATACTGTATGTTTCATACTGTATATTGTTGCATATTGTATGTTTTTGCATACTGTATATTGTTGCATATTGTATGTTGTTGCCTACTGTATGTTTTATACTGTATGTTGTTGCATACTGTATGTTGTTGCATACTGTATGTTTTATACTGTATGTTGTTGCATACTGTATGTTGTTGCATACTGTATGTTTCATACTGTATATTGTTGCATACTGTATATTGTTGCATACTGTATGTTTCATACTGTATGTTGCATACTGTATATTGTTGCATACTGTATGTTGCATACTGTATGTTGTTGCATACTGTATGTTGCATACTGTATGTTTCATACTGTATATTGTTGCATACTGTATATTGTTGCATACTGTGTTGTTGCATACTGTATGTTTCATACTGTATGTTGTTGCATACTGTATATTGTTGCATACTGTATGTTGTTGCATACTGTATGTTTCATACTGTATGTTGTTGCATACTGTATGTTTCATACTGTATGTTGTTGCATACTGTATGTTTCATACTGTATGTTGTTGCATACTGTATGTTTCATACTGTATGTTGTTGCATACTGTATGTTTCATACTGTATGTTGTTGCATACTGTATGTTGTTGCATACTGTATGTTTCATACTGTATGTTGTTGCATACTGTATGTTGCATACTGTATGTTGTTGCATACTGTATGTTGTTGCATACTGTATGTTGTTGCATACTGTATGTTTCATACTGTATATTGTTGCATACTGTATGTTGTTGCATACTGTATGTTGTTGCATACTGTATGTTTCATACTGTATGTTGTTGCATACTGTATGTTGTTGCATACTGTATGTTGCATACTGTATGTTTCATACTGTATATTGTTGCATACTGTATATTGTTGCATACTGTATGTTGTTGCATACTGTATGTTGTTGCATACTGTATGTTGCATACTGTATGTTTCATACTGTATATTGTTGCATACTGTATATTGTTGCATACTGTATGTTGTTGCATACTGTATGTTGTTGCATACTGTATGTTGCATACTGTATGTTTCATACTGTATATTGTTGCATATTGTATGTTGTTGCATACTGTATGTTTCATACTGTATATTGTTGCATATTGTATGTTGTTGCATACTGTATGTTTTATACTGTATGTTGTTGCATACTGTATGTTGTTGCATACTGTATGTTTCATACTGTATATTGTTGCATACTGTATATTGTTGCATATTGTATGTTGTTGCCTACTGTATGTTTTATACTGTATGTTGTTGCATACTATATGTTGTTGCATACTGTATGTTTTATACTGTATGTTGTTGCATACTGTATGTTGTTGCATACTGTATGTTTCATACTGTATATTGTTGCATACTGTATATTGTTGCATACTGTATGTTTCATACTGTATGTTGCATACTGTATATTGTTGCATACTGTATGTTGCATACTGTATGTTGTTGCATACTGTATGTTGCATACTGTATGTTTCATACTGTATATTGTTGCATACTGTATATTGTTGCATACTGTGTTGTTGCATACTGTATGTTTCATACTGTATGTTGTTGCATACTGTATATTGTTGCATACTGTATGTTGTTGCATACTGTATGTTTCATACTGTATGTTGTTGCATACTGTATGTTTCATACTGTATGTTGTTGCATACTGTATGTTTCATACTGTATGTTGTTGCATACTGTATGTTTCATACTGTATGTTGTTGCATACTGTATGTTTCATACTGTATGTTGTTGCATACTGTATGTTGTTGCATACTGTATGTTTCATACTGTATGTTGTTGCATACTGTATGTTGCATACTGTATGTTGTTGCATACTGTATGTTGTTGCATACTGTATGTTGTTGCATACTGTATGTTTCATACTGTATATTGTTGCATACTGTATGTTGTTGCATACTGTATGTTGTTGCATACTGTATGTTTCATACTGTATGTTGTTGCATACTGTATGTTGTTGCATACTGTATGTTGCATACTGTATGTTTCATACTGTATATTGTTGCATACTGTATATTGTTGCATACTGTATGTTGTTGCATACTGTATGTTGTTGCATACTGTATGTTGCATACTGTATGTTTCATACTGTATATTGTTGCATACTGTATATTGTTGCATACTGTATGTTTCATACTGTATGTTGTTGCATACTGTATGTTGTTGCATACTGTGTTTCATACTGTATGTTGTTGCATACTGTGTTTCATACTGTATGTTGTTGCATACTGTATGTTTCATACTGTATGTTGTTGCATACTGTGTTTCATACTGTATGTTGTTGCATACTGTATGTTTCATACTGTATGTTGTTGCATACTGTATGTTTCATACTGTATGTTGTTGCATACTGTATGTTTCATACTGTATGTTGTTGCATACTGTATGTTGTTGCATACTGTATGTTGCATACTGTATGTTGTTGCATACTGTATGTTTCATACTGTATATTGTTGCATACTGTATGTTGTTGCATATTGTATGTTGTTGCATACTGTATGTTGTTGCATATTGTATGTTGTTGCATACTGTATGTTGTTGCATATTGTATGTTGTTGCATATTGTATGTTGTTGCATACTGTATGTTGTTGCATATTGTATGTTGTTGCATACTGTATGTTGTTGCATACTGTATGTTGCATACTGTATGTTGTTGCATACTGTATGTTTCATACTGTATATTGTTGCATACTGTATGTTGTTGCATATTGTATGTTGTTGCATACTGTATGTTTCATACTGTATATTGTTGCATACTGTATGTTGTTGCATACTGTATGTTGTTGCATACTGTATGTTTTGGGCCACAGAATGTCCATCCAAACCAAGTAGATGTTGGCCATACCAATGCTGATGTTGATATTTCACCTTTTCAAGATCATTACATGATTACATTTTTGATCACTCATGTAACATTATTAAATATTCTAATGATTCCCTTTTATTACGTAGAACAGTGTTTCACCTAGCTAGTACCACCTGGTTCTCCAACTACCCCCATAATGTAGTGTAGTAGACCTAAGTATTCATTAAGTACCACCATCATGACATCATTAAATACAGTAGTGTAGTAGACCTAAGTATTCATTAAGTACCACCATAATGACATCATTAAATACAGTAGTGTAGTAGACCTAAGTATTCATTAAGTACCACCATAATGACATCATTAAATACAGTAGTGTAGTAGACCTAAGTATTCATTAAGTACCACCATAATGACATCATTAAATACAGTAGTGTAGTAGACCTAAGTATTCATTAAGTACCACCATAATGACATCATTAAATACAGTAGTGTAGTAGACCTAAGTATTCATTAAGTACCACCATAATGACATCATTAAATACAGTAGTGTAGTAGACCTAAGTATTCATTAAGTACCACCATAATGACAACATTAAATACAGTAGTGTAGTAGACCTAAGTATTCATTAAGTACCACCATAATGACAACATTAAATACAGTAGTGTAGTAGACCTAAGTATTCATTAAGTACCACCATAATGACCAACATTAAATACAGTAGTGTAGTAGACCTAAGTATTCATTAAGTACCACCATAATGACAACATTAAATACAGTAGTGTAGTAGACCTAAGTATTCATTAAGTACCACCATAATGACCAACATTAAATACAGTAGTGTAGTAGACCTAAGTATTCATTAAGTACCACCATAATGACAACATTAAATACAGTAGTGTAGTAGACCTAAGTATTCATTAAGTACCACCATAATGACATCATTAAATACAGTAGTGTAGTAGACCTAAGTATTCATTAAGTACCACCATAATGACATCATTAAATACAGTAGTGTAGTAGACCTAAGTATTCCTTAAGTACCACCATAATGACAACATTAAATAGAGTAGTGTAGTAGACCTAAGTATTCATTAAAAAAGGCGCAGGTTTTATATTTAATATTTTAGGCCACTGTTTTTTGAACAGTAACACTGTGTTGGACTATAGGAACATAAAACCCTGTACTTGAATCAAGTGATTCTTTGGTGTACCACTAGATGGAGCCTCTGTAGCACGAGTAGCGACACCGCTGCAGACTAAACAGTTGTAGCGACTCCACTGCAGACTAAACAGTTGTAGCGACACCGCTGCAGACTAAACAGTTGTAGCGACACCACTGCAGACTAAACAGTTGTAGCGACACCACTGCAGACTAAACATTTGTAGCGACACCACTGCAGACTAAACAGTTGTAGTGACACTACTGCAGACTAAACAGTTGTAGCGACACCACTGCAGACTAAACATTTGTAGCGACACCGCTGCAGACTAAACACTTGTCGCGACACCACTACAGACTAAGCAGTTGTAGCGACACCATTGCAGGCTGTACAGTTGTAGCGACACCACTGCAGACTAAACAGTTGTAGCGACACCACTGCAGACTAAACAGTTGTAGCGACACCACTGCAGACTAAGCAGTTGTAGCGACACCACCGCAGACTAAAAAGTTGTAGCGACACCACTGCAGACTAAACAGTTGTAGCGACACCACTGCAGACTAAACAGTTGTAGCGACACCACTGCAGACTAAACAGTTGTAGCGACACCACTGCAGACTAAGCAGTTGTAGCGACACCACTGCAGACTAAGCAGTTGTAGCGACACCACTGCAGACTAAGCAGTTGTAGCGACACCACTGCAGACTAAGCAGTTGTAGCGACACCACTGCAGACTAAGCAGTTGTAGCGACACCACTGCAGACTAAACAGTTGTAGCGACACCACTGCAGACTAAATAGTTGTAGCGACACCGCTGCAGACTAAACAGTTGTAGCGACACCGCTGCAGACTAAACAGTTGTAGCGACACCCCTGCAGACTAAACAGTTGTAGCGACACCACTGCAGACTAAGCAGTTGTAGCGACACCACTGCAGACTAAACAGTTGTAGCGACACCGCTGCAGACTAAACAGTTGTAGCGACACCGCTGCAGACTAAACAGTTGTAGCGACACCGCTGCAGACTAAGCAGTTGTAGCGACACCGCTGCAGACTAAACAGTTGTAGCGACACCGCTGCAGACTAAACAGTTGTAGCGACACCGCTGCAGACTAAGCAGTTGTAGCGACACCGCTGCAGACTAAACTGTTGTAGCGACACCGCTGCAGACTAAACATTTGTAGCGACACCACTGCAGACTAAGCAGTTGTAGCGTCACCATTGCAGACTAAACAGTTGTAGCGACACCACTGCAGACTAAGCAGTTGTAGCGACACCACTCCAGACTAAGCAGTTGTAGCGACACCACTGCAGACTAAGCAGTTGTAGCGACACCATGGCAGACTAAGCAGTTGTAGCGACACCACTACAGACTAAGCAGTTGTAGCGACACCGCTGCAGACTAAACATTTGTAGCGACACCACTGCAGACTAAGCAGTTGTAGCGACACCATTGCAGACTAAACAGTTGTAGCGACACCACTGCAGACTAAGCAGTTGTAGCGACACCACTGCAGACTAAACAGTTGTAGCGACACCATGGCAGACTAAGCAGTTGTAGCGACACCACTGCAGACTAAGCAGTTGTAGCGACACCACTGCAGACTAAACATTTGTAGCGACACCACTGCAGACTAAGCAGTTGTAGCGACACCACTGCAGACTAAGCAGTTGTAGCGACACCACTGCAGACTAAGCAGTTGTAGCGACACCACTGCAGACTAAACAGTTGTAGCGACACCACTGCAGACTAAACAGTTGTAGCGACACCACTGCAGACTAAACAGTTGTAGCGACACCACTGCAGACTAAACAGTTGTAGCGACACCACTGCAGACTAAGCAGTTGTAGCGAAACCACTGCAGACTAATCAGTTGTAGCGACACCACTGCAGACTAAACAGTTGTAGCGACACCACTGCAGACTAAACAGTTGTAGCGACAGCCCTGCAGACTAAACAGTTGTAGCGACACCACTGCAGACTAAGCAGTTGTAGCGAAAACACTGCAGACTAATCAGTTGTAGCGACACCACTGCAGACTAAACAGTTGTAGCGACACCACTGCAGACTAAACAGTTGTAGCGACAGCCCTGCAGACTAAACAGTTGTAGCGACACCACTGCAGACTAAGCAGTTGTAGCGACACCACTGCAGACTAAGCAGTTGTTGCGACACCACTGCAGACTAAGCAGTTGTAGCGACACCACTGCAGACTAAGCAGTTGTAGCGACACCACTGCAGACTAAACAGTTGTAGCGACACCGCTGCAGACTAAACAGTTGTAGCGACACCGCTGCAGACTAAACAGTTGTAGCGACACCGCTGCAGACTAAGCAGTTGTAGCGACACCGCTGCAGACTAAACAGTTGTAGCGACACCGCTGCAGACTAAACAGTTGTAGCGACACCGCTGCAGACTAAGCAGTTGTAGCGACACCGCTGCAGACTAAACTGTTGTAGCGACACCGCTGCAGACTAAACATTTGTAGCGACACCACTGCAGACTAAACAGTTGTAGCGACACAGCTGCAGACTAAACATTTGTAGCGACACCACTGCAGACTAAACAGTTGTAGCGACACCGCTGCAGACTAAGCAGTTGTAGCGACACCACTGCAGACTAAACAGTTGTAGCGACACCGCTGCAGACTAAACATTTGTAGCGACACCACTGCAGACTAAACAGTTGTAGCGACACCACTGCAGACTAAACAGTTGTAGCGACACCGCTGCAGACTAAACAGTTGTAGCGACACCACTGCAGACTAAACAGTTGTAGCGACATCCCTGCAGACTAAACATTTGTAGCGACACCACTGCAGACTAAGCAGTTGTAGCGACACCACAGTTGTAGCGACACCACTGCAGACTAAACAGTTGTAGCGACACCACTGCAGACTAAACAGTTGTAGCGACACCACAGTTGTAGCGACACCACTGCAGACTAAGCAGTTGTAGCGACACCACAGTTGTAGCGACACCACTGCAGACTAAACAGTTGTAGCGACACCACTGCAGACTAAGCAGTTGTAGCGACACCACAGTTGTAGCGACACCACTGCAGACTAAACAGTTGTAGCGACAGCCCTGCAGACTAAACATTTGTAGCGACACCACTGCAGACTAAGCAGTTGTAGCGACACCACAGTTGTAGCGACACCACTGCAGACTAAACAGTTGTAACGACACCACTGCAGACTAAGCAGTTGTAGCGACACCACAGTTGTAGCGACACCACTGCAGACTAAACAGTTGTAGCGACACCACAGTTGTAGCGACACCACTGCAGACAGTATTGTAGTCCCTAGCCCCTCACATCGTGTCCTAATATGTCATCATCTGACCTGTTGCCCGCCGGGTGTCGCAGCGCTCCGCTCGGCGTCCTCGGCTCCGCTCCCCGGGGTTCCGCTCCCCCCCACTTCGGGCTCCGGCTCCGGCTCGGCGGCTCCATCCTCCAGAGCCGCGTCCACCAGCTCCGATTGTTGGCACCGGAGCAGCTCCAGCTCCAGCACGCCGGCCAGCGTCGCTTTGAGGCGCTCCCCGATGCGGACGCGCTCGCTTCCCGACCAGAGCGAGTTGACGCAGCCGCGACGCGCCGCCATCCTCCCGCCAACCGCCAGACCTCACTTTTAGCGAGCGAAGCGCGAAGTGGGCGTCCAGGCGGCGAGGGATTGCAACATGGCGGCCGCTTAATTCAGGCGAGCGGGCGACGTGAGCAGTTTTAACCCGCAAGTGACGTGCTGTGGTCGGTCATGTGTGTGTCGGGAGCGCCGGTCGCCATGGTGCCGCGCAGGCTCGCAATGAGGCGACGCAACACGCTCGCAACGTGGGGGCGGAGGGGGCGGGGCCAATACGCCTCAGCCGCTCTGCTATTGGCTGACAACTTTTTCAAAAAGATGTCCAACTTTGAGCGTCCGGTCCAGTCCCAAGATAACCAAACATTCCAGGAGAGTTCCCATAGAGATAGTGTGTCCGAACAAGTGACCTCATCACGGGGGTCTGTCTTTATGTTGCCACGGTCCTTTTGTGTGCCCGGCTCTGGTTTCTAGCGGACACTATTTGATGTGACACTCATTGTCAACGTAGATGTTGTCACAGGCGGCAGGAGGCCCCAAACATGCAGTCAAGTAAGAGTTGAGTCCTGAATGAAAATGTTTTTATTGACCCTCCACATGTTCTGAAAATACAATTAATTCATTATTAATTATATTTATATTATTCACATGTGAATAATGATGTATAATAGACTGTATATTATTCACATGTGTATAACGCTGTATAATAGACTGTATTTATATTATCCACATGTGAATAATGCTGTATAATAGATGTTATTCACATGTGAATAATGCTGTATAATAGACTGTATTTATATTATCCACATGTGAATAATGCTGTATAATAGACTGTATTTATATTATCCACATGTGAATAATGCTGTATAATAGACTGTATTTATATTATCCACATGTGAATAATGCTGTATAATAGACTGTATTTATATTATCCACATGTGAATAATGCTGTATAATAGATGTTATTCACATGTGAATAATGCTGTATAATAGACTGTATTTATATTATCCACATGTGAATAATGCTGTATAATAGATGTTATTCACATGTGAATAATGCTGTATAATAGACTGTATTTATATTATCCACATGTGAATAATGCTGTATAATAGACTGTATTTATATTATCCACATGTGAATAATGCTGTATAATAGACTGTATTTATATTATCCACATGTGAATAATGCTGTATAATAGATGTTATTCACATGTGAATGATGCTGTATAATAGACTGTATTTATATTATCCACATGTGAATAATGCTGTATAATAGATGTTATTCACATGTGAATAATGCTGTATAATAGACTGTATTTATATTATCCACATGTGAATAATGCTGTATAATAGACTGTATTTATATTATCCACATGTGAATAATGCTGTATAATAGACTGTATTTATATTATCCACATGTGAATAATGCTGTATAATAGACTGTATTTATATTATCCACATGTGAATAATGCTGTATAATAGATGTTATTCACATGTGAATAATGCTGTATAATAGACTGTATTTATATTATCCACATGTGAATAATGCTGTATAATAGATGTTATTCACATGTGAATAATGCTGTATAATAGACTGTATTTATATTATCCACATGTGAATAATGCTGTATAATAGACTGTATTTATATTATCCACATGTGAATAATGCTGTATAATAGACTGTATTTATATTATCCACATGTGAATAATGCTGTATAATAGATGTTATTCACATGTGAATGATGCTGTATAATAGACTGTATTTATATTATCCACATGTGAATAATGCTGTATAATAGATGTTATTCACATGTGAATAATGCTGTATAATAGACTGTATTTATATTATCCACATGTGAATAATGATGTATAATAGACTGTATTTATATTATCCACATGTGAATAATGCTGTATAATAGACTGTATTTATATTATCCACATGTGAATAATGCTGTATAATAGACTGTATTTATATTATCCACATGTGAATAATGCTGTATAATAGACTGTATTTATATTATCCACATGTGAATAATGCTGTATAATAGACTGTATTTATATTATTCACATGTGAATAATGCTGTATAATAGACTGTATTTATATTATTCACATGTGAATAATGATGTATAATAGACTGTATATTATTCACATGTGAATAATGCTGTATAATAGACCGTATTTATATTATTCACGTGTGAATAATGCTGTATAATAGACTGTATTTATATTATTCACATGTGAATAATGCTGTATAATAGACTGTATTTATACTATTCACATGGGAATAATGCCATATAATAGACTGTATTTACATTACTCACATGTGAATAATGCTGTATAATAGACTGTATTTATATTATTCACATGTGAATAATGCTGTATAATAGATTGTATTTATGTTATTCACATGTGAATAATTCTGTATAATAGACTGTATTTATATTATTCACATTTGAATAATGCTGTATAATAACTGTATTTATGTTATTCACATGTGAATAATGCCATATAATAGACTATTTACATTACTCACATGTGAATAATGCCATATAATAGACTATTTACATTACTCACATGTGAATAATGCTGTATAATAGACTGTATTTATGTTATTCACATGTGAATAATGCTGTATAATAGACTGTATTTATATTATTCACATGTGAATAATGCTGTAATGCAAATAAATACAGTACATATTTACACACTCAAAGTTCGTACATCCACACGCACATTCATTATACAAACATACTGTATACACATACTGTACATATACATTCACTGTACAAACATACATATACACATACTGTACATACACACTCACTGTACAAACACACACATAGACATACTACACATACATTCACTGTACAAACACACATATACACATACTGTACATATACATTCACTGTACAAACATACATATACACATACTGTACATACACACTCACTGTACAAACACACACATAGACATACTACACATACATTCACTGTACAAACACACATATACACATACATGTACATATACATTCACTGTTCAAACACACATATACACATACTGTACATATACATTCACTGTACAAACACACATACACATACTGTACATATACATTCACTGTACAAACACACATATACACATACTGTACATATACATTCACTGTACAAACACACATATACACATACTGTACATATACATTCACTGTACAAACACACATACACATACTGTACATATACAAGTACATATGCACACATACACTCATGCACATAATCACGTTTCATCAAACATATATTAACGTTGTTGCCCTAGGGTAAACTGGGTATAACACATGGCACACTGACAAAGCTTAACCTATTGTTACTATAACAATCTACAAGGTTAATGTAGGTTGCTTCTCTTTCTTCCCCTCCATTTTTCTGCATTCTTTCGTATCTCAAGTTATCATTACGTATATGTATTGTTGCATTTGAACAATTGTATTGTTGATAATAAAGGTAAAGTATTGGTATTGTTTATTATCAATAGCACTATTTCTATTGGTATTCATATTGCTCCATTTTTAGTGTAATAATGCTCATTGTCATTTATGTATTTTTTTATTTATTTTCGCTAACTGCTTATTTGCTATTACTTTTACCATCATATTTGTACATGTCGTATTTGCTGATGTTGCTCTGTTGTTGTTGTTGTTGTGTTTGCTGTTGTTGTTTTTGTCTCTCTGTCTAATCCCCCTCTTGTCCCCACACTTCCCCCCTCTGTCTTCCTTTTTTCCTCTTTCTATCCCCTCCTGCTCCGGCCCGGCTGCACCAAATGATAATATAAATACATTTAATAAAGTCAAAATACAAGTAAGGCAACAAGAGAAGTATCCTACACTTCTCTTTTGTAAAGTAAATCTGAACAGCCGATACGGGCATCTACATCTGCTATATGATTTGCCCGAGAAGCTGGGCAGGACATTATAAAAAAAATAAAAAAATAAAAAATAAATAAATTGTATTGGGCTTGTAACCTTGCCTGGTTGGTAAAGTAGGAGTTGTTGATTGAAAAAAATGGCAGCCTGTGGACATAAGTGGACCCCGACTTAAACAAGTTGAAAAACTTATTGGGGTGTTACCATTTAGTGGTCAATTGTATGCAATATGTACTTTACTGTGCAATCTACTAATAAAGTTTCAATCAATGATTTAAACATTTTGAGTATCAGTTGTGTGTCTATATTTGGTCATTGCTACACACCTGGTTGTGTGCTTTCCTTCAAATGTGATCTGGACAACAAACATATCTTTGGAGAGACAGTGTATATTGTAACCTTTTCTGACCGTGATGAGGTGTTCATTTTGTTGAGAGTTCTCACTGTTAACTATTTTTGATGAACACCTTCACACTTATGTGATTAAAAAGACTAATTTCAAGTGATGAATCTGAAAGATGCAACTGATGCTTTGCCACTTGATGTATATGAGCTAGAGATGTCCGATAATATCGGTCTGCCGATATTATCGGCCGAAAAATGCGTTAAAATGTAATATCGAAAATTATCGGTATCGTTTTTTTTTATTAGTATCTGTGTTTTTTTTTAATTTTTTTTAATTTTTTTATTAAATCCACATAAAAAACACAAGATACACTTACAATTAGTGCACCAACCCAAAAAACCTCCCTCCCCCATTCACACTCATTCACACAAAAGGGTTGTTTCTTTGTTATTAATATTCTGCTTCCTACATTATATATCAATATATATCAATACAGTCTGCAAGGGATACAGTCCGTAAGCACACATGATTGTGCGTGCTGCTGCTCCACTAATAATACTAACCTTTAACAGTTAATTTGACAAATTTTCATTAATTACTAGTTTCTATGTAACTGTTTTTATATTGTTTTACTTTCTTTTTTATTCAAGAAAATGTTTTTAATTTATTTATCTTATTTTATTTGATTCATTTTTTTAAAAAGTACCTTATCTTCACCATACCTGGTTGTCCAAATTAGGCATAATGTGTTAATTCCACGACTGTTGATATCGGTATCGGTAATTAAAGAGTTGGACAATATCGGCATATCGGATATCGGCAAAAAGCCATTATCGGACATCCCTAATATGAGCTGAGAGATTCTGAATTGCACTTACTGACAAGATACAGACTTATTTCCTAAATGTTGTGACTTGTAATGAATAGAAGGAATTTTTGAATTAAATGCCAATTAAATTTCAATTATGTTGTTTTTTTATATAGCATAGCATGCACACACACACACACACACACACACACACAAGTGTTGCCAATATACACAAAATGTGTTTAATTTAAGTAACACAAACATTTGTTACTAAAACCTACACATTTACTGTGTTAATATAAGTAACAAAGTTAATGTGTTAAAATTGACAAATTGAGTTGTCCCCCTCTGGACATGGAGATGTGTAAAAAAAACCAACACAAATTGTGTTATTTCCAACACATTCGTTTTAAGAGTGCACCTCTGGCTATTGCCCAAGTGTCTTTTAATGGCAGCAATAGACTCTGGAAGGGAACGTGCGCCCTCCTGTGGACTTCTGCCGCAATTGCACACATAAAGAAATTCATTATTTCCAAGTGTGCCTTATTTAGCTTCCCAGACTTCACAGTACTTATATAGCCCTAAATCACGAGTGTCTCACACCCCTAATATATATATATATATATATATATATATATATATATATATATATATATATATATATATATATATATATATATATATATATATATATATATATATATAATTTAAAAAATGCTAGAAAAATAATCTGTGATTAATCACAGATCTAGAGTGTGATTAATCTGATTAAAACAAATTAATCACTTGACAGCCCTTAGATATACGGTGTAAATGTTAATTTTTGTATATGTATATATACATATACAGTATGTACAGTATATATATGTAGCTGAGTGGTTAACACTGGCAACTGTGCACCAAGGGGTACTGGGTACAAATCCCGGTCAGGTTACAAGGCTCCAGCCAAAAGAGTCAGTGTTTTTTTACACGTCCATTTGTAGTTAGCTGAGACAGGTTCTCATTTAAATATGTCATTGGGGCACCAAAATGTGTAATTCAGCCAACCAAGGGTAGCTGAGTGGTTAAAGCAGCTAGCTTCCAATCAAAGAGGACTGGGTTCAAATCCCAGTCATGGCCGAGCAGTGACTGGGTAAACTCCGGCTGGAGGAGTTACTTTTTTGTATCATAGTTTACTGAGACAGTTTCTCAATTAAATATGTCATTGGGGCCCGAAGTCTTGGCTCCAGCAGACCAATGATAGTTGAGTGGTTAAGGCAGCTAGCTGTCACTCAAAGGGGATTGGTTTCAAATCCACGTCATGTCGTGCAGTGACTAGGAAAGCTCCAACTGGAAGAGTTGCTGTTTTATATCCTAGTTTACTAGGACAGGTTATGTCATCGGGGCACGAAAACTGTGAATTGGCAGATAAAGGATAGCCGAGTGGTTATAGCAGCTAGCTCCCAATCAAAGGGTACTAGGTTCAAATCCAAGTCATGGTCCAACAGTGACTAGGAAAGCTCCAACTGGGGAGTTATTGTTTTATATCAAAATTTTCTGAGACAGCTTCTCAAATAAATATGGCATTGGGGCCCGAAATCTTGTCTCAAGAATAATTTGTTTCAACTATTAAATGAACCAAAAAATGACTTATTTTATCTTTGTGAAAATATTGGACACAGTGTGTTGTCAAGCTTATGAGATGCGATGCAAGTGTAAGCCACTGTGACACTATTGTTCTTTTTTTTATATATATAAATGTCTAATGATAATGTCAATGAGGGATTTTTAATCACTGCTGTTTTGATATTGTTACTAGTATTGATGCTGTTGTCGATAATGTTCATTTTTGTTTCACTACATTTGGATTGTTCCGTGTCATGTTTGTGTCCTCAATTGCTCTGTTTACTGTTCTTAGTGTTGCTGGGGCGGGTTTGCTTTTGGAATTGGATTGCATTGTTGTGTATTGTTTTGTTGATTGACTAATACATTCATAAAAATATTACAAAAATAAACATATATAAATCAAATGTTAACAATCAAATGTAGATACTTTTTCTTATGCTTTCTTTTACACCTGTTGGGAGTGCATTCCACATTGATGTGGCATAGAAAGAGAATGAGTTAAGACCTTTGTTAGTTCGGAATCTGGGTTTAACGTGGTTAGTGGAGCTCCCCCTGGTGTTGTGGTTATGGCGGTCATTTACGTTATGGAAGTAGTTTGACATGTACTTCGGTTTCAGGGAGGTGTAGTGGATTTTATAGACTAGGCTCAGTGCAAGTTGTTTTACTCTGTTCTCCACCCTGAGCCAGCCCACTTTGGAGAAGTGGGTAGGAGTGAGGTGGGATCTGGGGTGGAGGTCTAGAAGTAATCTGACTAGCTTGTTCTGGGATGTTTGGAGTTTAGATTTGAGGGTTTTAGAGGTACTAGGGTACCAGGAGGTGCATGCGTAATCAAAAAAGGGTTGAACGAGAGTTCCCACCAGAATCCTCAAGGTGCTTTTGTTGACCAGAGAGGAGATTCTGTAGAGAAATCTCGTTCGTTGGTTGACCTTTTTGATTACCTTGGTTGCCATTTTATAACAGGAAAGATTAGCCTCTAGAATGGAACCTAGGTAGGTGACCTCATCTTTCCTGGTGAGAACAACGTCACCCACTTTTATAGTGAAGTCATTGACTTTCTTAAGGTTGATGTGGGACCCAAACAGGATGGATTCCGTTTTACCCAAGTGTACGGATAGCTTGTTGTCAGCGAGCCAGGTGCAAGTTCTACAGAGTTCAGCACTGAGGATTTTCTCCACCTGTGACTTGTTCTTGCCGGATACCAGCAGGGTCGAGTCATCCGCAAACAAAAACAATTCACAGTCGCATGCCGATGACAAGTCGTTTATGTATACCAGGAACAATAAAGGCCCTAATATACTGCCTTGGGGGACTCCACAGCTCACTGAGAGGGGGGGGGACACACGGTGCCGTTCACCTCTACCACCTGTTTCCTCCCCTCCAAGTAGGATTGCATCCAGCTCCATGAGTTTTTGTTAAATCCGATTGCTCTGAGCTTATCCAACAGTATCTGTTAGTCTGTCTCTACCCCCCTCGGTGAAGCGACATCCGGTGGTCCATGTATCCCAGAGTAAGCCTGTCTCCAGTTCTCCACTCTCTTCCCCTGACCCTACCCCTCTGGATAACGGTGACCCAGTTTGGACCGTCAAGGAGATCCTTGGGGTCCGTCGGCAAGGTAGGGGCCTGGTATTTTTGGTAGATTGGGAGGGTTATGGTCCAGAGGATAGATCCTGGGTGCCGGCCTCCTACCTTGCTGACCCCACCCTTCTGGAGGACTTCTATCAGGTCAACCCTGGAGCTCTCCGGCGCTCGTCGAGAGCCTCGCATAAGAGGGGGGGCACTGTTACGGCGCTCGCGCAGTCTGCTTCTCCCTCCTCGGCAGGAGCTCCTCGAAGCTACGCTGCAAGCACCGCGGGACACGCCCCCGCACGCGCCACGCAGACCGCGGCCACGCGCCTCCACAGCCGGCGGCAATCATCAATCAACGCACCTGGTCTTGACGAGAAGCAGCAGCATAAAGGCTCACTCCACTGACTACTCCACGCCGGAACAAAGCCCTGATTCAGTAAGCTTCACGTCTCTGGCTCCTCACCTGTGTCTCTCTCTTTTGCTCGCTTTGTCTCCCTCGTGCCTCGTCCTTATTTGTCCTTGTCATCTCCTGTTCCCACAGTACCTCCGTGTCTCCGCAGTGAGCCGTGCGCCTCACCTGCCGATCTTCCCCCTGGACTCTGACTGCCTTCCTCGACCTCCGCACTCGGACCTGGACTTCTGGACGCCTCTCTCCTGCCCCCACGGACCTCGCTCGGATCACGAACCTCTTTTGCTTCGCCCCTCTGGACTTCTTTGCTGCCACCACCAACACACACTTACAATAACCTCTGGTAACTTATATTTGGTTAACTTCTACACATAGCCCTGCATCCACACACATAGTAGCATACACACCCGACGTAATCATCAAGCTCAAATAAAACCCGTTGAGCTAGACCTCCTGCTGTCGTACCGTCTCCTTCCCCCTTCGTCTTACGTAACAGTACCGGTACCAAAATGTATTTTGATACTTTTCTAAAAAAAAGGGTACCACAAAAAATTGCATTATTAGCTTTATTTGAACAAAACATCTTAGTGTACATGAAACATATGTTTATTATTGTCATTTAGTCCTTAAATAAAATAGTGAACATACTAGACAACTTGTCTTTTAGTAATAAGTAAACAAACAAAGACTCCTAATTAGTCTGCTGACGTATGCAGTAACATATTGTGTCATTTATCTACCTATTATTTTGTACACATTATGAGGGACAAACTGCAAAAATTGATTATTAATCTACTTGTTCATTTGCTGTTAAAATCTGCTTATTTTCTGTTTCAACATTTTCTATCTACACTTTTGTTCAAATGTAATAATCACTTATTCTTCTCTTCTTTGATACTTTACATTAGTTTTGGATGATACCACACATTTAGGTATCGATCTGATACCAAGTAGTTACAGGATCATACATTGGTCATTTTCATAGTCCTCATGTGTCCAGGGACGTAATTACTGACTTTATAAACATAATATACATTTTTAAAAAAGGAAAAAAGATTTTGTGACGATAAAAAATATCGATGTAATCATAGTAGTATCGACTAGATACGCTCTTGTACTTGGTATCATTACAGTGGATGTCAGGTGTAGATCCACCCATGGCATTTGTTTACATTGTGATGGCGGTGAGATATTGTATCCTCCTACGGTGTGTAGTGAAGCATGTTTAGGTATTCCTCGTCCTCCAGTGATAATGCTACTTGTAAAAAACTTACTTTATTTGTTGCCATGGAGGCCAGGATTAGTGATTTAGAAGTAGCTGAAACACTGTGGATGTGTGTTAGCTGCGAGCTAGTTAGCCATGTCTTAAAGCAGCTCTTCCTGAGGGTGTTTCAGTGTTATAACTTCACCTTCATCTTTACTTTTTACACCAAAATGCGTCCATTCTCCCTTTTCTGTCTACACACTGTGTCTGCTTGTAAGTACTCTGTGTGTGTGTGCTGCCCAACAGCAGTAAAACCAGCAATGTCATAATTGACTATTTGCTTGATCAGTAACTTAACAAAGCTCCAAAGTTTTGGTTCACCTCCATCGTAGTTCACTAAGACGGGTCCTCGATTATATTTGTCATTAGGGCCTGGAATCTAGTTCTGCAAGACCTGGGATAGCTGAGTGGTTAACACTGTTGGCCACCAAGCAAGGGGTACTGGGTTCAAATCCCAGTAGGGAGTTAGTGTTTTGTTTCACTATCATTGTGATTTTGTGAGACAGGTTCTCAATTAAATATGTCATTGGGGCCCGAAATCTAGCTTCAAGAAGACCAAGAATAGCTTAGTGGTCAAAGCAGCTAGTGCCCAATCAAATGGGACTGGGTTCAAATCCCAGTCTGATCGTTTGGTGACTAGGAAAAATCCAGTCAGAGAAATTACTCTTTTATATCATAGTTTACTGACACAGGTTCTCAACTAAATATGTCATTGGGGACGGAAATCTCCTTTCAAGAAGACCACAGATAGCTGAATGGTTAAAGCAGCTAGCTCCCAATCAAAGGGTTCTGGGTTCAAATCCCAGTCAGGTCACTCTGAAGGTAGTAAAGATCTAGTCAGAGGAATAAATCTTTTGTATGATAGTTTAAAGGTTCTCAATTATATATGTTATTGGGGCCCAAAATCTAGTAAAAAAAGGCTAAGGATAGCTGAATGGTTAAACAGCTAGCTCCCAATCATAGGGTTCTGTGTTCAATCCCAGTCAGATCAATGATCTTTGATTTGTGTTTTGTAACATGTATTTAAAACAACAGAGTGCTCCTGTCACAGAAAGGATCTTTGACCTGCATTTTTCCACAGTACAGTGCTCCCGTCAAACAAGATCTTTGATTAGTGTTCTGTGACACCTCCACTCCACTGTATTATCCTGAATCAGATGCACCTGTGTGAGGTCGTTAGCTGCATAAAGACACCTGTCCACCCCATACAATCAGTAAGAGCCAAACATTCAGCATGGCTAAGAGCAAAGAGCTGTCCAAAGACACCAGAGACAAAATGGTACAACTCCACAAGGATGGAAAGGGCTACGGAGAAATTGCCAAGCAGCTTGGTGAAAAAAGGTCCACTGTTGGAGCAATCATTAGAAAATGGAAGAAGCTAAACATGACGGTCAATCTCAATGGGAGTGGAGCCCCATGCAAGATATCACCTGGTGGGGTCTCAATGATGCTAAGAAAGGTGAGGAATCAGCCCAGGACTACACGGCAGGACTTGGTCAATGACCTGAAAAGAGCTGGGACCACTGTTTCCATGGTCACTGTTGGTAATAACGTCATGGTTTGAAATCATGCATGGCACGGAAGGTTCCCCTGCTTAAACCAGAACATGTTAAGGCCCGTCTTAAGTTTGCCAATGACCATTTGGATGATCCAGAGGAGTCATGGGAGAAAGTGTTGTGGACTGTGTTTTATCACATCTCCATCATAGTTTACAGACACAGGTTCACCATTACATCTGGTCTTAAGAAAACCCAAGGTAGCTCAGTGGGTTACATCAATACTGTTAACCAAGGGTTACTGGGTTCAAGTCCCACTTACAGCTTTATATCATAGTTTACTGAGACAGGTTCTCAATTAAATGTGTCATTGGGGCCCGAAAACTTTGTTCTAGAAGACCAAAGATAGCTGAAGGGTTAAACAGCTACCTCCCAATCAAAGGGTTCTGGGTTCAATCCCAGTCAGGTCACTCTACAACTAGTAAATATCGAGTCAGAGCAATTAGTCTTTTAAATGAAAGTTTACTGAGACAGTTCTCAATTATATATGTCATTGGGGCCCGGAAATCTGGTAACAAAAAGAGCAAGGATGGCTGAATGGTTAAACAGCTAGCTTACAATCAAAGGGTTCTGGGTTCAATCCCAGTCTGGTCGCTCTACAACTACTAAATATCCACTCAGAGCAATTAAGCTTTTAAATGAAAGTTTACTGAGACAGTTCTCAATTATATATGTCATTGGGGCCCGGAAATCTGGTAATTGTATGGCCGAGGATAGCTGAATGGTTAAACAGCTAGCTCCCAACAAAGGGTTCATGGGTTCAATCCCAGTCCAAGGTCCAAGCAAGGGTGGGGAGTAGCGTTATGTGGGGGTGTATCACCTCCCCCACACAGAGTAAAGTCAAGTGGTAGCTGGTTAATTAACTTATAGTTAAAAAGGTAAGTATGAGTAATAATAATAACAAATAGTCTATAGTCCAAAAGTCAAGGGTAACCTCGGGGGTTAGCTCCTCCTCCTTGCCTGAGGCTAAAGTTGGCTGGGATGGGCGGGAATAGAAAGATAGATAATTAATTCATTGTGAGTGTTGACCAATCAGCTCTCCTGGTCTGACTAATTGCAGTTGAGATAATAAAAAAAACAAAACTGCAATTGATATAATAAAAAATAAAAAAAATTGGATAATAAAAAAATAAGATAAAAAAAAACATGTCTGTCATGTAATTGCAATTGAGATAATTACAATTGAGTTAATTGAGATAATTAATTGAGATAATTGGAATGGAGATAATTAATTTTAATTATCTCAATTGAGATAAATAATTATCTCAATTAATTAATTATCATAATTAATTGAAATAATTAATTATCTCAATTGAGATAATTAAAATTAATTATCTCCATTCCAATTATCTCAATTAATTATCTCAATTAACTCAATTGTAATTATCTCAATTGCAATTACATGACAGACATGTTTTTTTTTATCTTATTTTTTTATTATCCAATTTTTTTTATTTTTTATTGTATCAATTGCATTTTTTTTTTTTTATTATCTCAACTGCAATTAGTCAGACCAGGAGAGCTGATTGGTCAACACTCACAATGAATTAATTATCTATCTTTCTATTCCCGCCCATCCCAGTCAACTTTAGCCTCGGCAAGGAGGAGGAGCTAACCCCCGAGGTTACCCTTGACTTTTGGACTATAGACTATTTGTTATTATTATTACTCATACTTACCTTTTTAACTATAAGTTAATTAACCAGCTACCACTTGACTTTACTCTGTGTGGGGGAGGTGATACACCCCCACATAACGCTACTCCCCACCCTTGCTTGGACCTTGGACTGGGATTGAACCCATGAACCCTTTGTTGGGAGCTAGATGTTTAACCATTCAGCTATCCTCGGCCATACAACTGCCAGATTTCCGGGCCCCAATGACATATATAATTGAGAACTGTCTCAGTAAACTTTCATTTAAAAGATTAACTGCTCTGAGTGGATATTTAGTAGTTGTAGAGTTACCAGACTGGGATTGAACCCAGAACCCTTTGATTGTAAGCTAGCTGTTTAACCATTCAGCCATTCTTGTTCTTTTTATTACCAGATTTCCGGGCCCCAAAGACATATATATTTGAGAACTGTCTCAGTAAACTTTCATTTAAAAGACTAATTGCTCCGAGTGGATATTTAGTAGTTGTAGAGTGACCTGACTGGGATTGAACCCAGAACCCTTTGATTGAGAGGTAGCTGTTTAACCATTCAGCCATCCTTGCTCTACTTGTTACCAGATTTCCGGGCCCCAATGACATATATAATTGAGAACTGTCTCAGTAAACTTTCGTTTAAAAGATTAATTGCTCTGAGTGGATATTTAGTAGTTGTAGAGTGACCTGACTGGGATTGAACCCAGAACCCTTTGATTGGGAGGTAGCTGTTTAACCCTTCAGCTATCTTTGGTCTTCTAGACCAAAGTTTTCGGGCCCCAATGAAACATTTAATTGAGAACCTGTCTCAGTAAACTATGATATAAAACTGTAAGTGGGACTTGAACCCAGTACCCCTTGGTTAACAGTATTGATGTAACCCACTGAGCTACCTTGGGTTTTCTTAAGACCAGATGTAATGGTGAACCTGTGTCTGTAAACTATGATAGAGATGTGATAAAACACTGTCCACAACACTTTCTCCCATGACTCCTCTGGATCATCCAAATGGTCATTGGCAAACTTAAGACGGGCCTTAACATGTTCTGGTTTAAGCAGGGGAACCGTCCGTGCCATGCATGATTTCAAACCATGACGTTATTACCAACAGTAACCATGGAAACAGTGGTCCCAGCTCTTTTCAGGTCATTGACCAAGTCCTGCCGTGTAGTCCTGGGCTGATTCCTCACCTTTCTTAGCATCATTGAGACCCCACCAGGTGATATCTTGCATGGGGCTCCACTCCCATTGAGATTGACCGTCATGTTTAGCTTCTTCCATTTTCTAATGATTGCTCCAACAGTGGACCTTTTTTCACCAAGCTGCTTGGCAATTTCTCCGTAGCCCTTTCCATCCTTGTGGAGTTGTACCATTTTGTCTCTGGTGTCTTTGGACAGCTCTTTGCTCTTAGCCATGCTGAATGTTTGGCTCTTACTGATTGTATGGGGTGGACAGGTGTCTTTATGCAGCTAACGACCTCACACAGGTGCATCTGATTCAGGATAATACAGTGGAGTGGAGGTGTTACAAAACACTAATCAAAGATCTTGTTTGACGGGAGCACTGTACTGTGGAAAAATGCAGGTCAAAGATCCTTTCTGTGACAGGAGCACTCTGTTGTTTTAAATACATGTTACAAAACACAAATCAAAGATCATTGATCTGACTGGGATTGAACCCATAACCCTATGATTGGGAGCTAGCTGTTTAACCATTCAGCTATCCTTAGTCTTTTTGTTACTAGATTTTGGGCCCCAATAACATATACAATTGAGAACCTTTAAACTATCATACAAAATATTTATTCCTCTGACTAGATCTTTACTACCTTCAGAGTGACCTGACTGGGATTTGAACCCAGAACCCTTTGATTGGGAGCTAGCTGCTTTAACCATTCAGCTATCTGTGGTCTTCTTCAAAGGAGATTTCCGTCCCCAATGACATATTTAGTTGAGAACCTGTGTCAGTAAACTATGATATAAAAGAGTAATTTCTCTGACTGGATCTTTCCTAGTCACCAAACGATCTGACTGGGATTCGAACCCAGTCCCATTTGATTGGGCACTAGCTGCTTTGACCACTAAGCTATTCTTGGTCTTCTTGAAGCTAGATTTCGGGCCCCAATGACATATTTAATTGAGAACCTGTCTCACAAAATCACAATGATAGTGAAACAAAACACCAACTCCCTACTGGGATTTGAACCCAGTACCCCTTGCTTGGTGGCCAACAGTGTTAACCACTCAGCTATCCCAGGTCTTGCAGAGCTAGATTCCAGGCCCTAATGACAAATATAATCGAGGACCCGTCTTAGTGAACTACGATGGAGGTGAACCAAAACTTTGGAGCTTTGTTAAGTTACTGATCAAGCAAATAGTCAATCATGACATTGCTGGTTTTACTGCTGTTGGGCAGCACACACACACAGAGTACTTACAAGCAGACACAGTGTGTAGACAGAAAAGGGAGAATGGACGCATTTTGGTGTAAAAAGTAAAGATAAAGGTGAAGTTATAACACTGAAACACCCTCAGGAAGAGCTGCTTTAAGACATGGCTAACTAGCTCGCAGCTAACACACATCCACAGTGTTTCAGCTACTTCTAAATCACTAATCCTGGCCTCCATGGCGACAAATAAAGTAAGTTTTTTACAAGTAGCATTATCACTGGAGGATGAGGAATACCTAAACATGCTTCACTACACACCGTAGGAGGATACAATATCTCACCGCCGTCACAATGTAAACAAATGCCATGGGTGGATCTACACCTGACATCTACTGTAATGATACCAAGTACAAGAGCGTATCTAGTCGATACTACTATGATTACATCGATATTTTTTATCGTCACAAAATCTTTTTTCCTTTTTTTTGTAAATGTATATTATGTTTATAAAGTCAGTAAATACGTCCCTGGACACATGAGGACTTTGAAAATGACCAATGTATGATCCTGTAACTACTTGGTATCAGATCGATACCTAAATGTGTGGTATCATCCAAAACTAATGTAAAGTATCAAAGAAGAGAAGAATAAGTGATTATTACATTTGAACAAAAGTGTAGATAGAAAATGTTGAAACAGAAAATAAGCAGATTTTAACAGCAAATGAACAAGTAGATTAATAATCAATTTTTGCAGTTTGTCCCTCGTAATGTGTACAAAATAATAGGTAGATAAATGACACAATATGTTAATGCATACGTCAGCAGACTAATTAGGAGTCTTTGTTTGTTTACTTATTACTAAAAGACAAGTTGTCTAGTATGTTCACTATTTTATTTAAGGACTAAATGACAATAATAAACATATGTTTCATGTACACTAAGATGTTTTGTTCAAATAAAGCTAATAATGCAATTTTTTGTGGTACCCTTTTTTTTAGAAAAGTATCAAAATACATTTTGGTACCGGTACTGTTACGTAAGACGAAGGGGGAAGGAGACGGTACGACAGCAGGAGGTCTAGCTCAACGGGTTTTATTTGAGCTTGATGATTACGTCGGGTGTGTATGCTACTATGTGTGTGGATGCAGGGCTATGTGTAGAAGTTAACCAAATATAAGTTACCAGAGGTTATTGTAAGTGTGTGTTGGTTGTGGCAGCAAAGAAGTCCAGAGGGGCGAAGCAAAAGAGGTTCGTGATCCGAGCGAGGTCCGTGGGGGCAGGAGAGAGGCGTCCAGAAGTCCAGGTCCGAGTGCGGAGGTCGAGGAAGGCAGTCAGAGTCCAGGGGGAAGATCGGCAGGTGAGGCGCACGGCTCACTGCGGAGACACGGAGGTACTGTGGGAACAGGAGATGCCATTTTTAGGTTTTGTAGGGACTCCTGATGACGTTTTGAGACATCTCCTACAACTACAGCACCAGAATTGTGCTGCTGAAGCAAGTCCGTTTTTTGGAATTTTTACGACAGGGTCCCCCCTTACGACATTTTAGCAAAAAATGTTTTTCGTAAAAAATGCATTTTCTTACATTTTCTTACATTTACGGGTTTAGTCGGGACTCCTGATGACGTTTTGAGACATCTCCTACAACTAGAGCACCAGAATTGTGCTGCTGAAGTAAGTCTGTTTTTTGAATTTTTTTTTGTAAAAAAAAAAGTTTTCCCAAAAAAAGCATTTTATGCCATTTTTAGGTTTTGTAGGGACTCCTGATGACGTTTTAAGACATCTCCTACAACAGGGGTCGGCAACCTTTACCACTCAAAGAGCCATTTTGGCAAGTTTCACAAATTATAGAAAGTAATGGGAGCCACAAAAAATTTTTTTAAATTTAAAATGAAAAACACAGCATACAAAGCTTACATGCTTTGTGCTATGTTAACCAGGGGTCTCCGACACACGCACTTTAATGTGGAAATTTGATCTTATTGCAGCCCGCGAGTTTTGAATGAATGTCGCTTGATAGCGTCATACTTGCCAACCCTCTCATTTTTCCCGGGAGACTCCCGAATATCAGAGCGTGATGACACTGCATTTGGCGCCCTCTACAGTCTGCCCTAACAGTGTACCTGCTCGACCACAAGTAGAACGCAGCTTTAGCTTGCTCACGTAAGAGACAGCAAGGCTACTAACTCAGCAGCCACACATCTTACACTGACGGTACCAATACCCAGAATCCCATGCAGCCCTAACTCTTCCGCTCAACCAACGCACGGAGAGGGGGGGTTGATGTGTGGGGGGATTTGGTGGTAGCGGGGGTGTATAATGTAGACCGGAAGAGTTAGGGCTGCATGGGATTCTGGGTAATGGTTGTGTTGTGTTTATGTTGTGTTACGGTGGGATGTTCTCCAGAAATGTGTTTTTCATTCTTTTTTGGTGTGGGTTCACAGTGTGGCGCATATTTGTAACGTAACAATGTTAAAGTTGTTTGATACGGCTACCGTCAGTGTAAGCTGTGTGGCTGATGAGTAAGTATGCTTTGCTGTCTCCTGTATGTGCAAGTAATAACAACATGCAACATGTGGCTGGACTGGCATGCTGTATGTAAACGCTATAGAGGATAATTACTGCAGTGCAATTAGGGCACACCCTTTATTTAGTAATTAGAGTGTAAATAGGATTATTTTTTCCCTGGGAGTAATCTATGAGAGACAATGACATCCATAAGTCTCCTGGGAAAATCGGGGGGGGGGGGGGTCGGCATGTATGTAGCTGAGCCGCATCAGAGTGGTCAAGGAGCCGCATGCGGCTCCGGAGCCGCGGGTTGCCGACCCCTGTCCTACAACTACAGGGGTTTAGTCGGGACTCCTGATGACGTTTTGAGACATGTCCTACAACTACAGCACCAGAATTGTGCTGCTGAAGCAAGTCCGTTTTTTGGAATTTTTACGACAGGGTCCCCCCTTACTACATTTTAGCAAAAAAATTTTTTCTTAAAAAATGCATTTTCTTACATTTACGGGTTTAGTCGGGACTCCTGATGACGTTTTGAGACATGTCCTACAACTACAGCACCAGAATTGTGCTGCTGAAGCAAGTCCGTTTTTTTGAATTTTTTTACGACATTTTAGCAAAAAATGTTTTTCTTAAAAAATGCATTTTCTTACATTTACGGGTTTAGTCGGGACTCCTGATGACGTTTTGAGACATCTCCTACAACTACAGCACCAGAATTGTGCTGCTGAAGCAAGTCCGTTTTTTGGAAAAAAAATTTGTAAAAAAAAAAAGTTTTCCCAAAAAAAGCATTTTATGCCATTTTTAGGTTTTGTAGGGACTCCTGATGACGTTTTGAGACATCTCCTACAACTACAGCACCAGAATTGTACTGCTGAAGCAAGTCCGTTTTTTGGCATTTTTACGACAGGGTCCCCCCTTACGACATTTTAGCAAAAAATGTTTTTCTTAAAAAATGCATTTTCTTACATTTTCTTACATTTACGGGTTTAGTCGGGACTCCTGATGACGTTTTGAGACATCTCCTACAACTACAGCACCAGAATTGTGCTGCTGAAGCAAGTCCGTTTTTTGGAATTTTTACGACAGGGACCCCCTTACGACATTTTAGCAAAAAATGTTTTTCTTAAAAAATGCATTTTCTTACATTTACGGGTTTAGTCGGGACTCCTGATGACGTTTTGAGACAGCACCAGAATTGTGCTGCTGAAGCAAGTCCGTTTTTTGGAATTTTTACGACAGGGTCCCCCCTTACGACATTTTAGCAAAAAATGTTTTTCTTAAAAAATGCATTTTCTTACATTTTCTTACATTTACGGGTTTAGTCGGGACTCCTGATGACGTTTTGAGACATCTCCTACAACTACAGCACCAGAATTGTGCTGCTGAAGCAAGTCCGTTTTTTGGAAAAAATTTTTGTAAAAAAAAAGTTTTCCCAAAAAAAGCATTTTATGCCATTTTTAGGTTTTGTAGGGACTCCTGATGACGTTTTGAGACATCTCCTACAACTACAGCACCAGAATTGTACTGCTGAAGCAAGTCCGTTTTTTGGCATTTTTACGACAGGGTCCCCCCTTACGACATTTTAGCAAAAAATGTTTTTCTTAAAAAATGCATTTTCTTACATTTTCTTACATTTGCGGGTTTTGTAGGGACTCCTGATGACGTTTTGAGACATCTCCAACAACTACAGCACCAGAATTGTGCTGCTGAAGCAAGTCCGTTTTTTTGAATTTTTTTTACGACATTTTGCAAAATATTTTTTTTCCGTAAAATATGCATTTCTTCTAATTTCTTCCATTTTCGGGTTTAGTCGGGACTCCTGATGATGTTTTGAGACATCTCCTACAACTACAGCACCAGAATTGTGCTGCTGAAGCAAGTCCGTTTTTTGGAATTTTTTTTTTGTACAAAAAAAGTTTTCCCAAAAAAAGCATTTTATGCCATTTTTAGGTTTTGTAGGGACTCCTGATGACGTTTTGAGACATCTCCTACAACTACAGCACCAGAATTGTACTGCTGAAGCAAGTCCGTTTTTTGGCATTTTTACGACAGGGTCCCCCCTTATGACATTTTAGGAAAAAAAAATTTTCTTAAAAAATGCATTTTCTTACATTTACGGGTTTAGTCGGGACTCCTGATGACGTTTTGAGACATCTCCTACAACTACAGCACCAGAATTGTGCTGCTGAAGCAAGTCCGTTTTTTTGAATTTTTTTTACGACATTTTGCAAAATATTTTTTTTCCGTAAAATATGCATTTTCTTCTAATTTCTTCCATTTTCGGGTTTAGTCGGGACTCCTGATGACGTTTTCAGACATCTCCTACAACTACAGCACCAGAATTGTACTGCTGAAGCAAGTCCGTTTTTTGGCATTTTTACGACAGGGACCCCCTTACGACATTTTAGCAAAAAATGTTTTTCTTAAAAAATGCATTTTCTTACATTTTCTTACATTTACGGGTTTAGTCGGGACTCCTGATGACGTTTTGAGACATCTCCTACAACTACAGCACCAGAATTGTGCTGCTGAAGCAAGTCCGTTTTTTTGAATTTTTTTTACGACATTTTGCAAAATATTTTTTTTCCGTAAAATATGCATTTTCTTCTAATTTCTTCCATTTTCGGGTTTAGTCGGGACTCCTGATGACGTTTTGAGACATCTCCTACAACTACAGCACCAGAATTGTGCTGCTGAAGCAAGTCCGTTTTTTTGAATTTTTTTTACGACATTTTGCAAAATATTTTTTTTCCGTAAAATATGCATTTTCTTCTAATTTCTTCCATTTTCGGGTTTAGTCGGGACTCCTGATGACGTTTGGAGACATCTCCTACAACTACAGCACCAGAATTGTGCTGCTGAAGCAAGTCCGTTTTTTGGAATTTTTACGACAGGGTCCCCCCTTACGACATTTTAGCAAAAAATGTTTTTCTTAAAAAATGCATTTTCTTACATTTTCTTACATTTACGGGTTTAGTCGGGACTCCTGATGACGTTTTGAGACATCTCCTACAACTACAGCACCAGAATTGTGCTGCTGAAGCAAGTCCGTTTTTTGGAATTTTTTTTTGTAAAAAAAAAGTTTTCCCAAAAAAAGCATTTTATGCCATTTTTAGGTTTTGTAGGGACTCCTGATGACGTTTTGAGACATCTCCTACAACTACAGCACCAGAATTGTGCTGCTGAAGCAAGTCCGTTTTTTGGCATTTTTACGACAGGGTCCCCCCTTACGACATTTTAGCAAAAAAATTTTTTTTCTTAAAAAATGCATTTTCTTACATTTTCTTACATTTACGGGTTTAGTCGGGACTCCTGATGACGTTTTGAGACATCTCCTACAACTACAGCACCAGAATTGTGCTGCTGAAGCAAATCCGTTTTTTTGAATTTTTTTAACGACATTTTGCAAAATATTTTTTTTCCGTAAAATATGCATTTTCTTCTAATTTCTTCCATTTTCGGGTTTAGTCGGGACTCCTGATGACGTTTGGAGACATCTCCTACAACTACAGCACCAGAATTGTGCTGCTGAAGCAAGTCCGTTTTTTTGAATTTTTTTTACGACATTTTGCAAAATATTTTTTTTCCGTAAAATATGCATTTTCTTCTAATTTCTTCCATTTTCGGGTTTAGTCGGGACTCCTGATGACGTTTTGAGACATCTCCTACAACTACAGCACCAGAATTGTGCTGCTGAAGCAAGTCCGTTTTTTGGAATTTTTACGACAGGGTCCCCCCTTACGACATTTTAGCAAAAAATGTTTTTCTTAAAAAATGCATTTTCTTACATTTTCTTACATTTACGGGTTTAGTCGGGACTCCTGATGACGTTTTGAGACATCTCCTACAACTACAGCACCAGAATTGTGCTGCTGAAGCAAGTCCGTTTTTTTGAATTTTTTTTACGACATTTTGCAAAATATTTTTTTTCCGTAAAATATGCATTTTTTTCTAATTTCTTCCATTTTCGGGTTTAGTCGGGACTCCTGATGACGTTTTGAGACATCTCCTACAACTACAGCACCAGAATTGTGCTGCTGAAGCAAGTCCGTTTTTTGGCATTTTTACGACAGGGTCCCCCCTTACGACATTTTAGCAAAAATTGTTTTTCTTAAAAAATGCATTTTCTTACATTTAGGGGTTTAGTCGGGACTCCTGATGACGTTTTGAGACATCTCCTACAACTACAGCACCAGAATTGTGCTGCTGAAGCAAGTCCGTTTTTTGGAATTTTTTTTACGACATTTTGCAAAATATTTTTTTTCCGTAAAATATGCATTTTCTTCTAATTTCTTCCATTTTCGGGTTTAGTCGGGACTCCTGATGACGTTTTGAGACATCTCCTACAACTACAGCACCAGAATTGTGCTGCTGAAGCAAGTCCGTTTTTTGGAATTTTTACGACAGGGTCCCCCCTTACAACATTTTAGCAAAAAATGTTTTTCTTAAAAAATGCATTTTCTTACATTTACGGGTTTAGTCGGGACTCCTGATGACGTTTTGAGACATCTCCTACAACTACAGCACCAGAATTGTGCTGCTGAAGCAAGTCCGTTTTTTGGAATTTTTTTTTTGTACAAAAAAAGTTTTCCCAAAAAAAGCATTTTATGCCATTTTTAGGTTTTGTAGGGACTCCTGATGACGTTTTGAGACATCTCCTACAACTACAGCACCAGAATTGTACTGCTGAAGCAAGTCCGTTTTTTGGCATTTTTACGACAGGGTCCCCCCTTACGACATTTTAGCAAAAAAATGTTTTCTTAAAAAATGCATTTTCTTACATTTTCTTACATTTACGGGTTTAGTCGGGACTCCTGATGACGTTTTGAGACATCTCCTACAACTACAGCACCAGAATTGTGCTGCTGAAGCAAATCCGTTTTTTTGAATTTTTTTTACGACATTTTGCAAAATATTTTTTTTCCGTAAAATATGCATTTTCTTCTAATTTCTTCCATTTTCGGGTTTAGTCGGGACTCCTGATGACGTTTGGAGACATCTCCTACAACTACAGCACCAGAATTGTGCTGCTGAAGCAAGTCCGTTTTTTTGAATTTTTTTTACGACATTTTGCAAAATATTTTTTTTCCGTAAAATATGCATTTTCTTCTAATTTCTTCCATTTTCGGGTTTAGTCGGGACTCCTGATGACGTTTTGAGACATCTCCTACAACTACAGCACCAGAATTGTGCTGCTGAAGCAAGTCCGTTTTTTGGAATTTTTACGACAGGGTCCCCCCTTACGACATTTTAGCAAAAAATGTTTTTCTTCAAAAATGCATTTTCTTACATTTTCTTACATTTACGGGTTTAGTCGGGACTCCTGATGACGTTTTGAGACATCTCCTACAACTACAGCACCAGAATTGTGCTGCTGAAGCAAGTCCGTTTTTTTGAATTTTTTTTACGACATTTTGCAAAATATTTTTTTTCCGTAAAATATGCATTTTTTTCTAATTTCTTCCATTTTCGGGTTTAGTCGGGACTCCTGATGACGTTTTGAGACATCTCCTACAACTACAGCACCAGAATTGTGCTGCTGAAGCAAGTCCGTTTTTTGGCATTTTTACGACAGGGTCCCCCCTTACGACATTTTAGCAAAAATTGTTTTTCTTAAAAAATGCATTTTCTTACATTTACGGGTTTAGTCGGGACTCCTGATGACGTTTTGAGACATCTCCTACAACTACAGCACCAGAATTGTGCTGCTGAAGCAAGTCCGTTTTTTTGAATTTTTTTTACGACATTTTGCAAAATATTTTTTTTCCGTAAAATATGCATTTTCTTCTAATTTCTTCCATTTTCGGGTTTAGTCGGGACTCCTGATGACGTTTTGAGACATCTCCTACAACTACAGCACCAGAATTGTGCTGCTGAAGCAAGTCCGTTTTTTGGAATTTTTACGACAGGGTACCCCCTTACAACATTTTAGCAAAAAATGTTTTTCTTAAAAAATGCATTTTCTTACATTTACGGGTTTAGTCGGGACTCCTGATGACGTTTTGAGACATCTCCTACAACTACAGCACCAGAATTGTGCTGCTGAAGCAAGTCCGTTTTTTGGAATTTTTTTTTGTACAAAAAAAGTTTTCCCAAAAAAAGCATTTTATGCCATTTTTAGGTTTTGTAGGGACTCCTGATGACGTTTTGAGACATCTCCTACAACTACAGCACCAGAATTGTACTGCTGAAGCAAGTCCGTTTTTTGGCATTTTTACGACAGGGTCCCCCCTTACGACATTTTAGCAAAAAAATTTTTTCTTAAAAAATGCATTTTCTTACATTTTCTTACATTTACGGGTTTAGTCGGGACTCCTGATGACGTTTTGAGACATCTCCTACAACTACAGCACCATAATTGTGCTGCTGAAGCAAGTCCGTTTTTTTGAATTTTTTTTACGACATTTTGCAAAATATTTTTTTTCCGTAAAATATGCATTTTCTTCTAATTTCTTCCATTTTCGGGTTTAGTCTGGACTCCTGATGACGTTTTGAGACATCTCCTACAACTACAGCACCAGAATTGTGCTGCTGAAGCAAGTCCGTTTTTTGGAATTTTTACGACAGGGACCCCCTTACGACATTTTAGCAAAAAATGTTTTTCTTAAAAAATGCATTTTCTTACATTTTCTTACATTTACGGGTTTAGTCGGGACTCCTGATGACGTTTTGAGACATCTCCTACAACTACAGCACCAGAATTGTGCTGCTGAAGCAAGTCCGTTTTTTGGAAAAAAAATTTGTAAAAAAAAAGTTTTCCCAAAAAAAGCATTTTATGCCATTTTTAGGTTTTGTAGGGACTCCTGATGACGTTTTGAGACATCTCCTACAAGTACAGCACCAGAATTGTACTGCTGAAGCAAGTCAGTTTTTTGGCATTTTTACGACAGGGACCCCCTTACGACATTTTAGCAAAAAATGTTTTTCTTAAAAAATGCATTTTCTTACATTTTCTTACATTTGCGGGTTTTGTAGGGACTCCTGATGACGTTTTGAGACATCTCCAACAACTACAGCACCAGAATTGTGCTGCTGAAGCAAGTCCGTTTTTTTGAATTTTTTTTACGACATTTTGCAAAATATTTTTTTTCCGTAAAATATGCATTTCTTCTAATTTCTTCCATTTTCGGGTTTAGTCGGGACTCCTGATGATGTTTTGAGACATCTCCTACAACTACAGCACCAGAATTGTGCTGCTGAAGCAAGTCCGTTTTTTGGAATTTTTTTTTGTACAAAAAAAGTTTTCCCAAAAAAAGCATTTTATGCCATTTTTAGGTTTTGTAGGGACTCCTGATGACGTTTTGAGACATCTCCTACAACTACAGCACCAGAATTGTACTGCTGAAGCAAGTCCGTTTTTTGGCATTTTTACGACAGGGTCCCCCCTTATGACATTTTAGGGAAAAAAAATTTTCTTAAAAAATGCATTTTCTTACATTTACGGGTTTAGTCGGGACTCCTGATGACGTTTTGAGACATCTCCTACAACTACAGCACCAGAATTGTGCTGCTGAAGCAAGTCCGTTTTTTTGAATTTTTTTTACGACATTTTGCAAAATATTTTTTTTCCGTAAAATATGCATTTTCTTCTAATTTCTTCCATTTTCGGGTTTAGTCGGGACTCCTGATGACGTTTTCAGACATCTCCTACAACTACAGCACCAGAATTGTACTGCTGAAGCAAGTCCGTTTTTTGGCATTTTTACGACATTTTAGCAAAAAATGTTTTTCTTAAAAAATGCATTTTCTTACATTTTCTTACATTTACGGGTTTAGTCGGGACTCCTGATGACGTTTTGAGACATCTCCTACAACTACAGCACCAGAATTGTGCTGCTGAAGCAAGTCCGTTTTTTTGAATTTTTTTTACGACATTTTGCAAAATATTTTTTTTCCGTAAAATATGCATTTTCTTCTAATTTCTTCCATTTTCGGGTTTAGTCGGGACTCCTGATGACGTTTTGAGACATCTCCTACAACTACAGCACCAGAATTGTGCTGCTGAAGCAAGTCCGTTTTTTTGAATTTTTTTTACGACATTTTGCAAAATATTTTTTTTCCGTAAAATATGCATTTTCTTCTAATTTCTTCCATTTTCGGGTTTAGTCGGGACTCCTGATGACGTTTGGAGACATCTCCTACAACTACAGCACCAGAATTGTGCTGCTGAAGCAAGTCCGTTTTTTGGAATTTTTACGACAGGGTCCCCCCTTACGACATTTTAGCAAAAAATGTTTTTCTTAAAAAATGCATTTTCTTACATTTTCTTACATTTACGGGTTTAGTCGGGACTCCTGATGACGTTTTGAGACATCTCCTACAACTACAGCACCAGAATTGTGCTGCTGAAGCAAGTCCGTTTTTTGGAATTTTTTTTTGTAAAAAAAAAGTTTTCCCAAAAAAAGCATTTTATGCCATTTTTAGGTTTTGTAGGGACTCCTGATGACGTTTTGAGACATCTCCTACAACTACAGCACCAGAATTGTGCTGCTGAAGCAAGTCCGTTTTTTGGCATTTTTACGACAGGGTCCCCCCTTACGACATTTTAGCAAAAAAATTTTTTTTCTTAAAAAATGCATTTTCTTACATTTTCTTACATTTACGGGTTTAGTCGGGACTCCTGATGACGTTTTGAGACATCTCCTACAACTACAGCACCAGAATTGTGCTGCTGAAGCAAATCCGTTTTTTTGAATTTTTTTTACGACATTTTGCAAAATATTTTTTTTCCGTAAAATATGCATTTTCTTCTAATTTCTTCCATTTTCGGGTTTAGTCGGGACTCCTGATGACGTTTGGAGACATCTCCTACAACTACAGCACCAGAATTGTGCTGCTGAAGCAAGTCCGTTTTTTTGAATTTTTTTTACGACATTTTGCAAAATATTTTTTTTCCGTAAAATATGCATTTTCTTCTAATTTCTTCCATTTTCGGGTTTAGTCGGGACTCCTGATGACGTTTTGAGACATCTCCTACAACTACAGCACCAGAATTGTGCTGCTGAAGCAAGTCCGTTTTTTGGAATTTTTACGACAGGGTCCCCCCTTACGACATTTTAGCAAAAAATGTTTTTCTTAAAAAATGCATTTTCTTACATTTTCTTACATTTACGGGTTTAGTCGGGACTCCTGATGACGTTTTGAGACATCTCCTACAACTACAGCACCAGAATTGTGCTGCTGAAGCAAGTCCGTTTTTTTGAATTTTTTTTACGACATTTTGCAAAATATTTTTTTTCCGTAAAATATGCATTTTTTTCTAATTTCTTCCATTTTCGGGTTTAGTCGGGACTCCTGATGACGTTTTGAGACATCTCCTACAACTACAGCACCAGAATTGTGCTGCTGAAGCAAGTCCGTTTTTTGGCATTTTTACGACAGGGTCCCCCCTTACGACATTTTAGCAAAAATTGTTTTTCTTAAAAAATGCATTTTCTTACATTTAGGGGTTTAGTCGGGACTCCTGATGACGTTTTGAGACATCTCCTACAACTACAGCACCAGAATTGTGCTGCTGAAGCAAGTCCGTTTTTTGGAATTTTTTTTACGACATTTTGCAAAATATTTTTTTTCCGTAAAATATGCATTTTCTTCTAATTTCTTCCATTTTCGGGTTTAGTCGGGACTCCTGATGACGTTTTGAGACATCTCCTACAACTACAGCACCAGAATTGTGCTGCTGAAGCAAGTCCGTTTTTTGGAATTTTTACGACAGGGTCCCCCCTTACAACATTTTAGCAAAAAATGTTTTTCTTAAAAAATGCATTTTCTTACATTTACGGGTTTAGTCGGGACTCCTGATGACGTTTTGAGACATCTCCTACAACTACAGCACCAGAATTGTGCTGCTGAAGCAAGTCCGTTTTTTGGAATTTTTTTTTGTACAAAAAAAGTTTTCCCAAAAAAAGCATTTTATGCCATTTTTAGGTTTTGTAGGGACTCCTGATGACGTTTTGAGACATCTCCTACAACTACAGCACCAGAATTGTACTGCTGAAGCAAGTCCGTTTTTTGGCATTTTTACGACAGGGTCCCCCCTTACGACATTTTAGCAAAAAAATTTTTTCTTAAAAAATGCATTTTCTTACATTTTCTTACATTTACGGGTTTAGTCGGGACTCCTGATGACGTTTTGAGACATCTCCTACAACTACAGCACCAGAATTGTGCTGCTGAAGCAAATCCGTTTTTTTGAATTTTTTTTACGACATTTTGCAAAATATTTTTTTTCCGTAAAATATGCATTTTCTTCTAATTTCTTCCATTTTCGGGTTTAGTCGGGACTCCTGATGACGTTTGGAGACATCTCCTACAACTACAGCACCAGAATTGTGCTGCTGAAGCAAGTCCGTTTTTTTGAATTTTTTTTACGACATTTTGCAAAATATTTTTTTTCCGTAAAATATGCATTTTCTTCTAATTTCTTCCATTTTCGGGTTTAGTCGGGACTCCTGATGACGTTTTGAGACATCTCCTACAACTACAGCACCAGAATTGTGCTGCTGAAGCAAGTCCGTTTTTTGGAATTTTTACGACAGGGTCCCCCCTTACGACATTTTAGCAAAAAATGTTTTTCTTAAAAAATGCATTTTCTTACATTTTCTTACATTTACGGGTTTAGTCTGGACTCCTGATGACGTTTTGAGACATCTCCTACAACTACAGCACCAGAATTGTGCTGCTGAAGCAAGTCCGTTTTTTTGAATTTTTTTTACGACATTTTGCAAAATATTTTTTTTCCGTAAAATATGCATTTTTTTCTAATTTCTTCCATTTTCGGGTTTAGTCGGGACTCCTGATGACGTTTTGAGACATCTCCTACAACTACAGCACCAGAATTGTGCTGCTGAAGCAAGTCCGTTTTTTGGCATTTTTACGACAGGGTCCCCCCTTACGACATTTTAGCAAAAATTGTTTTTCTTAAAAAATGCATTTTCTTACATTTACGGGTTTAGTCGGGACTCCTGATGACGTTTTGAGACATCTCCTACAACTACAGCACCAGAATTGTGCTGCTGAAGCAAGTCCGTTTTTTTGAATTTTTTTTACGACATTTTGCAAAATATTTTTTTTCCGTAAAATATGCATTTTCTTCTAATTTCTTCCATTTTCGGGTTTAGTCGGGACTCCTGATGACGTTTTGAGACATCTCCTACAACTACAGCACCAGAATTGTGCTGCTGAAGCAAGTCCGTTTTTTGGAATTTTTTTTTGTACAAAAAAAGTTTTCCCAAAAAAAGCATTTTATGCCATTTTTAGGTTTTGTAGGGACTCCTGATGACGTTTTGAGACATCTCCTACAACTACAGCACCAGAATTGTACTGCTGAAGCAAGTCCGTTTTTTGGCATTTTTACGACAGGGTCCCCCCTTACGACATTTTAGCAAAAAAAATTTTTCTTAAAAAATGCATTTTCTTACATTTTCTTACATTTACGGGTTTAGTCGGGACTCCTGATGACGTTTTGAGACATCTCCTACAACTACAGCACCATAATTGTGCTGCTGAAGCAAGTCCGTTTTTTTGAATTTTTTTTACGACATTTTGCAAAATATTTTTTTTCCGTAAAATATGCATTTTCTTCTAATTTCTTCCATTTTCGGGTTTAGTCTGGACTCCTGATGACGTTTTGAGACATCTCCTACAACTACAGCACCAGAATTGTGCTGCTGAAGCAAGTCCGTTTTTTGGAATTTTTACGACAGGGACCCCCTTACGACATTTTAGCAAAAAATGTTTTTCTTAAAAAATGCATTTTCTTACATTTTCTTACATTTACGGGTTTAGTCGGGACTCCTGATGACGTTTTGAGACATCTCCTACAACTACAGCACCAGAATTGTGCTGCTGAAGCAAGTCCGTTTTTTTGAATTTTTTTTACGACATTTTGCAAAATATTTTTTTTCCGTAAAATATGCATTTTCTTCTAATTTCTTCCATTTTCGGGTTTAGTCGGGACTCCTGATGACGTTTTGAGACATCTCCTACAACTACAGCACCAGAATTGTGCTGCTGAAGCAAGTCCGTTTTTTGGAATTTTTACGACAGGGTCCCCCCTTACGACATTTTAGCAACAAATGTTTTTCTTAAAAAATGCATTTTCTTACATTTACGGGTTTAGTCGGGACTCCTGATGACGTTTTGAGACATCTCCTACAACTACAGCACCAGAATTGTGCTGCTGAAGCAAGTCCGTTTTTTTGAATTTTTTTTACGACATTTTGCAAAATATTTTTTTTCCGTAAAATATGCATTTTCTTCTAATTTCTTCCATTTTCGGGTTTAGTCGGGACTCCTGATGACGTTTTGAGACATCTCCTACAACTACAGCACCAGAATTGTGCTGCTGAAGCAAGTCCGTTTTTTTGAATTTTTTTTACGACATTTTGCAAAATATTTTTTTTCCGTGAAATATGCATTTTTTTCTAATTTCTTCCATTTTCGGGTTTAGTCGGGACTCCTGATGACGTTTTGAGACATCTCCTACAACTACAGCACCAGAATTGTGCTGCTGAAGCAAGTCCGTTTTTTGGCATTTTTACGACAGGGTCCCCCCTTACGACATTTTAGCAAAAAATGTTTTTCTTAAAAAATGCATTTTCTTACATTTACGGGTTTAGTCGGGACTCCTGATGACGTTTTGAGACATCTCCTACAACTACAGCACCAGAATTGTGCTGCTGAAGCAAGTCCGTTTTTTGGAAAAAAAATTTGTACAAAAAAAGTTTTCCCAAAAAAAGCATTTTATGCCATTTTTAGGTTTTGTAGGGACTCATGATGACGTTTTGAGACATCTCCTACAACTACAGCACCAGAATTGTACTGCTGAAGCAAGTCCGTTTTTTGGCATTTTTACGACAGGGTCCCCCCTTACGACATTTTAGCAAAAAAAATTTTTCTTAAAAAATGCATTTTCTTACATTTTCTTACATTTACGGGTTTAGTCGGGACTCCTGATGACGTTTTGAGACATCTCCTACAACTACAGCACCATAATTGTGCTGCTGAAGCAAGTCCGTTTTTTTGAATTTTTTTTACGACATTTTGCAAAATATTTTTTTTCCGTAAAATATGCATTTTCTTCTAATTTCTTCCATTTTCGGGTTTAGTCTGGACTCCTGATGACGTTTTGAGACATCTCCTACAACTACAGCACCAGAATTGTGCTGCTGAAGCAAGTCCGTTTTTTGGAATTTTTACGACAGGGACCCCCTTACGACATTTTAGCAAAAAATGTTTTTCTTAAAAAATGCATTTTCTTACATTTTCTTACATTTACGGGTTTAGTCGGGACTCCTGATGACGTTTTGAGACATCTCCTACAACTACAGCACCAGAATTGTGCTGCTGAAGCAAGTCCGTTTTTTTGAATTTTTTTTACGACATTTTGCAAAATATTTTTTTTCCGTAAAATATGCATTTTCTTCTAATTTCTTCCATTTTCGGGTTTAGTCGGGACTCCTGATGACGTTTTGAGACATCTCCTACAACTACAGCACCAGAATTGTGCTGCTGAAGCAAGTCCGTTTTTTGGAATTTTTACGACAGGGTCCCCCCTTACGACATTTTAGCAACAAATGTTTTTCTTAAAAAATGCATTTTCTTACATTTACGGGTTTAGTCGGGACTCCTGATGACGTTTTGAGACATCTCCTACAACTACAGCACCAGAATTGTGCTGCTGAAGCAAGTCCGTTTTTTTGAATTTTTTTTACGACATTTTGCAAAATATTTTTTTTCCGTAAAATATGCATTTTCTTCTAATTTCTTCCATTTTCGGGTTTAGTCGGGACTCCTGATGACGTTTTGAGACATCTCCTACAACTACAGCACCAGAATTGTGCTGCTGAAGCAAGTCCGTTTTTTGGAATTTTTACGACAGGGTCCCCCCTTACGACATTTTAGCAACAAATGTTTTTCTTAAAAAATGCATTTTCTTACATTTTCTTACATTTACGGGTTTAGTCGGGACTCCTGATGACGTTTTGAGACATCTCCTACAACTACAGCACCAGAATTGTGCTGCTGAAGCAAGTCCGTTTTTTTGAATTTTTTTTACGACATCTTGCAAAATATTTTTTTTCCGTAAAATATGCATTTTTTTCTAATTTCTTCCATTTTCGGGTTCAGTCGGGACTCCTGATGACGTTTTGAGACATCTCCTACAACTACAGCACCAGAATTGTGCTGCTGAAGCAAGTCCGTTTTTTGGAATTTTTACGACATTTTAGCAAAAAATGTTTTTCTTAAAAAATGCATTTTCTTACATTTTCTTACATTTACGGGTTTAGTCGGGACTCCTGATGACGTTTTGAGACATCTCCTACAACTACAGCACCAGAATTGTGCTGCTGAAGCAATTCCGTTTTTTGGAATTTTTTTTTGTAAAAAAAAAGTTTTCCCAAAAAAAGCATTTTATGCCATTTTTAGGTTTTGTAGGGACTCCTGATGACGTTTTGAGACATCTCCTACAACTACAGCACCAGAATTTTGCTGCTGAAGCAAGTCCGTTTTTTGGAATTTTTACGACAGGGTCCCCCCTTACGACATTTAAGCACCAAATTTTTTTCTTAAAAAATGCATTTTCTTACATTTAGGGGTTTAGTCGGGACTCCTGATGACGTTTTGAGACATCTCCTACAACTACAGCACCAGAATTGTGCTGCTGAAGCATTTCCGTTTTTTGGAATTTTTTTTTGTAAAAAAAAAGTTTTCCCAAAAAAAGCATTTTATGCCATTTTTAGGTTTTGTAGGGACTCCTGATGACGTTTTGAGACATCTCCTACAACTACAGCACCAGAATTGTACTGCTGAAGCAAGTCCGTTTTTTGGCATTTTTTTAGCAAAAAATGTTTTTCTTAAAAAATGCATTTTCTTACATTTTCTTACATTTACGGGTTTAGTCGGGACTCCTGATGACGTTTTGAGACATCTCCTACAACTACAGCACCAGAATTGTGCTGCTGAAGCAAGTCCGTTTTTTTTAATTTTTTTTACGACATTTTGCAAAATATTTTTTTTCCGTGAAATATGCATTTTTTTCTAATTTCTTCCATTTTCGGGTTTAGTCGGGACTCCTGATGACGTTTTGAGACATCTCCTACAACTACAGCACCAGAATTGTGCTGCTGAAGCAAGTCCGTTTTTTGGCATTTTTACGACAGGGTCCCCCCTTACGACATTTTAGCAAAAAATGTTTTTCTTAAAAAATGCATTTTCTTACATTTACGGGTTTAGTCGGGACTCCTGATGACGTTTTGAGACATCTCCTACAACTACAGCACCAGAATTGTGCTGCTGAAGCAAGTCCGTTTTTTTGAATTTTTTTTACGACATTTTGCAAAATATTTTTTTTTCGTAAAATATGCATTTTCTTCTAATTTCTTCCATTTTCGGGTTTAGTCGGGACTCCTGATGACGTTTTGAGACATCTCCTACAACTACAGCACCAGAATTGTGCTGCTGAAGCAAGTCCGTTTTTTGGAAAAAAAATTTGTACAAAAAAAGTTTTCCCAAAAAAAGCATTTTATGCCATTTTTAGGTTTTGTAGGGACTCATGATGACGTTTTGAGACATCTCCTACAACTACAGCACCAGAATTGTACTGCTGAAGCAAGTCCGTTTTTTGGCATTTTTACGACAGGGTCCCCCCTTACGACATTTTAGCAAAAAATGTTTTTCTTAAAAAATGCATTTTCTTACATTTTCTTACATTTACGGGTTTAGTCGGGACTCCTGATGACGTTTTGAGACATCTCCTACAACTACAGCACCAGAATTGTGCTGCTGAACGAAGTCCGTTTTTTTGAATTTTTTTTTACGACATTTTGCAAAATATTTTTTTTCTGTAAAATATGCATTTTCTTCTAATTTCTTCCACTTTCGGGTTTAGTCGGGACTCCTGATGACGTTTTGAGACATCTCCTACAACTACAGCACCAGAATTGTGCTGCTGAAGCAAGTCCGTTTTTTTGAATTTTTTTTACGACATTTTGCAAAATATTTTTTTTCCGTAAAATATGCATTTTCTTCCAATTTCTTCCATTTTCGGGTTTAGTCGGGACTCCTGATGACGTTTTGAGACATCTCCTACAACTACAGCACCAGAATTGTGCTGCTGAAGCAAGTCCGTTTTTTTGAATTTTTTTTACGACATTTTGCAAAATATTGTTTTTCCGTAAAAAATGCATTTTCTTCTAATTTCTTCCATTTTCGGGTTTAGTCGGGACTCCTGATGACGTTTTGAGACATCTCCTACAACTTCAGCACCAGAATTGTGCTGCTGAAGGAAGTCCGTTTTTTGGAATTTTTACGACAGGGTCCCCCCTTACGACATTTTAGCAAAAAATGTTTTTCTTAAAAAATGCATTTTCTTACATTTTCTTACATTTACGGGTTTAGTCGGGACTCCTGATGACGTTTTGAGACATCTCCTACAACTACAGCACCAGAATTGTGCTGCTGAAGCAAGTCCGTTTTTTGGAAATTTTTTTTGTACAAAAAAAGTTTTCCCAAAAAAAGCATTTTATGCCATTTTTAGGTTTTGTAGGGACTCCTGATGACGTTTTGAGATATCTCCTACAACTACAGCACCAGAATTGTACTGCTGAAGCAAGTCCGTTTTTTGGTATTTTTACGACAGGGTCCCCCCTTATGACATTTTAGCAAAAAAAAAATTTCTTAAAAAATGCATTTTCTTACATTTTCTTACATTTACGGGTTTAGTCGGGACTCCTGATGACGTTTTGAGACATCTCCTACAACTACAGCACCAGAATTGTGCTGCTGAAGCAAGTCCGTTTTTTTGAATTTTTTTTACGACATTTTGCAAAATATTTTTTTTCCGTAAAATATGCATTTTCTTCTAATTTCTTCCATTTTCGGGTTTAGTCGGGACTCCTGATGACGTTTTGAGACATCTCCTACAACTACAGCACCAGAATTGTGCTGCTGAAGCAAGTCCGTTTTTTGGAATTTTTACAACAGGGTCCCCCCTTACGACATTTTAGCAAAAAATGTTTTTCTTAAAAAATGCATTTTCTTACATTTTCTTACATTTACAGGTATAGTCGGGACTCCTGATGACGTTTTGAGACATCTCCTACAACTACAGCACCAGAATTGTGCTGCTGAAGCAAGTCCGTTTTTTTGGAATTTTTACGACAGGGTCCCCCCTACGACATTTTGGCAAAAAATGTTTTGCGTAAAAAATGCATTTTCTTACATTTTCTTACATTTTCTTACATTCACGGGTTTAGTCGGGACTCCTGATGACGTTTTGAGACATCTCCTACAACTACAGCACCAGAATTGTGCTGCTGAAGCAAGTCCGTTTTTTGGAATTTTTACGACAGGGTCCCCCCTTACGACATTTTAGCGAAAAATGTTTTTCTTAAAACATACATTTTCTTACATTTACGGGTTTAGTCGGGACTCCTGATGACGTTTTGAGACATCTCCTACAACTACAGCACCAGAATTGTGCTGCTGAAGCAAGTCCGTTTTTTTGAATTTTTTTTACGACATTTTGCAAAATATTTTTTTTCCGTAAAATATGCATTTTCTTCTAATTTCTTCCATTTTCGGGTTTAGTCGGGACTCCTGATGACGTTTTGAGACATCTCCTACAACTACAGCACCAGAATTGTGCTGCTGAAGCAAGTCCGTTTTTTGGAATTTTTACGACAGGGTCCCCCCTTACGACATTTTAGCAAAAAATGTTTTTCTTAAAACAAGCATTTTCTTACATTTTCTTACATTTACGGGTTTAGTCGGGACTCCTGATGACGTTTTGAGACATCTCCTACAACTACAGCACCAGAATTGTGCTGCTGAAGCAAGTCCGTTTTTTTAAATTTTTTTTACGACATTTTGCAAAATATTTTTTTTCCGTAAAATATGCATTTTCTTCTAATTTCTTCCATTTTCGGGTTTAGTCGGGACTCCTGATGACGTTTTGAGACATCTCCTACAACTACAGCACCAGAATTGTGCTGCTGAAGCAAGTCCGTTTTTTGGAATTTTTACGACAGGGTCCCCCCTTACGACATTTTAGCAAAAAATGTTTTTCTTAAAAAATGCATTTTCTTACATTTTCTTACATTTGCGGGTTTAGTCGGGACTCCTGATGACGTTTTGAGACATCTCCTACAACTACAGCACCAGAATTGTGCTGCTGAAGCAAGTCCGTTTTTTTGAATTTTTTTTACGACATTTTGCAAAATATTTTTTTTCCGTAAAATATGCATTTTCTTCTAATTTCTTCCATTTTCGGGTTTAGTCGGGACTCCTGATGACGTTTTGAGACATCTCCTACAACTACAGCACCAGAATTGTGCTGCTGAAGCAAGTCCGTTTTTTGGAATTTTTTTTTGTAAAAAAAAAGTTTTCCCAAAAAAAGCATTTTATGCCATTTTTAGGTTTTGTAGGGACTCCTGATGACGTTTTGAGACATCTCCTACAACTACAGCACCAGAATTGTACTGCTGAAGCAAGTCCGTTTTTTGGCATTTTTACGACAGGGTCCCCCCTTACGACATTTTAGCAAAAAAAATTTTTCTTAAGAAATGCATTTTCTTACATTTACGGGTTTAGTCGGGACTCCTGATGACGTTTTGAGACATCTCCTACAACTACAGCACCAGAATTGTGCTGCTGAAGCAAGTCTGTTTTTTGGAATTTTTTTTTGTAAAAAAAAGGTTTTCCCAAAAAAAGCATTTTATGCCATTTTTAGGTTTTGTAGGGACTCCTGATGACGTTTTGAGACATCTCCTACAACTACAGCACCAGAATTGTACTGCTGAAGCAAGTCCGTTTTTTGGCATTTTTACGACAGGGTCCCCCCTTACGACATTTTAGCAAAAAAAATTTTTCTTAAAAAATGCATTTTGTTACATTTTCTTACATTTACGGGTTTAGTCGGGACTCCTGATGACGTTTTGAGACATCTCCTACAACTACAGCACCAGAATTGTGCTGCTGAAGCAAGTCCGTTTTTTTGAATTTTTTTTACGACATTTTGCAAAATATTTTTTTTCCGTAAAATATGCATTTTCTTCTAATTTCTTCCATTTTCGGGTTTAGTCGGGACTCCTGATGACGTTTTCAGACATCTCCTACAACTACAGCACCAGAATTGTGCTGCTGAAGCAAGTCCGTTTTTTGGAATTTTTACGACAGGGTCCCCCCCTTACGACATTTTAGCAAAAAATGTTTTTCTTAAAAAATGCATTTTCCTACATTTTCTTACATTTACGGGTTTAGTCGGGACTCCTGATGACGTTTTGAGACATCTCCTACAACTACAGCACCAGAATTGTGCTGCTGAAGCAAGTCCGTTTTTTGGAATTTTTTTTTGTACAAAAAAAGTTTTCCCAAAAAAAGCATTTTATGCCATTTTTAGGTTTTGTAGGGACTCCTGATGACGTTTTGAGACATCTCCTACAACTACAGCACCAGAATTGTACTGCTGAAGCAAGTCCGTTTTTTGGCATTTTTATGACAGGGTCCCCCCTTACGACATTTTAGCAAAAAATGTTTTTCTTAAAAAATGCATTTTCTTACATTTACGGGTTTAGTCGGGACTCCTGATGACGTTTTGAGACATCTCCTACAACTACAGCACCAGAATTGTGCTGCTGAAGCAAGTCCGTTTTTTTGAATTTTTTTTACGACATTTTGCAAAATATTTTATTTCCGTAAAATATGCATTTCTTCTAATTTTCGGGTTTAGTCGGGACTCCTGATGACGTTTTGAGACATCTCCTACAACTACAGCACCAGAATTGTGCTGCTGAAGCAAGTCCGTTTTTTGGAATTTTTACGAAAGGGTCCCCCCTTACGACATTTTAGCAAAAAATGTTTTTCTTAAAAAATGCATTTTCTTACATTTTCTTACATTTACGGGTTTAGTCGGAACTCCTGATGACGTTTTGAGACATCTCCTACAACTACAGCACCAAAATTGTGCTGCTGAAGCAAGTCCGTTTTTTGGAATTTTTTTTACGACATTTTGCAAAATATTTTTTTTCCGTAAAATATGCATTTTCTTCTAATTTCTTCCATTTTCGGGTTTAGTCGGGACTCCTGATGACGTTTTCAGACATCTCCTACAACTACAGCACCAAAATTGTGCTGCTGAAGCAAGTCCGTTTTTTTGAATTTTTTTTACGACATTTTGCAAAATATTTTTTTTCCGTAAAATATGCATTTTCTTCTAATTTCTTCCATTTTCGGGTTTAGTCGGGACTCCTGATGACGTTTTCAGACATCTCCTACAACTACAGCACCAGAATTGTGCTGCTGAAGCAAGTCCGTTTTTTGGAATTTTTACGACAGGGTCCCCCCCTAACGACATTTTAGCAAAAAATGTTTTTCTTAAAAAATGCATTTTCTTACATTTTCTTACATTTACGGGTTTAGTCGGGACTCCTGATGACGTTTTGAGACATCTCCTACAACTACAGCACCAGAATTGTGCTGCTGAAGCAAGTCCGTTTTTTGGAATTTTTTTTTGTACAAAAAAAGTTTTCCCAAAAAAAGCATTTTATGCCATTTTTAGGTTTTGTAGGGACTCCTGATGACGTTTTGAGACATCTCCTACAACTACAGCACCAGAATTGTACTGCTGAAGCAAGTCCGTTTTTTGGCATTTTTATGACAGGGTCCCCCCTTACGACATTTTAGCAAAAAATGTTTTTCTTAAAAAATGCATTTTCTTACATTTACGGGTTTAGTCGGGACTCCTGATGACGTTTTGAGACATCTCCTACAACTACAGCACCAGAATTGTGCTGCTGAAGCAAGTCCGTTTTTTTGAATTTTTTTTACGACATTTTGCAAAATATTTTATTTCCGTAAAATATGCATTTCTTCTAATTTTCGGGTTTAGTCGGGACTCCTGATGACGTTTTGAGACATCTCCTAGAACTACAGCACCAGAATTGTGCTGCTGAAGCAAGTCCGTTTTTTGGAATTTTTACGAAAGGGTCCCCCCTTACGACATTTTAGCAAAAAATGTTTTTCTTAAAAAATGCATTTTCTTACATTTTCTTACATTTACGGGTTTAGTCGGAACTCCTGATGACGTTTTGAGACATCTCCTACAACTACAGCACCAAAATTGTGCTGCTGAAGCAAGTCCGTTTTTCGAATTTTTTTTTGTAAAAAAAAAGTTTTCCCAAAAAAAGCATTTTATGCCATTTTTAGGTTTTGTAGGGACTCCTGATGACGTTTTAAGACATCTCCTACAACTACAGCACCAGAATTGTGCTGCTGAAGCAAGTCCGTTTTTTGGAATTTTTACGACAGGGTCCCCCCTTACGACATTTTAGCAAAAAATGTTTTTCGTAAAAAATGCATTTTCTTACATTTTCTTACATTTACGGGTTTAGTCGGGACTCCTGATGACGTTTTGAGACATCTCCTACAACTACAGCACCAGAATTGTGCTGCTGAAGCAAGTCCGTTTTTTGGAAAAAAAAATTGGAAAAAAAAAGTTTTCCCAAAAAAAGCACTTTATGCCATTTTTAGGTTTTGTAGGGACTCCTGATGACGTTTTGAGACATCTCCTACAACTACAGCACCAGAATTGTGCTGCTGAAGCAAGTCCGTTTTTTGGAATTTTTACGACAGGGTCCCCCCTTACGACATTTTAGCAAAAAATGTTTTTCTTAAAAAATGCATTTTCTTACATTTTCTTACATTTACGGGTTTAGTCGGGACTCCTGATGACGTTTTGAGACATCTCCTACAACTACAGCACCAGAATTGTGCTGCTGAAGCAAGTCCGTTTTTTGGAAAAATTTTTTGTACAAAAAAAGTTTTCCCAAAAAAAGCATTTTATGCCATTTTTAGGTTTTGTAGGGACTCCTGATGACGTTTTGAGATATCTCCTACAACTACAGCACCAGAATTGTACTGCTGAAGCAAGTCCGTTTTTTGGCATTTTTACGACAGGGTCCCCCCTTATGACATTTTAGCAAAAAAAAAATTTCTTAAAAAATGCATTTTCTTACATTTTCTTACATTTACGGGTTTAGTCGGGACTCCTGATGACGTTTTGAGACATCTCCTACAACTACAGCACCAGAATTGTGCTGCTGAAGCAAGTCCGTTTTTTTGAATTTTTTTTACGACATTTTGCAAAATATTTTTTTTCCGTAAAATATGCATTTTCTTCTAATTTCTTCCATTTTCGGGTTTAGTCGGGACTCCTGATGACGTTTTGAGACATCTCCTACAACTACAGCACCAGAATTGTGCTGCTGAAGCAAGTCCGTTTTTTGGAATTTTTACAACAGGGTCCCCCCTTACGACATTTTAGCAAAAAATGTTTTTCTTAAAAAATGCATTTTCTTACATTTACAGGTATAGTCGGGACTCCTGATGACGTTTTGAGACATCTCCTACAACTACAGCACCAGAATTGTGCTGCTGAAGCAAGTCCGTTTTTTTGGAATTTTTACGACAGGGTCCCCCCTACGACATTTTGGCAAAAAATGTTTTGCGTAAAAAATGCATTTTCTTACATTTTCTTACATTTTCTTACATTCACGGGTTTAGTCGGGACTCCTGATGACGTTTTGAGACATCTCCTACAACTACAGCACCAGAATTGTGCTGCTGAAGCAAGTCCGTTTTTTGGAATTTTTACGACAGGGTCCCCCCTTACGACATTTTAGCGAAAAATGTTTTTCTTAAAACATACATTTTCTTACATTTACGGGTTTAGTCGGGACTCCTGATGACGTTTTGAGACATCTCCTACAACTACAGCACCAGAATTGTGCTGCTGAAGCAAGTCCGTTTTTTTGAATTTTTTTTACGACATTTTGCAAAATATTTTTTTTCCGTAAAATATGCATTTTCTTCTAATTTCTTCCATTTTCGGGTTTAGTCGGGACTCCTGATGACGTTTTGAGACATCTCCTACAACTACAGCACCAGAATTGTGCTGCTGAAGCAAGTCCGTTTTTTGGAATTTTTACGACAGGGTCCCCCCTTACGACATTTTAGCAAAAAATGTTTTTCTTAAAACAAGCATTTTCTTACATTTTCTTACATTTACGGGTTTAGTCGGGACTCCTGATGACGTTTTGAGACATCTCCTACAACTACAGCACCAGAATTGTGCTGCTGAAGCAAGTCCGTTTTTTTAAATTTTTTTTACGACATTTTGCAAAATATTTTTTTTCCGTAAAATATGCATTTTCTTCTAATTTCTTCCATTTTCGGGTTTAGTCGGGACTCCTGATGACGTTTTGAGACATCTCCTACAACTACAGCACCAGAATTGTGCTGCTGAAGCAAGTCCGTTTTTTGGAATTTTTACGACAGGGTCCCCCCTTACGACATTTTAGCAAAAAATGTTTTTCTTAAAAAATGCATTTTCTTACATTTTCTTACATTTGCGGGTTTAGTCGGGACTCCTGATGACGTTTTGAGACATCTCCTACAACTACAGCACCAGAATTGTGCTGCTGAAGCAAGTCCGTTTTTTTGAATTTTTTTTACGACATTTTGCAAAATATTTTTTTTCCGTAAAATATGCATTTTCTTCTAATTTCTTCCATTTTCGGGTTTAGTCGGGACTCCTGATGACGTTTTGAGACATCTCCTACAACTACAGCACCAGAATTGTGCTGCTGAAGCAAGTCCGTTTTTTGGAATTTTTACGACAGGGTCCCCCCTTACGACATTTTAGCAAAAAATGTTTTTCTTAAAAAATGCATTTTCTTACATTTTCTTACATTTACGGGTTTAGTCGGGACTCCTGATGACGTTTTGAGACATCTCCTACAACTACAGCACCAGAATTGTGCTGCTGAAGCAAGTCCGTTTTTTTGAATTTTTTTTACGACATTTTGCAAAATATTTTTTTTCCGTGAAATATGTATTTTCTTCTAATTTCTTCCATTTTCGGGTTTAGTCGGGACTCCTGATGACGTTTTGAGACATCTCCTACAACTATAGCACCAGAATTGTGCTGCTGAAGCAAGTCCGTTTTTTGGAATTTTTACGACAGGGTCCCCCCTTACGACATTTTAGCAAAAAATGTTTTTCTTAAAAAATACATTTTCTTACATTTACGGGTTTAGTCGGGACTCCTGATGACGTTTTGAGACATCTCCTACAACTACAGCACCAGAATTGTGCTGCTGAAGCAAGTCCGTTTTTTGGAATTTTTTTTACGACATTTTGCAAAATATTTTTTTTCCGTAAAATATGCATTTTTTTTTAATTTCTTCCATTTTCGGGTTTAGTCAGGACTCCTGATGACGTTTTGAGACATCTCCTACAACTACAGCACCAGAATTGTGCTGCTGAAGCAAGTCCGTTTTTTGGAATTTTTTTTACGACATTTTGCAAAATATTTTTTTCCCGTAAAATATGCATTTTCTTCTAATTTCTTCCATTTTCGGGTTTAGTCGGGACTCCTGATGACGTTTTCAGACATCTCCTACAACTACAGCACCAGAATTGTGCTGCTGAAGCAAGTCCGTTTTTTGGAATTTTTACGACAGGGTCCCCCCTTACGACATTTTAGCAAAAAATGTTTTTCTTAAAAAATGCATTTTCTTACATTTTCTTACATTTACGGGTTTAGTCGGGACTCCTGATGACGTTTTGAGACATCTCCTACAACTACAGCACCAGAATTGTGCTGCTGAAGCAAGTCCGTTTTTTGGAATTTTTTTTACGACATTTTGCAAAATATTTTTTTTCCGTAAAATATGCATTTTCTTCTAATTTCTTCCATTTTCGGGTTTAGTCGGGACTCCTGATGACGTTTTGAGACATCTCCTACAACTTCAGCACCAGAATTGTGCTGCTGAAGCAAGTCCGTTTTTTGGAATTTTTACGACAGGGTCCCCCCTTACGACATTTTAGCAAAAAATGTTTTTCTTAAAAAATACACTTTCTTACATTTACGGGTTTAGTCGGGACTCCTGATGACGTTTTGAGACATCTCCTACAACTACAGCACCAGAATTGTGCTGCTGAAGCAAGTCCGTTTTTTGGAATTTTTTTTACGACATTTTGCAAAATATTTTTTTTCCGTAAAATATGCATTTTTTTTTAATTTCTTCCATTTTCGGGTTTAGTCAGGACTCCTGATGACGTTTTGAGACATCTCCTACAACTACAGCACCAGAATTGTGCTGCTGAAGCAAGTCCGTTTTTTGGAATTTGTACGACAGGGTCCCCCCTTACGACATTTTAGCAAAAAATGTTTTTCTTAAAAAATGCATTTTCTTACATTTTCTTACATTTACGGGTTTAGTCGGGACTCCTGATGACGTTTTGAGACATCTCCTACAACTACAGCACCAGAATTGTGCTGCTGAAGCAAGTCCGTTTTTTGGAATTTTTTTTTGTACAAAAAAAGTTTTCCCAAAAAAAGCATTTTATGTCATTTTTAGGTTTTGTAGGGACTCCTGATGACGTTTGGAGACATCTCCTACAACTACAGCACCAGAATTGTACTGCTGAAGCAAGTCCGTTTTTTGGCATTTTTACGACAGGGTCCCCCCTTACGACATTTTAGCAAAAAAAATTTTTCTTAAAAAATACATTTTCTTACATTTACGGGTTTAGTCGGGACTCCTGATGACGTTTTGAGACATCTCCTACAACTACAGCACCAGAATTGTGCTGCTGAAGCAAGTCCGTTTTTTGGAATTTTTTTTACGACATTTTGCAAAATATTTTTTTTCCGTAAAATATGCATTTTCTTCTAATTTTTTCCATTTTCGGGTTTAGTCGGGACTCCTGATGACGTTTTGAGACATCTCCTACAACTACAGCACCAGAATTGTGCTGCTGAAGCAAGTCAGTTTTTTGGAATTTTTAAGACAGGGTCCCCCCTTACGACATTTTAGCAAAAAATGTTTTGCGTAAAAAATGCATTTTCTTACATTTTCTTACATTTACGGGTTTAGTCGGGACTCCTGATGACGTTTTGAGACATCTCCTACAACTACAGCACCAGAATTGTGCTGCTGAAGCAAGTCTGTTTTTTGAATTTTTTTTTGTGAACATTTTTTTTCCAAAAAAAAGCATTTCATGCCATTTTTAGGTTTTGTAGGGACTCCTGATGACGTTTTGAGACATCTCCTACAACTACAGCACCAGAATTGTGCTGCTGAAGCAAGTCTGTTTTTTTAATTTTTTTTTGTGAAAAAAAGTTTTCCAAAAAAAAGCATTTCATGCCATTTTTAGGTTTTGTAGGGACTCCTGATGACGTTTTGAGACATCTCCTACAACTACAGCACCAGAATTGTGCTGCTGAAACAAGACCGTTTTTAAAAATTTTTTTTGTAAATAAAAAGTTTTCCCAAAAAAAGCATTTTATGCCATTTTTAGGTTTTGTCGGGACTCCTGATGACGTTTTGAGACATCTCCTACAACTACAGCACCAGAATTGTGCTGCTGAAGCAAGTCCGTGTTTTGGAATTTTTACGACAGGGTCCCCCCTTACGACATTTTAGCAAAAAATGTTTTGCGTAAAAAATGCATTTTCTTACATTTTCTTACATTTACGGGTTTAGTCGGGACTCCTGATGACGTTTTGAGACATCTCCTACAACTACAGCACCAGAATTGTGCTGCTGAAGCAAGTCCGTTTTTTGGAATTTTTACAACAGGGTCCCCCCTTACGACATTTTAGCAAAAAATGTTTTTCTTAAAAAATGCATTTTCTTACATTTACGGGTTTAGTCGGGACTCCTGATGACGTTTTGAGACATCTCCTACAACTACAGCACCAGAATTGTGCTGCTGAAGCAAGTCCGTTTTTTGGAATTTTTACGACAGGGTCCCCCCTTACGAAATTTTAGCGAAAAATGTTTTGCGTAAAAAATGCATTTTCTTACATTTTCTTACATTTACGGGTTTAGTCGGGACTCCTGATGACGTTTTGAGACATCTCCTACAACTACAGCACCAGAATTGTGCTGCTGAAACAAGTCTGTTTTTTGGAATTTTTTTTTGTAAAAAAAAAGTTTTCCCAAAAAAAGCATTTTATGCCATTTTTAGGTTTTGTCGGGACTCCTGATGACGTTTTAAGACATCTCCTACAACTACAGCACCAGAATTGTGCTGCTGAAGCAAGTCCGTTTTTTGGAATTTTTACGACAGGGTTCCCCCTTACGACATTTTAGCAAAAAATGTTTTTCGTAAAATATGCATTTTCTTACATTTACGGGTTTAGTCGGGACTCCTGATGACGTTTTGAGACATCTCCTACAACTACAGCACCAGAATTGTGCTGCTGAAGCAAGTCCGTTTTTTGGAATTTTTACGACAGGGTCCCCCCTTACGACATTTTGGCAAAAAATGTTTTGCGTAAAAAATGCATTTTCTTACATTTTCTTACATTTACGGGTTTAGTCGGGACTCCTGATGACGTTTTGAGACATCTCCTACAACTACAGCACCAGAATTGTGCTGCTGAAGCAAGTCCGTTTTTTTTAATTTTTTTTACGACATTTTGCAAAATATTTTTTTTCCGTAAAATATGCATTTTCTTCTAATTTCTTCCATTTTCGGGTTTAGTCGGGACTCCTGATGACGTTTTGAGACATCTCCTACAACTACAGCACCAGAATTGTGCTGCTGAAGCAAGTCCGTTTTTTGGAATTTTTACGACAGGGTCCCCCCTTACGACATTTTAGCAAAAAATGTTTTTCTTAAAACATGCATTTTCTTACATTTTCTTACATTTACGGGTTTAGTCGGGACTCCTGATGACGTTTTGAGACATCTCCTACAACTACAGCACCAGAATTGTGCTGCTGAAGCAAGTCCGTTTTTTGGAATTTTTACGACAGGGTCCCCCCTTACGACATTTTAGCAAAAAATGTTTTTCTTAAAACATGCATTTTCTTACATTTTCTTACATTTACGGGTTTAGTCGGGACTCCTGATGACGTTTTGAGACATCTCCTACAACTACAGCACCAGAATTGTGCTGCTGAAGCAAGTCCGTTTTTTTTAATTTTTTTTACGACATTTTGCAAAATATTTTTTTTCCGTAAAATATGCATTTTCTTCTAATTTCTTCCATTTTCGGGTTTAGTCTGGACTCCTGATGACGTTTTGAGACATCTCCTACAACTACAGCACCAGAATTGTGCTGCTGAAGCAAGTCCGTTTTTTGGAATTTTTACGACAGGGTCCCCCCTTACGACATTTTAGCAAAAAATGTTTTTCTTAAAAAATGCATTTTCTTACATTTTCTTACATTTACGGGTTTAGTCGGGACTCCTGATGACGTTTTGAGACATCTCTTACAACTACAGCGCCAGAATTGTGCTGCTGAAGCAAGTCCGTTTTTTGGCATTTTTACGACAGGGCCTTACGACATTTTAGCAAAAAAAATGTTTCTTAAAAAATGCATTTTCTTACATTTTCTTACATTTACGGGTTTAGTCGGGACTCCTGATGACGTTTTGAGACATCTCCTACAACTACAGCACCAGAATTGTGCTGCTGAAGCAAGTCTGTTTTTTTGAATTTTTTTTACGACATTTTGCAAAATATTTTTTTTCCGTAAAATATGCATTTTTTTTTTATTTCTTCCATTTTCGGGTTTAGTCGGGACTCTTGATGATGTTTTGAGACATCTCCTACAACTACAGCACCAGAATTGTGCTGCTGAAGCAAGTCCGTTTTTTGGAATTTTTACGACAGGGTCCCCCCTTACGACATTTTAGCAAAAAATGTTTTTCGTAAAAAAAGCATTTTCTTACATTTTCTTACATTTACGGGTTTAGTCGGGACTCCTGATGACGTTTTGAGACATCTCCTACAACTACAGCACCAGAATTGTGCTGTTGAAGCAAGTCTGTTTTTTGAATTTTTTTTTGTGAAAAAAAGTTTTCCAAAAAAAAGCATTTGATGCCATTTTTAGGTTTTGTCGGGCCTCCTGATGACGTTTTAAGACATCTCCTACAACTACAGCACCAGAATTGTGCTGCTGAAGCAAGTCAGTTTTTTGGAATTTTTACGACAGGGTCCCCCCTTACGACATTTTAGCAAAAAATGTTTTGCGTAAAAAATGCATTTTCTTACATTTACGGGTTTAGTCGGGACTCCTGATGACGTTTTAAGACATCTCCTACAACTACAGCACCAGAATTGTGCTGCTGAAGCAAGTCCGTTTTTTGGAATTTTTACGACAGGGTTCCCCCTTACGACATTTTAGCAAAAAATGTTTTTCGTAAAATATGCATTTTCTTACATTTACGGGTTTAGTCGGGACTCCTGATGACGTTTTGAGACATCTCCTACAACTACAGCACCAGAATTGTGCTGCTGAAGCAAGTCCGTTTTTTGGAATTTTTACGACAGGGTCCCCCCTTACGACATTTTGGCAAAATATTTTGCGTAAAAAATGCATTTTCTTACATTTTCTTACATTTACGGGTTTAGTCGGGACTCCTGATGACGTTTTGAGACATCTCCTACAACTACAGCACCAGAATTGTGCTGCTGAAACAAGACCGTTTTTTAAAAAAATTTTTGTAAAAAAAAAGTTTTCCCAAAAAAAGCATTTTATGCCATTTTTAGGTTTTGTCGGGACTCCTGATGACGTTTTAAGACATCTCCTACAACTACAGCACCAAAATTGTGCTGCTGAAGCAAGCCCGTTTTTTGGAATTTTTACGACAGAGTCCCCCCTTACGACATTTTAGCAAAAAACGTTTTTCGTAAAATATGCATTTTCTTACATTTACGGGTTTAGTCGGGACTCCTGATGACGTTTTGAGTCATCTCCTACAACTACAGCACCAGAATTGTGCTGCTGAAGCAAGTCCGTTTTTTTAATTTTTTTTGTGAAAAAAAGTTTTCCAAAAAAAAGCATTTCATGCCATTTTTAGGTTTTGTAGGGACTCCTGATGACGTTTTGAGACATCTCCTACAACTACAGCACCAGAATTGTGCTGCTGAAGCAAGTCTGTTTTTTGAATTTTTTTTTTGTGAAAAAAAGTTTTCCAAAAAAAAGCATTTCATGCCATTTTTAGGTTTTGTAGGGACTCCTGATGACGTTTTGAGACAGAATTGTGCTGCTGAAGCAAGTCCGTTTTTTGGAATTTTTACGACAGGGTCCCCCCTTACGACATTTTAGCAAAAAACGTTTTTCGTAAAATATGCATTTTCTTACATTTACGGGTTTAGTCGGGACTCCTGATGACGTTTTGAGTCATCTCCTACAACTACAGCACCAGAATTGTGCTGCTGAAGCAAGTCCGTTTTTTGGAATTTTTACGACAGGGTCCCCCCTTACGACATTTTAGCAAAAAACGTTTTTCGTAAAATATGCATTTTCTTACATTTACGGGTTTAGTCGGGACTCCTGATGACGTTTTGAGTCATCTCCTACAACTACAGCACCAGAATTGTGCTGCTGAAGCAAGTCCGTTTTTTGGAATTTTTTGTAAGGGTCCCCCCTTACGACATTTTAGCAAAAACATTTTTTCGTAAAATATGCATTTTCTTACATTTTCTTACATTTACGGGTTTAGTCGGGACTCCTGATGACGTTTTGAGACATCTCCTACGACTACAGCACCAGAATTGTGCTGCTGAAGCAAGTCGTCTTTTTTTTTTAATTTTTACGACATTTTAGGAAAAAAAAAAAGTTTTCCGTAAAATATACATTTTCTTACATTTACGGGTTTAGTCAGGACTCCTGATGACGTTTTGAGACATCTCTTACAACTACAGCACCAGAATTGTGCTGCTGAAGCAAGTCCGTTTTTTTGAATTTTTTGTAAGGGTCCCCCCTTACGACATTTTAGCAAAAAAATTGTTTCGTAAAATATGCATTTTCTTCCATTTTCGGGTTGTGTCGGGACTCCTGATGACATTTTGAGACATCTCCTACAACTACAGCACCAGTATTGTGCTGCTGAAGCAAGTCCGTTTTTTTGAATTTTTTTTTGCGAAAAAAAGGTTGCCCAAAAAAAGCATTTTCTGCAAATTTCGGGATTTGTCGGGACTCCTGATGACGTTTTGAGACATCTCCTACAACTACAGCACCAGAATTGTGCTGCTGAAGCAAGTCCGTTTTTTGGAATTTTTTGTAAGGGTCCCCCCTTACGACATTTTAGGAAAACATTTTTTTTTTTGTAATTTAGTGTTAAAAAAGTAATAATGTACTGTTCTGTGCATATTAATTTGCCACCGCCATCATCACCACCGTGCACCTACATTATGCGAGGGTGCTCTCGGTCCATTTGAACTTTTAATAGGATCCAAAGTGCACAACCTTTGACTGAACATCACACTGTGAAATTGGATTGTGGACTTTTTTTATGTTATTATCAAATCACACAGCATGTGAGAGTTAGCAGGCACACTTCCACTTTTCCCACTGCTCTATATCTAAGGGTGACCAGATCCCAATTCAGCAGGGGCCTCGTGTTATGTTGTGCTTATGCACAAAAACCTGGCGTACGTCCTTTTTTCCATGGTAAAGATGAAAGGTATCGAGACCGAACTTGACGTTGAATTGTGCGCTGTTTCACTCCAGGTTCGTTCTTCACATACCCACATTTGCTTTGCCGACATTTCAACAATGTAAAATAGATCGCGGCGAGGACACACAATGCACTTTTTGGCCAATGCGTTTACCGTAATTTCCGGACTATAAGGCGCATTTAAAATCCTTTTTTATTTCTCAGTGCGCCTTACACAGTTGCGCCTAATGTAATGAACAAGTTTGGTTGAGCTTACCCACCTCGAGGCTATTTTATTTGGTACATGGTGTAATTATAAGTGTGAGCAGTAGATGGCAGTCAAACATAAGAGATACGTGTAGCCTGCACTATGATGGGTTTTAAGTAAACAACAGCAACATTTTAAATGTTCCGTTGAAAATATAGAACATTAGACACGGCGCTCAAAAATCTATCAAAATGTTTTAGCACGACTTTGGTCAGCTATGAAGCCGCACCGCTTGAAGGATTGTCGGCGCATTAAACATACGACTATTATTATGGTGTGTATAAGGTAAGACATTATCTGGCGTTTTGTTTCGCAATATTATGCAACTTTTCTTAACTTCTGGTACCTGCTGATCTGTATTTGGGATCTGCATGAGTCCTGAAAAATTGTGTGTCCGCCTTTGTAGTTAATAAGCTTCTTCTTTTTCTCTATCTTCTTGTTATGTGACATTCATCCTCCGCTGTTGCCATTTCTAATATAAAGTAGTGTCAAGTTCTCACTTATATCTGTCAGTAAACTTGCCATGAAAGCGCTAAAACATACCGGTGTAGTGAGTTTACATTATTCACCCAAGGAAGTTTAGTTATTAGAGAGTTCCGGTTGAACGGTTTTTCACGGGACACATTTCCGGTGTGGTTGTTTCCGGATGAGGAGATGCTGCTCCATTATTGATTTTATTTTATTTCGTGTAGACCGCAATATGACTCAAGTAAACAACACCAACATTGTATATGCTCCATTGAAAATATAGAACATTACACGCGGCGCTCAAAAATCTATCAAAATGTTTTAGTAGGACTTTGGTCAGCTATGAAACTGCACCGCTTGATGGATTGTACTGTGCTTCAACATAAGAGTATTATTATGGTGTGTGTATAAGGTAAGACATATTTTCTGGTGTTTTGTTTCGCAATATTATGCAAAAGCAACTTTTCTTACCTTCTGGTACCTGAAAATTTGTGCAGGTCCGCCTTTGTAGTCCGAGCCGACACCGTAGTCGATAAGCTTCTTCTTTTTCTCCACCTTCTTGTTATGGGACATCCATCCTCTGCTGTTGCCATTTCTAATAAAAAGCAGTGTAAAGTTATTACTTATTTCAGTCAGTAAACTCGCCATGAAAGCCCTAAAACATACCGGTGTAGTGAGTTACCATTATTCACCCAAGGAACTTTAGTTATTAGAGTTCTGGTTTTTCACGGGACACATTTCTGGTGTTGTTGTTTCTGGATGAGGAGATGCTGCTCCGTTATTGATTGAAGTAAAGTCTGAATGTCATTAAAACAGTTAGCTCCATCTTTTGACACTTCACAACAAAGATGATGGGGAGAAGACGCTGCCGAAGGTGAGCCACGTAAATAAGACCGCCCACAAAACGGCGCACCCGGAAGCGGCTTGAAGATGATGTGTAAAACATCATCTATGCAACATTTTGAGCAAAGAACCACCATTACATGTTATGTAGACCCCAAGGAAGTCTTTTACATTTAGAAAAAAATATATATATTATGACTCCTTTAATGCGCCTTATAATCCGGTGCGCCTTATATATGAAAAAAAGATCAAAAATAGACCATTCATCGGCAGTGCTCCTTATAATCCGGTGTGCCCTATGGTCCGGAAAATACGGTAATGCTTTATATCAATATTTGTGAGGATGTTTACCAATTTATCTAGGCCAGAGGTGTCAAACTCATTTTAGATCGGGGGCCACATTGAGAAAAATCTACTCCCAAGTGGGCCGGACTGGTAAAATCACGGCACGATAACTTAAAAATAAAGACAACTTCAGATTGTTTTCTTGGTTTAAAAATAGAATTTCTCAAAAATAAACAAATCATGTTGTTTTTTTACACTTACATGTTGCAGTTAATAGTGTTCTACCTTTAATTGTCGTTATTTATACTTTCTGAATAAATTACGTGATAATGTTCATCAGTCAACTCATTGGTGTTCATTTTCAATCTAACAAGATAAAAAAAATAATATAAAAATCAAATTACAGGATGTTATTTATGTAGTTTGCTAATTTTCTTCGACTGTTGCACTAACATGTGTTTTATTTTTTTTGTACATACTGTATGTAGCATCATCTACAAAGATACAAAGAATTGCCATTGCCACATCTAGTGGACACATTTAAAACAGCAGTTTCTTTCATACAAAAATTTCAGCTCATTTGTATACTTAGCAAATTCATCCGGATAGAACCTGTTCACGGGCCTGATCCCTTTCATCTCAGCGATCGTATTTGTCACGTTTCATGTGTCAGGTAAAGCGCAATGAATGACTCCGCTTCCTAGTGTAAGAGTGAGCTTTTATAAGTGTGCCATGACAGCAGACTCTCTAATCGGTGATTAAAACAGCTGAAAAAAAATCAAGTCTTCCAGAGATGGGCACAGTCTACACTACCTGCTGTCTGAGGCGAGTGCACAGCATCCTGCGTGACCAACAACACCCTGCTCCTCACCTGCGGCCCTCAGGTAGAAGGAACAGGTCTATACCTGCCAGGACAACTTGCCAACAGCTCGTCTGTATCCTCAGGCAGTGACCCTCTCTCACATCCCACCCATGAACTGCAACGTCTAATTATCACTTCTATTGATCTGCCCTTTATACTGTACACTGCATCCGGAAAGTATTCACAGCGCTTCATTTTTTGCCACATTTTGCTATGTTACAGCCTTATTCTAAAATGGTATAAATTCATTTTCGTCCTCAAAACCCTGCGTTTCTGGGTGTTGTTGATAAATGCAACAACACCCAGAAACGCCGCTGGCTTCGCTCGGCCCGAGCTCATCTAAGATGGACTGATTGGTTGGAATCTGCGCTTTTGCATGATATACTAGTTACTACGGTAATCTTCTCAGAAAGCACGTAGTTTCAAAGTTGTATTTGTGTTGGTACTGCATCAAAAAGCGACATCAGTGTGTAAAGGATATCACCACATGGACTCAGGAACACTTCAGAAAACCACTGTCAGTAACTACAGTTGGTCGCTACATCTGTAAGTGCAAGTTAAAACTCTACAATGCAAAGCGAATGCCATTTATCAACAACACCCAGAAACGCCGCCGGCTTCGCTCGGCCCGAGCTCATCTAAGATGTACTGATGCAAACTGGAAAAGTGTTCTGTGGTCTGACAAGTCCACATTTCAAATTGTTTTTGGAAACTGTGGACGTCGTGTCCTCCGGTCCAACGAGGAAAAGAACCATCCGGATTGTTCTAGGCGCAAAGTTGAAAACCCAGCGTCTGTAATTGTATGGAAAACTTGTTTTGTTTTGTTTTTAATCTTTTGTTTTTTAATGTATTATATTCTGTTTTTATATGTTTAAATGGATCTTAAGGTCTGCGATAAAGATTGATGATATGGGGGTGTATTAGTGGGTAACTTACACGTTTGTGAAGGCACCATTAATGCTGAAAGGTACATACAGGTTTTGGAGCAACAAAAGTTGCCATCCAAGCGACGTCTTTTTCATGGCCGCCCCTGCTTATTTCAGTAAGATATCGCCGAGCCACATTCTGCATGTGTTACAACAGCGTGGCTTCGTAGTAAAAGAGTGCGGGTACTAGACTGGCCTGCCTGTAGTACGAACTGTGCTCTGTAAATAAACTCGCCTTGCCGACCGTTTTCTGTCGTGGACAACGACAATTTCAATAAACTACAAGTTAAAAAAAAGGCATGAACATTTCCCTCTTTTGGGTATTGAAAAAATGTATCGAACGGCGCCGCTCAAGTACCGATCCATACCAGACTGTGAATTTTGTGCATCGTTCGTGGCACCCTTTGTGTTTACGCGTTTCATGGGTCAGGATTGCACCACCTAACGCATTTTTGATACATGGTTACTATGCAGTGTGTGTGTTATTCACTATGACAATGACAATAAATGCATTGAACTGAATAAAAATCATGTTAGAGTAAATGAATACTTCTCTGATTTGAGGGCGAAGGCTTGTTCATGTGTCCTGTGATGAACTGGCGGCCAGTCTAGGGTGTAGGCCGGGGGTCAGCAACCCGCGTCTCTTTAGCACCGCCCTCGTGGCTCCCTGGACCTCTTTCAGAGATGTGTGAAAATGGAAAAAGATGAAGAACATTTTTATTTGAATATATTTTCTGTAGGAGAACAAACATGACACAAACCTTCCTAATTGTTAGAAGTCCCACTGTTTATGTTAAACATGCTTCACTGATGAGAGTATTTAGCAAGCACGGTTTTGTCCTACTAATTTCAGCGATCCTTCAACTCATTGTTGTTTGTTTACATGTACAACTTTCTCCGACGCTGCCACAGAAAGACGTGTTTTATGCCACTTCTTCTTTGTCTCATTTTGTCCACCAAACGTTCTATGCTGTGCGTGAATGCACAAAAGGTGAGCTTTGTTGATGTTATTGACTTGTTGGAGTGCTAATCAGGCATATTTGGTCAGAGCATGACTGCAAGCTAATCAATGCTAACATGCTATTTAAGCTAGCTGTATGTACATATTGCATCATTATGACTCGTTTGTAGGAATATTTGAGCTCATTTAATTTCCTTTACTTATGTCCTCTGTGCATTTCATTTATATTTGCATGTCTCATGACACATTATCTGTACGTAATATTGGCTGCATTTCTGATAGTTGTTTGTGCGCCATGTTGTTCCAGACCACAGCAAACGTTACCCAGCTTGTAAAGATTGTAATAAATCCATTAGAAGAAGACAGCCTGCCTTTTCCTTTAACTTGGACACACACATTTATACCTTTGACCCTTATGAGCCAGTCATTTCCAGAAGTTATCTCATCATGTGAGAAGCCTCCATTTAAATAACATATTATTATTTGATCTTAATAGATTAAAAATGAACACCAATGAGTTGACTGATGAACATTATCACATCATTGAATCAGAAAGTATACATATCGACAAATAAAGGTAGAATACTATTAACCGCAACATGTAAGTGTAAAAAAAACAACAACAACATTATGATTTGTACATTTTCAGAATGTGCTTGCTCTATTTTTAACAAAGAAAAAAACAAACAATCTGAAGTTGTCTTTATTTTTAAGTTATCGTGCCTTGATTTTACCAGTCCGGCCCACTTGGTAGTAGATTTTTGTCCATGTGGCCCCCAATCTAAAATGAGTTTGACACCTCTACATTAGAACTTACGAATAATGGATTGGTAGGTTCATCGTAGCCAGCCTTGTGTATTATTCTAATGACCCTTTTTTCAAGTTGAATTATTGAGCCTGTGTTTGTTCTATAAACATTTCCCCAAAGTTCAACACAGTATGTCAGATATGGAAAAATAAAAGAATAATATAACTACAGCTATCGAATATTTTAGTAATCGAGTATTCTATCGAATATCCTGATCGATTAATCGAATAAATCATCATTTTGTTTAATTATACACGTTAAGATGTGCCCTCAATTATTGTGGTTGGCCTAATCGTCTTATTTCCTAAACGCCTGTTTTCATTATTGAAGGCTGACACGCACAGCTAAAAATGTGTATGTGCTAATAAAAACAGGTGCGCTCACAGCCCTATGTGCTGTGTGGTGTGACCGCATAAACAAAGTTCTTGTGTCTCGTGCGTTTTTGATGATTATCATACGGTGCCGTTTAAACGTTTTCTAAACTCGAGCGTACTTAAAAGAGCGGTGTCGTGCAGTGCAAGGGGGGGATGATCTGTGACGTAAACACGCCGTGCAACACCTAAACAGTCTGTACGAAACGTGAGCTTTGACTACTGTTTAGTGAACCAGGCAAAATGCCGTAAAAAAAATATATATACGACACCTCGAGGTAGCAACAATTCCTCGAATGTATTTTGTAATCGAATTACTCAAGGAATCATGTGCAGATATTTCTTATTCAGCATGTGTCTTACTTTATATAAAGAATAGCAATGGATTTGGATGTTTTTAGAATAGAATAGAATAGAAAGTACTTTATTGATCCCTCTGGGAAATTCAGCACCACAGTTCGCTCACAATAAAAATAAACACTAAGGTATTTTTTACATGTGAATAATATAAATACAGTCTATTATACAGCATTATTCACATGTGAATAATATAAATACAGTCTATTATACACAGTGTTGGGTTAGTTACTGAAAACCAGTAACTAGTTACAGTTACTAGTTACTTTATTTCAAAAGCAACTCAGTTACTAACTCAGTTACTTACACCAAAAAGTAATGCGTTATTGTGAAAAGTAACTATTTAGTTACTTGTTTTTTTCTTCTTCTTTTTTTAAAGCTACCATTAATGCCCTTTAAGCCTTCATTTAAGTACTGTTATTGCACTGGAGAATAATACAACCTGTTGATCAGCGCTAGGAATTTTCAAAATGGGGTCCCAGGGACCCCATCAAGTCATAAAAATGGGGTCCTACAGTAAATTTTTGGGGTCCCACTTTTTGGTAAGCGTTTTGACAACAAAAAAGATAAACGTATGCATTATCCTGTTATATCTCACATTATATATTGTGTTTTGGAAAAAGGTTGTCATAAATGTTACTTAATTCATTAAAAAAAATAATAAAGAAAGAAAACAAATGTGTATACATATGTAAATGTATTCAGTTATAAACATTCATTCACTTTCTTCTTTCCTTCATGGATCTAAACTTTACCGCTGCTGGTAGTTTTTTCTATGTTTTTATTGAATAAGTTGTAGGTGTATTTATTTCAGTATAAAAGTGTAAAAAGTGTTTTGCTTGGGTCATGAAATGATGATAATGGTGTGCCAGGGCATACAAACATTTTATATTTAACGCTTAAATCTCTGGAGTCTACATCAACTTCAGATCTATCCCTCATTTCAAAATGTTTTAGTTATGTTGTTTTTTTGTTTGTTTGTTTTCCGCCCTTTTTTGTCAAACAAAACTATGTTTTTAATGGCAAACACACAAAACATGCAAAATCTCCCACCAAAAATATTTTTCAAAGTGGAATATTTGATGTGAAGTCATGGATAGGTCAATAATTCATAATAACATTGATTTTGATTCAATATTATGTTTTGAGCAATGACAGTTTGAAATAAATTGATTAATGTGGACCCCGATTTAAACAAGTTGAAAAACTTATTCGGGTGTTACCATTTAGTGGTCAATTGTACGGAATATGTACTGTACTGTGCAATCTATTAATAAAAGTCTCAATCAATCAATCCACTCCCTCGCTCTCTCTGTCCCTCCCTCACGAATGCTGCTGCGTGTGTGCACAATTAGTTTTGTTTTTAACCCCAACTTAACCCTGAACGTACATTGAAAATATACGCAACCCTGCCGGACATTTGAGGCATTTAAGAAACTCCGCCCGGGACAGCCCCGCAAAAGAAGACACATGGTCAGTCTAGAACAGGGGTCACCAACGCGGTGCCCGCGGGCACCAGGTAGCCCGTAAGGACCAGATGAGTAGCCCGCTGGCCTGTTCTAAAAATAGCTCAAATAGCAGCACTTACCAGTGAGCTGCCTCTATTTTTTTAAATTGTATTTATTTACTAGCAAGCTGGTCTCGCTTTGCCCGACATTTTTAATTCTAAGAGAGACAAAACTCAAATAAAATGTGAAAATCCAAGAAAATATGTTAAAGACTTGGTCTTCACTTTTAATTTTAAGTTTAAATAAATTCATGAATTTTTTTACTTTGCTTCTTATAACTTTCAGAAAGACAATTTTAGAGAAAAAAAATACAACCTTAAAAATGATTTTAGGATTTTTAAACACATATACCTTTTTACCTTTTAAATTCCTTCCTCTTCTTTCCTGACAATTTAAATCAATGTTCAAGTAAATTTTTTTTTTTTATTGTAAAGAATAATAAATACATTTTAATTGAATTCTTCATTTTAGCTTCTGTTTTTTCGACGAAGAATATTTGTGAAATATTTCTTCAGATATATTATGATTAAAATTTTAAAAAATTATTCCGGCAAATCTAGAAAATCTGTAGAATCAAATTTAAATCTTATTTCAAAGGCTTTTGAATTTCTTTTAAAATTTTTGTTCTGGAAAATCTAGAAGAAATAATGATTTGTCTTTGTTAGAAATATAGCTTGGTCCAATTTGTTATATATTCTAACAAAGTGTAGATTGGATTTTAACCTATTTAAAACATGTCATCAAAATTCTAAAATTAATCTTAATCAGGAAAAATTACTTATGATGTTCCATAAATTATTTTTTTTATTTTTTTGAAAAAGATTCGAATTAGCTAGTTTTTCTCTTCTTTTTTTCGGTTGAATTTTGAATTTTAAAGAGTCGAAATTGAAGATAAACTATGTTTCAAAATTTTATTGTCATTTTTTTCGTGTTTTCTCCTCTTTTAAACCGTTCAATTAAGTGTAAATATCATTAATTATTAATAATAACATAGAGTTAAAGGTAAATTGAGCAAATTGGCTATTTCTGGCAATTTATTTAAGTGTGTATCAAACTGGTAGCCCTTCACATTAATCACTACCCAAGAAGTAGCTCTTGCTTTCAAAAAGGTTGGTGACCCCTGGTCTAGAATATCTCCATGTTAAGAAACTCGGCTTCAGCTCCACCATGATGTCTTGTAAGTAAACACAGACACGCCCCCCCCCACCCCCCTCCACACCCACACACACACACCCACACACACACACACACCCACACACACACACACACACACACACAGCGCCTCTTCTCTTGTCCCCGTTGTGACACAGGAAGAATTAAGTTAAGTTAAAGTTAAAGTACCAATGATTGTCACACACACACACACTAGGTGTGGTGAAATTTGTCCTCTGCATTTGACCCATCCCCTTGGGGAGCAGTGGGCAGCAGCGGCGCCGCGCCCGGGAATCATTCAGAAGGACGACACTGCAACTCTCCAATAAAACACACTCAGATCTTCTGTTTTTAGCCGATACTACATAAGAAATGACATCAAATAACGCAGCAACGCATCATGTAGTAACGGTAACTGAGTTACTGAATATAAAAAATAACGCGTTAGACTACTAGTTACTTTGTAACGCGTTAGTCCCAACACTGATTATACAGCATTATTCACATGTCAATAACATAAATACAGTCTATTATACAGCATAATTCACATTTGAATAATATAAATACATTTAAGCACAGTTAAGTACTGTTTTCCCTTTAACATCACAAATGAGTTTGACATTTGAAGTTAATTGCTGACATGAATGGACTTTTCCAGCATATTATGTGTGTATGACTTTCACCTGTGTAATAGAATGACTTCATGCAACTTTTCTCGGAGGACAATTGAACACTCACCTACCGAAAATGCAAACTTCGTCGCTGCTCGGTGACCTTTGTCTAGCGGCAGAATGTCTCTCTCGTCGTGTTGATCTAAATGAGAAGGAATGAATGACATTTGAACAAATAACAGCGCTGACATGATAGGAGGCGTGTTAGCTAGCAACCTGTTGTATTCTGATGACGTGCTAGCGTCACTTCCGCTGGGACGAGACCGGAGCGGTTAAAAAAAACGTGACTTTCATTTATAATAATTGAATGGTGTGTGTTCAAATAACCCTCCTCGGCCTAATAATTGTTACAAGTCGCGCTGTTGACATCTTTTCTTGGGAAATGGAGTCGACTCCAGGGGGTCTTTCCGCGGGCTCTGCCATTTTGAAATATGACGTCGCGACCCGGAAGTGTGGATCTTCTTCTTCTTCTTCTTTTGTTTTTATAGCAGGTTGGCAAGCAACCTTCTGGTGTGCATTACCGCCACCTACTGACATGGAGTGTGGAGCACTTCTAGAGATCACCTTAGCACAGACCTGGGCAAATGAACGTCCGGGGGCCACATGCGGCCCCTGAAGCTTTTCAATCTGAATAATATGAATAACATCATTAAAAGTTCAGTTAAAGTGCCAATGATTGTCACACACACACACACTAGGTGTGGCGGAATTATTCTCTGCATTTGAACCATCACCCTTGATAACCCCCAGGGAGGTGAGGGGAGCAGTGAGCAGCAGCGGTGGCCGCGCCCGGGAATCATTTTGGTGATTCAACCCCCAATTCCAACCCTTGATGCTGAGTGCCAAGCAGGGAGGTAATGGCTCCCATTTTTATATAATAAAATACATGAATAAATCTTATTCATACACTCTTATTCATACTCTTATTCATACACTGTTATTCATACACTCTTATTCATACACTGTTATTCATATACTCATATTCATACACTCATATTCATGCATTCTTATTCATACACTCTTATTCATACACTCTTATTCATATACTCATATTCATACACTTGTATTCATGCATTCTTATTCATACACTCTTAGTCATCCACTCTTATTTATATACTCTTATTCATATACTGTTATTCATACACTCTTATTCATATACTCTTATTCATACTCTTATTCATATACTCTTATTCATACACTCTTATTCATATAGTCTTATTCATATACTGTTATTCATACACTCTCATTCATATACTCTTATTCATACACTCTTATTCATATACTCTTATTCATCCACTCGTATTCATACACTCTTATTCATATACTCTTATTCATACACTCTTATTCATACACTCTTATTCATACACTCTTATTCGTACACTCTTATTCATACACTCTTATTCATATACTCTTATTCATATACTCTTATTTATACACTCTTAGTCATACACTCTTATTCATACACTCTTATTCATATACTCTTATTCATACACTCTCATTCATATACTCTTATTCATACACTCTTATTCATACACTCTTAGTCATACACTCTTATTCATACACTCTTATTCATACACTCTTATTCATACACTCTTATTCATACACTCTTATTCATATACTCTTATTCATATACTCTTATTTATACACTCTTAGTCATACACTCTTATTCATACACTCTTATTCATATACTCTTATTCATATACTGTTATTCATATACTCTTATTCATATACTCTTATTCATACACTCTTATTCATATACTGTTATTCATACACTCTCATTCATATACTCTTATTCATATACTCTTATTCATACACTCTTATTCATATACTGTTATTCATACACTCTCATTCATATACTCTTATTCATCCACTCGTATTCATACACTCTTATTCATATACTCTTATTCATACACTTAGTCATACACTCTTATTCATACACTCTTATTCATACACTCTTATTCATATACTCTTATTCATATACTCTTATTTATACACTCTTAGTCATACACTCTTATTCATACACTCTTATTCATATACTCTTATTCATATACTGTTATTCATATACTCTTATTCATATACTCTTATTCATACACTCTTATTCATATACTGTTATTCATACACTCTCATTCATATACTCTTATTCATACACTCTTATTCATATACTCTTATTCATACACTCTTATTCATACACTCTTATTCATACACTCGTATTCATGCATTCTTATTCATACACTCTTAGTCATATAATCTTATTCATACACTCTTATTCATACACTCTTATTCATACACTCTTATTCATATACTCTTATTCATACACTTAGTCATACACTCTTAGTCATACACTCTTATTCATACACTCTTATTCATATACTCTTATTCATATACTGTTATTCATATACTCTTATTCATATACTCTTATTCATACACTCTTATTCATATACTGTTATTCATACACTCTCATTCATATACTCTTATTCATACACTCTTATTCATATACTCTTATTCATACACTCTTATTCATACACTCTTATTCATACACTCGTATTCATGCATTCTTATTCATACACTGTTATTCATATAATCTTATTCATACACTCTTATTCATACACTCTTATTCATACACTCTTATTCATATACTCTTATTCATACACTTAGTCATACACTCTTATTCATACACTCTTATTCATACACTCTTATTCATATACTCTTATTCATATACTCTTATTCACACACTCTTAGTCATACACTCTTATTCATACACTCTTATTCATATACTCTTATTCATACTCTTATTCATATACTCTTATTCATACACTCTTATTCATATAGTCTTATTCATATACTGTTATTCATACACTCTCATTCATATACTCTTATTCATACACTCTTATTCATATACTCTTATTCATCCACTCGTATTCATACACTCTTATTCATATACTCTTATTCATACACTTAGTCATACACTCTTATTCATACACTCTTATTCATATACTCTTATTCATCCACTCGTATTCATACACTCTTATTCATATACTCTTATTCATACACTTAGTCATACACTCTTATTCATATACTCTTATTCATATACTGTTATTCATATACTCTTATTCATATACTCTTATTCATATACTCTTATTCATCCACTCGTATTCATACACTCTTATTCATATACTCTTATTCATACACTTAGTCATACACTCTTATTCATATACTCTTATTCATATACTCTTATTTATACACTCTTAGTCATACACTCTTATTCATACACTCTTATTCATATACTCTTATTCATATACTGTTATTCATATACTCTTATTCATATACTCTTATTCATACACTCTTATTCATATACTGTTATTCATACACTCTCATTCATATACTCTTATTCATACACTCTTATTCATATACTCTTATTCATACACTCTTATTCATACACTCTTATTCATACACTCGTATTCATGCATTCTTATTCATACACTGTTATTCATATAATCTTATTCATACACTCTTATTCATACACTCTTATTCATACACTCTTATTCATATACTCTTATTCATACACTTAGTCATACACTCTTATTCATACACTCTTATTCATACACTCTTATTCATATACTCTTATTCATATACTCTTATTTATACACTCTTAGTCATACACTCTTATTCATACACTCTTATTCATATACTCTTATTCACACACTCTTAGTCATACACTCTTATTCATATACTCTTATTCATACACTCTTATTCATACACTCTTATTCATATACTCTTATTCATACACTCTTATTCATACACTCTTATTCATACACTCTTATTCATACACTCTTAGTCATACACTCTTATTCATATACTCTTATTCATATACTCTTATTTATACACTCTTAGTCATACACTCTTATTCATACACTCTTATTCATATACTGTTATTCATACACTCTCATTCATATACTCTTATTCATACACTCTTATTCATATACTCTTATTCATACACTCTTATTCATACACTCTTATTCATACACTCGTATTCATTCATTCTTATTCATACACTCTTAGTCATACACTCTTATTCATATACTCTTATTCATACACTCTTAGTCATACACTCTTATTCATACACTCTTATTCATACACTCTTAGTCATACACTCTTATTCATACACTCTTATTCATATACTCTTATTCATATACTCTTATTTATACACTCTTAGTCATACACTAAGATAACATGGTTTTGAAAGTGGATTAGATAACATGGTTTTTAAAGTGGATTAGATACATGGTTTTTAAAGTGTATTAGATAACATGGTTTTGAAAGTGGTTTAAATAACATGGTCTTGAAAGTGGATTAGATAACATGGTTTTGACAGTGGATTAGACATTATGGTTTTGAAAGGGGATTAGATAACATGGTTTTGAAAGTGGATTAGATAACATGGTTTTGAAAGTGGATTAGATACATGGTCTTGAAAGTGGATTAAATAACATGGTTTTGAAAGTGGATTAGATAACATGGTTTTGAAAGTGGATTAGATGACATGGTTTTGAAAGTGGATTAGATAACATGGTTTTAAAAATTGGATTAGATAACATGGTTTTGAAAGTGGATTAGATAACATGGTTTTGAAAGTGGATTAGATAACATGGTCTTGAAAATGAATTAGATAAAATGGTTTTGAAAGTGGATTAGATAACCTGGTTTTTAAAATGGATTAGATAACATGGATTTGAAAGTGGATTAGATAACATGGTTTTGAAAGTGGATTAGATAACATGGTTTTGAAAGTGGATTAGATAACATGGTTTTAAAAATTGGATTAGATAACATGGTTTTGAAAGTGGATTAGATAACATGGTTTTGAAAGTGGATTAGATAACATGGTCTTGAAAATGAATTAGATAAAATGGTTTTGAAAGTGGATTAGATAACCTGGTTTTTAAAATGGATTAGATAACATGGATTTGAAAGTGGATTAGATACATGGTTTTTAAAGTGGATTAGATACATGGTTTATAAAGTAGATTAGATAACATGGTTTTGAAAGTGGATTAGAAAACATGGTTTTTAAAATGGATTAGATAACATGGATTTGAAAGTGGATTAGATAACATGGTTTTGAAAGTGGATTAGATACATGGTTTATAAAGTGGATTAGATAACATGGTTTTGAAAGTGGATTAGATAACATGGTTTTGAAAGTGGATTAGATAACATGGTTTTTAAAGTTGATTAGATACATGGTTTTTAAAGTGGATTAGATAACATGGTTTTGAAAGTGGATTAGATAACATGGTTTTGAAAGTGGATTAGATAACATGGTTTTGAAAGTGGATTAGATAATGTGGTTTTGAAAGTGGATTAGATAACATGGTTTTTAAAATGGATTAGATAACATGGATTTGAAAGTGGATTAGGTACATGGTTTTTAAAGTGGATTAGATACATGGTTTATAAAGTAAATTAGATAACATGGTTTTGAAAGTGGATTAGATAACATGTTTTTTAAAGTGTATTAGATAACATGGTTTTTAAAGTGGATTAGATACATGGTTTTTAAAGTGGATTAGATAACATGGTTTTGAAAGTGGTTTAGATAACATGGTCTTGAAAGTGGATTAGATAACATGGTTTTGAAAGTGGATTAGATAACATGGTTTTGAAAGTGGATTAGATAACATGGTTTTGAAAGTGGATTAGATAAGGTGGTTTTGAAAGTGGATTAGACATTATGGTTTTGAAAGTGGATTAGATAACATGGTTTTGAAAGTGGATTAGATAACATGGTTTTGAAAGTGGATTAGATACATGGTCTTGAAAGTGGATTAAATAACATGGTTTTGAAAGTGGATTAGATAACATGGTTTTGAAAGTGGATTAGATAACATGGTTTTGAAAGTGGATTAGATAACATGGTCTTGAAAATGGATTAGATAACATGGTTTTGAAAGTGGATTAGATAACCTGGTTTTTAAAATGGATTAGATAACATGGATTTGAAAGTGGCTTAGATACATGCTTTTTAAAGTGGATTAGATACATGGTTTATAAAGTAGATTAGATAACATGGTTTTGAAAGTGGATTAGATAACATGGTTTTTAATGTGGATTAAATAACATGGTTTTGAAAGTGGATTAGATAACATGGTTTTTAGAATGGATTAGATAACATGGATTTGAAAGTGGATTAGATAACATGGTTTTGAAAGTGGATTAGATACATGGTTTATAAAGTGGATTAGATAACATGGTTTTGAAAGTGGATTAGATAACATGGTTTTGAAAGTGGATTAGATAACATGGTTTTGAAAGTGGATTAGATAACATGGTTTTTAAAATGGATTAGATAACATGGATTTGAAAGTGGATTAGATAACATGGTTTTGAAAGTGGATTAGATAACATGGTTTTGAAAGTGGATTAGATACATGGTTTTGAAAGTGGATTAGATAACTTGGTTTTTAAAGTGGATTAGATAACATGGTTTTGAAAGTAGATTAGATAACGTGGTTTTGAAAGTAGATTAGATAACGTGGTTTTGAAAGTGGATTAGACATTATGGTTTTGAAAGTGGATTAGATAGCAAAGAAGAAGAACCTGTTGTGAAACTTGAAGTTGTGCTTATGTAAACATGAAAAAGAAGAAAAGAAGTTGTGCTTATGTAAAAATGAAAAAGAAGAATAGAAGTTGTGCTTATGTAAACATGAAAAAGAAGAATAGAAGTTGTGCTTATGTAAACATGAAGTCGTGCTTATGTAAACATGAAGTTGTGCTTATGTAAACATGAAGTTGTGCTTATGTAAACATGAAAAAGGAGAATAGAAGTTGTGCTTATGTAAACATGAAAAAGAAGAATAGAAGTTGTGCTTATGTAAACATGAAGTCGTGCTTATGTAAACATGAAGTTGTGCTTATGTAAACATGAAGTTGTGCTTATGTAAACATGAAAAAGGAGAATAGAAGTTGTGCTTATGTAAACATGAAAAAGAAGAATAGAAGTTGTGCTTATGTAAACATGAAGTCGTGCTTATGTAAACATGAAGTTGTGCTTATGTAAACATGAAGTTGTGCTTATGTAAACATGAAAAAGGAGAATAGAAGTTGTGCTTATGTAAACATGAAAAAGAAGACTAGAAGTTGTGCTTATGTAAACATGAAAAAGGAGAATAGAAGTTGTGCTTATGTAAACATGAAAAAGAAGAATAGAAGTTGTGCTTATGTAAACATGAAAAAGGAGAATAGAAGTTGTGCTTATGTAAACATGAAAAAAAGAATAGAAGTTGTGCTTATGTAAACATGAAAAAGAAGAATAGAAGTTGTGCTTATGTAAACATGAAAAAGAAGAATATAAGTTGTGCTTATGTAAACATGAAAAAGAAGAATAGAAGTTGTGCTTATGTAAACATGAAAAAGGAGAATAGAAGTTGTGCTTATGTAAACATGAAGTTGTGCTTATGTAAACATGAAAAAGGAGAATAGAAGTTGTGCTTATGTAAACATGAAAAAGAAGAATAGAAGTTGTGCTTATGTAAACATGAAAAAGAAGAATAGAAGTTGTGCTTATGTAAACATGAAAAAGAAGAATAGAAGTTGTGCTTATGTAAACATGAAAAAGGAGAATAGAAGTTGTGCTTATGTAAACATGAAGTCGTGCTTATGTAATTATGAAAAAGAAGAATAGAAGTTGTGCTTATGTAAACATGAAGTTGTGCTTATGTAAACATGAAAAAGGAGAATAGAAGTTGTGCTTATGTAAACATGAAGTCATGCTTATGTAAACATGAAGTTGTGCTTATGTAAACATGAAAAAGAAGAATAGAAGTTGTGTTTATGTAAACATGAAGTCGTGCTTATGTAAACATGAAAAAGAAGAATAAAAGTTGTGCTTATGTAAACATGAAGTTGTGCTTATGTAAACATGAAAAAGAAGAAAAGAAGTTGTGCTTATGTAAACATGAAAAAGAAGAATAGAAGTTGTGCTTATGTAAACATGAAAAAGAAGAATAGAAGTTGTGCTTATGTAAACATGAAGTTGTGCTTATGTAAACATGAAAAAGAAGAATAGAAGTTGTGCTTATGTGAACATGAAAAAGAAGAATAGAAGTTGTGCTTATGTAAACATGAAGTTGTGCTTATGTAAACATGAAAAAGGAGAATAGAAGTTGTGCTTATGTAAACATGAAAAAGAAGAATAGAAGTTGTGCTTATGTAAACATGAAAAAGAAGAAAAGAAGTTGTGCTTATGTAAACATGAAAAAGAAGAATATAAGTTGTGCTTATGTAAACATGAAGTCGTGCTTATGTAAACATGAAAAAGAAGAATAGAAGTTGTGCTCATGTAAACATGAAGTTGTGCTTATGTAAATATGAAAAAGAAGAATAGAAGTTGTGCTTATGTAAACATGAAGTTGTGCTTATGTAAACATGAAACAGAAGAATAGAAGTTGTGCTTATGTAAACATGAAGTTGTGCTTATGTAAATATGAAAAAGAAGAATAGAAGTTGTGCTTATGTAAACATGAAGTTGTGCTTATGTAAATATGAAAAAGAAGAATAGAAGTTGTGCTTATGTAAACATGAAGTTGTGCTTATGTAAATATGAAACAGAAGAATAGAAGTTGTGCTCATGTAAACATGAAAAAGAAGAATAGAAGTTGTGCTTATGTAAACATGAAAAAGAAGAATAGAAGTTGTGCTTATGTAAACATGAAGTTGTGCTTATGTAAACATGAAACAGAAGAATAGAAGTTGTGCTTATGTAAACATGAAGTTGTGCTTATGTAAATATGAAAAAGAAGAATAGAAGTTGTGCTTATGTAAACATGAAGTTGTGCTGATGTAAACATGAAACAGAAGAATAGAAGTTGTGCTTATGTAAACATGAAGTTGTGCTTATGTAAACATGAAAAAGAAGAATATAAGTTGTGCTTATGTAAACATGAAGTTGTGCTTATGTAAACATGAAAAAGAAGAATAGAAGTTGTGCTTATGTAAACATGAAGTTGTGCTTATGTAAACATGAAACAGAAGAATAGAAGTTGTGCTTATGTAAACATGAAGTTATGCTTATGTAAATATGAAAAAGAAGAATAGAAGTTGTGCTTATGTAAACATGAAGTTGTGCTTATGTAAACATGAAACAGAAGAATAGAATTTGTGCTTATGTAAACATGAAGTTGTGCTTATGTAAATATGAAAAAGAAGAATAGAAGTTGTGCTTATGTAAACATGAAGTTGTGCTTATGTAAACATGAAACAGAAGAATAGAAGTTGTGCTCATGTAAACATGAAAAAGAAGAATAGAAGTTGTGCTTATGTAAACATGAAAAAGGAGAATAGAAGTTGTGCTTATGTAAACATGAAAAAGAAGAATAGAAGTTGTGCTTATGTAAACATGAAGTTGTGCTTATGTAAACATGAAAAAGAAGAATAGAAGTTGTGCTCATGTAAACATAAAAAAGGAGAATAGAAGTTGTGCTTATGTAAACATGAAAAAGAAGAATAGAAGTTGTGCTTATGTAAACATGAAGTTGTGCTTATGTAAACATGAAAAAGAAGAATAGAAGTTGTGCTTATGTAAACATGAAGTTGTGCTTATGTAAACATGAAAAAGAAGAATAGAAGTTGTGCTTATGTAAACATCAAAAAGAAGAATAGAAGTTGTGCTTATGTAAACATGAAAAATAAGAATAGAAGTTGTGCTTATGTAAACATGAAGTTGTGCTTATGTAAACATGAAAAAGAAGAATAGAAGTTGTGCTTATGTAAACATGAAGTTGTGCTTATGTAAACATGAAAAAGAAGAATAGAAGTTGTGCTTATGTAAACATGAAAAAGAAGAATAGAAGTTGTGCTTATGTAAACATGAAAAAGGAGAATAGAAGTTGTGCTTATGTAAACATGAAAAAGAAGAATAGAAGTTGTGCTTATGTAAACATGAAGTTGTGCTTATGTAAACATGAAAAATAAGAATAGAAGTTGTGCTTATGTAAACATGAGGTTGTGCTTATGTAAACATGAAAAAGAAGAATAGAAGTTGTGCTTATGTAAACATGAAAAAGGAGAATAGAAGTTGTGCTTATGTAAACATGAAAAAGAAGAATAGAAGTTGTGCTTATGTAAACATGAAGTTGTGCTTATGTTAACATGAAAAAGGAGAATAGAAGTTGTGCTTATGTAAACATGAAAAATAAGAATAGAAGTTGTGCTTATGTAAACATGAAAAAGGAGAATAGAAGTTGTGCTTATGTAAACATGAAAAAGAAGAATAGAAGTTGTGCTTATGTAAACATGAAGTTGTGCTTATGTAAACATGAAAAAGAAGAATAGAAGTTGTGCTTATGTAAACATGAAGTTGTGCTTATGTAAACATGAAAAAGAAGAATAGAAGTTGTGCTTATGTAAACATGAAAAATAAGAATAGAAGTTGTGCTTATGTAAACATGAAGTTGTGCTTATGTAAACATGAAAAAGAAGAATAGAAGTTGTGCTTATGTAAACATGAAAAAGAAGAATAGAAGTTGTGCTTATGTAAACATGAAGTTGTGCTTATGTAAACATGAAAAAGAAGAATAGAAGTTGTGCTTATGTAAACATGAAGTTGTGCTTATGTAAACATGAAAAAGAAGAATAGAAGTTGTGCTTATGTAAACATGAAAAAGAAGAATAGAAGTTGTGCTTATGTAAACATGAAAAAGGAGAATAGAAGTTGTGCTTATGTAAACATGAAAAAGAAGAATAGAAGTTGTGCTTATGTAAACATGAAGTTGTGCTTATGTTAACATGAAAAAGAAGAATAGAAGTTGTGCTTATGTAAACATGAAAAATAAGAATAGAAGTTGTGCTTATGTAAACATGAAGTTGTGCTTATGTAAACATGAAAAAGAAGAATAGAAGTTGTGCTTATGTAAACATGAAGTTGTGCTTATGTAAACATGAAAAAGAAGAATAGAAGTTGTGCTTATGTAAACATGAAAAAGAAGAATAGAAGTTGTGCTTATGTAAACATGAAGTTGTGCTTATGTAAACATGAAAAAGAAGAATAGAAGTTGTGCTTATGTAAACATGAAGTTGTGCTTATGTAAACATGAAAAAGAAGAATAGAAGTTGTGCTTATGTAAACATGAAAAATAAGAATAGAAGTTGTGCTTATGTAAACATGAAGTTGTGCTTATGTAAACATGAAAAAGGAGAATAGAAGTTGTGCTTATGTAAACATGAAAAAGAAGAATAGAAGTTGTGCTTATGTAAACATGAAGTTGTGCTTATGTAAACATGAAAAAGAAGAATAGAAGTTGTGCTTATGTAAACATGAAGTTGTGCTTATGTAAACATGAAAAAGAAGAATAGAAGTTGTGCTTATGTAAACATGAAAAAGAAGAATAGAAGTTGTGCTTGTGTAAACATGAAAAAGGAGAATAGAAGTTGTGCTTATGTAAACATGAAAAAGAAGAATAGAAGTTGTGCTTATGTAAACATGAAGTTGTGCTTATGTTAACATGAAAAAGAAGAATAGAAGTTGTGCTTATGTAAACATGAAAAATAAGAATAGAAGTTGTGCTTATGTAAACATGAAGTTGTGCTTATGTAAACATGAAAAAGAAGAATAGAAGTTGTGCTTATGTAAACATGAAGTTGTGCTTATGTAAACATGAAAAAGAAGAATAGAAGTTGTGCTTATGTAAACATGAAAAAGGAGAATAGAAGTTGTGCTTATGTAAACATGAAAAAGAATAGAAGTTGTGCTTATGTAAACATGAAAAAGGAGAATAGAAGTTGTGCTTATGTAAACATGAAAAAGAAGAATAGAAGTTGTGCTTATGTAAACATGAAAAAGGAGAATAGAAGTTGTGCTTATGTTAACATGAAAAAGAAGAATAGAAGTTGTGCTTATGTAAACATGAAAAAGAAGAATAGAAGTTGTGCTTATGTAAACATGAAGTTGTGCTTATGTAAACATGAAAAAGAAGAATAGAAGTTGTGCTTATGTAAACATGAAGTTGTGCTTATGTAAACATGAAAAAGAAGAATAGAAGTTGTGCTTATGTAAACATGAAGTTGTGCTTATGTAAACATGAAAAAGAAGAATAGAAGTTGTGCTTATGTAAACATGAAAAAGGAGAATAGAAGTTGTGCTTATGTAAACATGAAAAAGAAGAATAGAAGTTGTGCTTATGTAAACATGAAGTTGTGCTTATGTTAACATGAAAAAGGAGAATAGAAGTTGTGCTTATGTAAACATGAAGTTGTGCTTATGTAAACATGAAGTTGTGCTTATGTTAACATGAAAAAGGAGAATAGAAGTTGTGCTTATGTAAACATGAAACAGAAGAATAGAAGTTGTGCTTATGTAAACATGAAAAAGAAGAATAGAAGTTGTGCTTATGTAAACATGAAAAAGAAGAATAGAAGTTGTGCTTATGTAAACATGAAGTTGTGCTTATGTAAACATGAAAAAGGAGAATAGAAGTTGTGCTTATGTAAACATGAAAAAGAAGAATAGAAGTTGTGCTTATGTAAACATGAAGTTGTGCTTATGTAAACATGAAAAAGAAGAATAGAAGTTGTGCTTATGTAAACATGAAGTTGTGCTTATGTAAACATGAAAAAGAAGAATAGAAGTTGTGCTTATGTAAACATGAAAAAGGAGAATAGAAGTTGTGCTTATGTAAACATGAAAAAGAAGAATAGAAGTTGTGCTTATGTAAACATGAAGTTGTGCTTATGTAAACATGAAGTTGTGCTTATGTTAACATGAAAAAGGAGAATAGAAGTTGTGCTTATGTAAACATGAAACAGAAGAATAGAAGTTGTGCTTATGTAAACATGAAAAAGAAGAATAGAAGTTGTGCTTATGTAAACATGAAAAAGAAGAATAGAAGTTGTGCTTATGTAAACATGAAGTTGTGCTTATGTAAACATGAAAAAGAAGAATAGAAGTTGTGCTTATGTAAACATGAAGTTGTGCTTATGTAAACATGAAAAAGAAGAATAGAAGTTGTGCTTATGTAAACATGAAAAAGGAGAATAGAAGTTGTGCTTATGTAAACATGAAAAAGAAGAATAGAAGTTATGCTTATGTAAACATGAAGTTGTGCTTATGTTAACATGAAAAAGGAGAATAGAAGTTGTGCTTATGTAAACATGAAGTTGTGCTTATGTAAACATGAAGTTGTGCTTATGTTAACATGAAAAAGGAGAATAGAAGTTGTGCTTATGTAAACATGAAACAGAAGAATAGAAGTTGTGCTTATGTAAACATGAAAAAGAAGAATAGAAGTTGTGCTTATGTAAACATGAAAAATAAGAATAGAAGTTGTGCTTATGTAAACATGAAGTTGTGCTTATGTTAACATGAAAAAGGAGAATAGAAGTTGTGCTTATGTAAACATGAAGTTGTGCTTATGTAAACATGAAGTTGTGCTCATGTTAACATGAAAAAGGAGAATAGAAGTTGTGCTTATGTAAACATGAAACAGAAGAATAGAAGTTGTGCTTATGTAAACATGAAAAAGAAGAATAGAAGTTGTGCTTATGTAAACATGAAAAATAAGAATAGAAGTTGTGCTTATGTAAACATGAAGTTGTGCTTATGTAAACATGAAAAAGGAGAATAGAAGTTGTGCTTATGTAAACATGAAAAAGAAGAATAGAAGTTGTGCTTATGTAAACATGAAGTTGTGCTTATGTAAACATGAAAAAGAAGAATAGAAGTTGTGCTTATGTAAACATGAAGTTGTGCTTATGTAAACATGAAAAAGAAGAATAGAAGTTGTGCTTATGTAAACATGAAAAGGAGAATAGAAGTTGTGCTTATGTAAACATGAAGTTGTGCTTATGTTAACATGAAAAAGGAGAATAGAAGTTGTGCTTATGTAAACATGAAGTTGTGCTTATGTAAACATGAAGTTGTGCTTATGTTAACATGAAGAAGGAGAATAGAAGTTGTGCTTATGTAAACATGAAACAGAAGAATAGAAGTTGTGCTTATGTAAACATGAAAAAGAAGAATAGAAGTTGTGCTTATGTAAACATGAAAAATAAGAATAGAAGTTGTGCTTATGTAAACATGAAGTTGTGCTTATGTTAACATGAAAAAGGAGAATAGAAGTTGTGCTTATGTAAACATGAAGTTGTGCTTATGTAAACATGAAGTTGTGCTCATGTTAACATGAAAAAGGAGAATAGAAGTTGTGCTTATGTAAACATGAAAAAGAAGAATAGAAGTTGTGCTTATGTAAACATGAAGTTGTGCTTATGTAAACATGAAAAAGAAGAATAGAAGTTGTGCTTATGTAAACATGAAGTTGTGCTTATGTAAACATGAAAAAGAAGAATAGAAGTTGTGCTTATGTAAACATGAAAAAGGAGAATATAAGTTGTGCTTATGTAAACATGAAAAAGAAGAATAGAAGTTGTGCTTATGTAAACATGAAGTTGTGCTTATGTTAACATGAAAATGGAGAATAGAAGTTGTGCTTATGTAAACATGAAGTTGTGCTTATGTAAACATGAAGTTGTGCTTATGTTAACATGAAAAAGGAGAATAGAAGTTGTGCTTATGTAAACATGAAGTCGTGCTTATGTAAACATGAAAAAGAAGAATAGAAGTTGTGCTTATGTAAACATGAAGTTGTGCTTATGTAAACATGAAAAAGAAGAAAAGAAGTTGTGCTTATGTAAACATGAAAAAGAAGAATAGAAGTTGTGCTTATGTAAACATGAAAAATAAGTATAGAAGTTGTGCTCATGTAAACATGAAAAAGGAGAATAGAAGTTGTGCTTATGTAAACATGAAGTTGTGCTTATGTAAATATGAAAAAGAAGAATAGAAGTTGTGCTTATGTAAACATGAAGTTGTGCTTACGTAAACATGAAAAAGAAGAATAGAAGTTGTGCTTATGTGAACATGAAAAAGAAGAATGGAAGTTGTGCTTATGAAAACATGAAGTTGTGCTTATGTAAACATGAAGTTGTGCTTATGTAAACATGAAAAAGGAGAATAGAAGTTGTGCTTATGTAAACATGAAAAAGAAGAATAGAAGTTGTGCTTATGTAAACATGAAGTTGTGCTTACGTAAACATGAAAAAGAAGAATAGAAGTTGTGCTTATGTGAACATGAAAAAGAAGAATAGAAGTTGTGCTTATGAAAACATGAAGTTGTGCTTATGTAAACATGAAGTTGTGCTTATGTAAACATGAAAAAGGAGAATAGAAGTTGTGCTTATGTAAACATGAAAAAGAAGAATAGAAGTTGTGCTTATGTAAACATGAAAAAGAAGAATAGAAGTTGTGCTTATGTAAACATGAAAAAGAAGAAAAGAAATTGTGCTTATGTAAACATGAAAAAGAAGAATAGAAGTTGTGCTTATGTAAACATGAAGTCGTGCTCATGTAAACATGAAAAAGGAGAATAGAAGTTGTGCTTATGTAAACATGAAAAAGAAGAATAGAAGTTGTGCTTATGTAAACATGAAAAAGGAGAATAGAAGTTGTGCTTATGTTAACATGAAAAAGAAGAATAGAAGTTGTGCTTATGTAAACATGAAAAAGAAGAATAGAAGTTGTGCTTATGTAAACATGAAGTTGTGCTTATGTAAACATGAAAAAGAAGAATAGAAGTTGTGCTTATGTAAACATGAAGTTGTGCTTATGTAAACATGAAAAAGAAGAATAGAAGTTGTGCTTATGTAAACATGAAAAAGAAGAATAGAAGTTGTGCTTATGTAAACATGAAAAAGGAGAATAGAAGTTGTGCTTATGTAAACATGAAAAAGAAGAATAGAAGTTGTGCTTATGTAAACATGAAAAAGGAGAATAGAAGTTGTGCTTATGTAAACATGAAAAAGGAGAATAGAAGTTGTGCTTATGTAAACATGAAAAAGAAGAATAGAAGTTGTGCTTATGTAAACATGAAAAAGAAGAATAGAAGTTGTGCTTATGTAAACATGAAGTTGTGCTTATGTAAACATGAAAAATAAGAATAGAAGTTGTGCTTATGTAAACATGAAAAATAAGAATAGAAGTTGTGCTTATGTAAACATGAAAAATAAGAATAGAAGTTGTGCTTATGTAAACATGAAAAATAAGAATAGAAGTTGTGCTTATGTAAACATGAAAAAGAAGAATAGAAGTCGTGCTTATGTAAACATGAAAAAGGAGAATAGAAGTTGTGCTTATGTAAACATAAAAAAGGAGAATAGAAGTTGTGCTTATGTAAACATGAAAAAGGAGAATAGAAGTTGTGCTTATGTAAACATGAAAAAGAAGAATAGAAGTTGTGCTTATGTAAACATGAAAAAGGAGAATAGAAGTTGTGCTTATGTAAACATGAAAAAGGAGAATAGAAGTTGTGCTTATGTAAACATGAAAAAGGAGAATAGAAGTTGTGCTTATGTAAACATGAAAAAGAAGAATAGAAGTTGTGCTTATGTAAACATGAAAAAGAAGAATAGAAGTTGTGCTTATGTAAACATGAAGTTGTGCTTATGTAAACATGAAAAATAAGAATAGAAGTTGTGCTTATGTAAACATGAAAAAGAAGAATAGAAGTTGTGCTTATGTAAACATGAAAAATAAGAATAGAAGTTGTGCTTATGTAAACATGAAAAATAAGAATAGAAGTTGTGCTTATGTAAACATGAAAAAGAAGAATAGAAGTTGTGCTTATGTAAACATGAAAAAGGAGAATAGAAGTTGTGCTTATGTAAACATAAAAAAGAAGAATAGAAGTTGTGCTTATGTAAACATGAAAAAGGAGAATAGAAGTTGTGCTTATGTAAACATAAAAAAGGAGAATAGAAGTTGTGCTTATGTAAACATGAAAAAGGAGAATAGAAGTTCTGCTTATGTAAACATGAAAAAGAAGAATAGAAGTTGTGCTTATGTAAACATGAAAAAGAAGAATAGAAGTTGTGCTTATGTAAACATGAAAAATAAGAATAGAAGTTGTGCTTATGTAAACATGAAGTTGTGCTTATGTAAACATGAAAAAGAAGAATAGAAGTTGTGCTTATGTAAACATGAAGTTGTGCTTATGTAAACATGAAAAAGAAGAATAGAAGTTGTGCTTATGTAAACATGAAAAAGAAGAATAGAAGTTGTGCTTATGTAAACATGAAAAAGGAGAATAGAAGTTGTGCTTATGTAAACATGAAAAAGAAGAATAGAAGTTGTGCTTATGTAAACATGAAGTTGTGCTTATGTTAACATGAAAAAGAAGAATAGAAGTTGTGCTTATGTAAACATGAAAAATAAGAATAGAAGTTGTGCTTATGTAAACATGAAGTTGTGCTTATGTAAACATGAAAAAAAAGAATAGAAGTTGTGCTTATGTAAACATGAAAAAGAAGAATAGAAGTTGTGCTTATGTAAACATGAAAAAGGAGAATAGAAGTTGTGCTTATGTAAACATGAAAAAGAAGAATAGAAGTTGTGCTTATGTAAACATGAAAAAGGAGAATAGAAGTTGTGCTTATGTAAACATGAAAAAGAAGAATAGAAGTTGTGCTTATGTAAACATGAAAAAGGAGAATAGAAGTTGTGCTTATGTTAACATGAAAAAGAAGAATAGAAGTTGTGCTTATGTAAACATGAAAAAGAAGAATAGAAGTTGTGCTTATGTAAACATGAAAAAGAAGAATAGAAGTTGTGCTTATGTAAACATGAAAAATAAGAATAGAAGTTGTGCTTATGTAATCATGAAAAAGAAGAATAAAAGTTGTGCTTATGTAAACATGAAAAATAAGAATAGAAGTTGTGCTTATGTAAACATGAAAAAGAAGAATAGAAGTTGTGCTTATGTAAACATGAAAAATAAGAATAGAAGTTGTGCTTATGTAAACATGAAAAAGGAGAATAGAAGTTGTGCTTATGTAAACATGAAAAAGGAGAATAGAAGTTGTGCTTATGTAAACATGAAAAAGGAGAATAGAAGTTGTGCTTATGTAAACATGAAAAATAAGAATAGAAGTTGTGCTTATGTAAACATGAAAAAGGAGAATAGAAGTTGTGCTTATGTAAACGTGAAAAAGGAGAATAGAAGTTGTGCTTATGTAAACATGAAAAAGAAGAATAGAAGTTGTGCTTATGTAAACATGAAAAATAAGAATAGAAGTTGTGCTTGTGTAAACATGAAGTTGTGCTTATGTAAACATGAAAAAGGAGAATAGAAGTTGTGCTTATGTAAACATGAAGTTGTGCTTATGTAAACATGAAAAAGGAGAATAGAAGTTGTGCTTATGTAAACATGAAAAAGGAGAATAGAAGTTGTGCTTATGTAAACATGAAGTTGTGCTTATGTAAACATGAAAAAGGAGAATAGAAGTTGTGCTTATGTAAACATGAAGTTGTGCTTATGTAAACATGAAAAAGGAGAATAGAAGTTGTGCTTATGTAAACATGAAAAAGGAGAATAGAAGTTGTGCTTATGTAAACATGAAAAAGGAGAATAGAAGTTGTGCTTATGTAAACATGAAAAAGGAGAATAGAAGTTGTGCTTATGTAAACGTGAAAAATGAGAATAGAAGTTGTGCTTATGTAAACGTGAAAAAGGAGAATAGAAGTTGTGCTTATGTAAACATGAAAAAGGAGAATAGAAGTTGTGCTTATGTAAACATGAAAAAGGAGAATAGAAGTTGTGCTTATGTAAACGTGAAAAAGGAGAATAGAAGTTGTGCTTATGTAAACATGAAAAAGGAGAATAGAAGTTGTGCTTATGTAAACGTGAAAAAGGAGAATAGAAGTTGTGCTTATGTAAACGTGAAAAAGGAGAATAGAAGTTGTGCTTATGTAAACATGAAAAAGGAGAATAGAAGTTGTGCTTATGTAAACGTGAAAAAGGAGAATAGAAGTTGTGCTTATGTAAACATGAAAAAGGAGAATAGAAGTTGTGCTTATGTAAACGTGAAAAAGGAGAATAGAAGTTGTGCTTATGTAAACATGAAAAAGAAGAATAGAAGTTGTGCTTATGTAAACATGAAAAAGGAGAATAGAAGTTGTGCTTATGTAAACGTGAAAAAGGAGAATAGAAGTTGTGCTTATGTAAACATGAAAAAGAAGAATAGAAGTTGTGCTTATGTAAACATGAAAAAGAAGAATAGAAGTTGTGCTTATGTAAACATGAAAAATAAGAATAGAAGTTGTGCTTATGTAAACATGAAAAAGGAGAATAGAAGTTGTGCTTATGTAAACATGAAAAAGGAGAATAGAAGTTGTGCTTATGTAAACATGAAAAAGGAGAATAGAAGTTGTGCTTATGTAAACATGAAAAAGGAGAATAGAAGTTGTGCTTATGTAAACATGAAGTTGTGCTTATGTAAACATGAAAAAGGAGAATAGAAGTTGTGCTTATGTAAACATGAAAAAGGAGAATAGAAGTTGTGCTTATGTAAACATGAAAAAGGAGAATAGAAGTTGTGCTTATGTAAACATGAAAAAGGAGAATAGAAGTTGTGCTTATGTAAACATGAAAAAGGAGAATAGAAGTTGTGCTTATGTAAACATGAAAAAGGAGAATAGAAGTTGTGCTTATGTAAACATGAAAAAGGAGAATAGAAGTTGTGCTTATGTAAACGTGAAAAAGGAGAATAGAAGTTGTGCTTATGTAAACGTGAAAAAGGAGAATAGAAGTTGTGCTTATGTAAACATGAAAAAGGAGAATAGAAGTTGTGCTTATGTAAACGTGAAAAAGGAGAATAGAAGTTGTGCTTATGTAAACATGAAAAAGGAGAATAGAAGTTGTGCTTATGTAAACGTGAAAAAGGAGAATAGAAGTTGTGCTTATGTAAACATGAAAAAGAAGAATAGAAGTTGTGCTTATGTAAACATGAAAAAGAAGAATAGAAGTTGTGCTTATGTAAACATGAAAAATAAGAATAGAAGTTGTGCTTATGTAAACATGAAAAATAAGAATAGAAGTTGTGCTTATGTAAACATGAAAAAGGAGAATAGAAGTTGTGCTTATGTAAACATGAAAAAGGAGAATAGAAGTTGTGCTTATGTAAACATGAAAAAGGAGAATAGAAGTTGTGCTTATGTAAACATGAAAAAGAAGAATAGAAGTTGTGCTTATGTAAACATGAAAAAGGAGAATAGAAGTTGTGCTTATGTAAACATGAAAAAGGAGAATAGAAGTTGTGCTTATGTAAACATGAAAAAGGAGAATAGAAGTTGTGCTTATGTAAACATGAAAAAGAAGAATAGAAGTTGTGCTTATGTAAACATGAAAAAGAAGAATAGAAGTTGTGCTTATGTAAACATGAAAAAGAAGAATAGAAGTTGTGCTTATGTAAACATGAAAAAGGAGAATAGAAGTTGTGCTTATGTAAACATGAAAAAGGAGAATAGAAGTTGTGCTTATGTAAACATGAAAAAGGAGAATAGAAGTTGTGCTTATGTAAACATGAAAAAGGAGAATAGAAGTTGTGCTTATGTAAACATGAAAAAGGAGAATAGAAGTTGTGCTTATGTAAACATGAAAAAGGAGAATAGAAGTTGTGCTTATGTAAACGTGAAAAATGAGAATAGAAGTTGTGCTTATGTAAACGTGAAAAAGGAGAATAGAAGTTGTGCTTATGTAAACATGAAAAAGGAGAATAGAAGTTGTGCTTATGTAAACATGAAAAAGGAGAATAGAAGTTGTGCTTATGTAAACGTGAAAAAGGAGAATAGAAGTTGTGCTTATGTAAACATGAAAAAGGAGAATAGAAGTTGTGCTTATGTAAACATGAAAAAGAAGAATAGAAGTTGTGCTTATGTAAACATGAAAAAGGAGAATAGAAGTTGTGCTTATGTAAACATGAAAAAGGAGAATAGAAGTTGTGCTTATGTAAACATGAAAAAGGAGAATAGAAGTTGTGCTTATGTAAACATGAAAAAGAAGAATAGAAGTTGTGCTTATGTAAACATGAAAAAGAAGAATAGAAGTTGTGCTTATGTAAACATGAAAAATAAGAATAGAAGTTGTGCTTATGTAAACATGAAAAAGGAGAATAGAAGTTGTGCTTATGTAAACATGAAAAAGGAGAATAGAAGTTGTGCTTATGTAAACATGAAAAAGGAGAATAGAAGTTGTGCTTATGTAAACATGAAAAAGGAGAATAGAAGTTGTGCTTATGTAAACATGAAAAAGGAGAATAGAAGTTGTGCTTATGTAAACATGAAAAAGGAGAATAGAAGTTGTGCTTATGTAAACGTGAAAAATGAGAATAGAAGTTGTGCTTATGTAAACGTGAAAAAGGAGAATAGAAGTTGTGCTTATGTAAACATGAAAAAGGAGAATAGAAGTTGTGCTTATGTAAACATGAAAAAGGAGAATAGAAGTTGTGCTTATGTAAACGTGAAAAAGGAGAATAGAAGTTGTGCTTATGTAAACATGAAAAAGGAGAATAGAAGTTGTGCTTATGTAAACGTGAAAAAGGAGAATAGAAGTTGTGCTTATGTAAACGTGAAAAAGGAGAATAGAAGTTGTGCTTATGTAAACATGAAAAAGGAGAATAGAAGTTGTGCTTATGTAAACGTGAAAAAGGAGAATAGAAGTTGTGCTTATGTAAACATGAAAAAGGAGAATAGAAGTTGTGCTTATGTAAACGTGAAAAAGGAGAATAGAAGTTGTGCTTATGTAAACATGAAAAAGAAGAATAGAAGTTGTGCTTATGTAAACATGAAAAAGGAGAATAGAAGTTGTGCTTATGTAAACGTGAAAAAGGAGAATAGAAGTTGTGCTTATGTAAACATGAAAAAGAAGAATAGAAGTTGTGCTTATGTAAACATGAAAAAGAAGAATAGAAGTTGTGCTTATGTAAACATGAAAAATAAGAATAGAAGTTGTGCTTATGTAAACATGAAAAAGGAGAATAGAAGTTGTGCTTATGTAAACATGAAAAAGGAGAATAGAAGTTGTGCTTATGTAAACATGAAAAAGGAGAATAGAAGTTGTGCTTATGTAAACATGAAAAAGGAGAATAGAAGTTGTGCTTATGTAAACATGAAGTTGTGCTTATGTAAACATGAAAAAGGAGAATAGAAGTTGTGCTTATGTAAACATGAAAAAGGAGAATAGAAGTTGTGCTTATGTAAACATGAAAAAGGAGAATAGAAGTTGTGCTTATGTAAACATGAAAAAGGAGAATAGAAGTTGTGCTTATGTAAACATGAAAAAGGAGAATAGAAGTTGTGCTTATGTAAACATGAAAAAGGAGAATAGAAGTTGTGCTTATGTAAACATGAAAAAGGAGAATAGAAGTTGTGCTTATGTAAACGTGAAAAAGGAGAATAGAAGTTGTGCTTATGTAAACGTGAAAAAGGAGAATAGAAGTTGTGCTTATGTAAACATGAAAAAGGAGAATAGAAGTTGTGCTTATGTAAACGTGAAAAAGGAGAATAGAAGTTGTGCTTATGTAAACATGAAAAAGGAGAATAGAAGTTGTGCTTATGTAAACGTGAAAAAGGAGAATAGAAGTTGTGCTTATGTAAACATGAAAAAGAAGAATAGAAGTTGTGCTTATGTAAACATGAAAAAGAAGAATAGAAGTTGTGCTTATGTAAACATGAAAAATAAGAATAGAAGTTGTGCTTATGTAAACATGAAAAATAAGAATAGAAGTTGTGCTTATGTAAACATGAAAAAGGAGAATAGAAGTTGTGCTTATGTAAACATGAAAAAGGAGAATAGAAGTTGTGCTTATGTAAACATGAAAAAGGAGAATAGAAGTTGTGCTTATGTAAACATGAAAAAGAAGAATAGAAGTTGTGCTTATGTAAACATGAAAAAGGAGAATAGAAGTTGTGCTTATGTAAACATGAAAAAGGAGAATAGAAGTTGTGCTTATGTAAACATGAAAAAGGAGAATAGAAGTTGTGCTTATGTAAACATGAAAAAGAAGAATAGAAGTTGTGCTTATGTAAACATGAAAAAGAAGAATAGAAGTTGTGCTTATGTAAACATGAAGTTGTGCTTATGTAAACATGAAAAATAAGAATAGAAGTTGTGCTTATGTAAACATGAAAAAGAAGAATAGAAGTTGTGCTTATGTAAACATGAAAAATAAGAATAGAAGTTGTGCTTATGTAAACATGAAAAATAAGAATAGAAGTTTTGCTTATGTAAACATGAAAAAGAAGAATAGAAGTTGTGCTTATGTAAACATGAAAAAGGAGAATAGAAGTTGTGCTTATGTAAACATAAAAAAGAAGAATAGAAGTTGTGCTTATGTAAACATGAAAAAGGAGAATAGAAGTTGTGCTTATGTAAACATAAAAAAGGAGAATAGAAGTTGTGCTTATGTAAACATGAAAAAGGAGAATAGAAGTTCTGCTTATGTAAACATGAAAAAGAAGAATAGAAGTTGTGCTTATGTAAACATGAAAAAGAAGAATAGAAGTTGTGCTTATGTAAACATGAAAAATAAGAATAGAAGTTGTGCTTATGTAAACATGAAGTTGTGCTTATGTAAACATGAAAAAGAAGAATAGAAGTTGTGCTTATGTAAACATGAAGTTGTGCTTATGTAAACATGAAAAAGAAGAATAGAAGTTGTGCTTATGTAAACATGAAAAAGAAGAATAGAAGTTGTGCTTATGTAAACATGAAAAAGGAGAATAGAAGTTGTGCTTATGTAAACATGAAAAAGAAGAATAGAAGTTGTGCTTATGTAAACATGAAGTTGTGCTTATGTTAACATGAAAAAGAAGAATAGAAGTTGTGCTTATGTAAACATGAAAAATAAGAATAGAAGTTGTGCTTATGTAAACATGAAGTTGTGCTTATGTAAACATGAAAAAAAAGAATAGAAGTTGTGCTTATGTAAACATGAAAAAGAAGAATAGAAGTTGTGCTTATGTAAACATGAAAAAGGAGAATAGAAGTTGTGCTTATGTAAACATGAAAAAGAAGAATAGAAGTTGTGCTTATGTAAACATGAAAAAGGAGAATAGAAGTTGTGCTTATGTAAACATGAAAAAGAAGAATAGAAGTTGTGCTTATGTAAACATGAAAAAGGAGAATAGAAGTTGTGCTTATGTTAACATGAAAAAGAAGAATAGAAGTTGTGCTTATGTAAACATGAAAAAGAAGAATAGAAGTTGTGCTTATGTAAACATGAAAAAGAAGAATAGAAGTTGTGCTTATGTAAACATGAAAAATAAGAATAGAAGTTGTGCTTATGTAATCATGAAAAAGAAGAATAGAAGTTGTGCTTATGTAAACATGAAAAATAAGAATAGAAGTTGTGCTTATGTAAACATGAAAAAGAAGAATAGAAGTTGTGCTTATGTAAACATGAAAAATAAGAATAGAAGTTGTGCTTATGTAAACATGAAAAAGGAGAATAGAAGTTGTGCTTATGTAAACATGAAAAAGGAGAATAGAAGTTGTGCTTATGTAAACATGAAAAAGGAGAATAGAAGTTGTGCTTATGTAAACATGAAAAATAAGAATAGAAGTTGTGCTTATGTAAACATGAAAAAGGAGAATAGAAGTTGTGCTTATGTAAACGTGAAAAAGGAGAATAGAAGTTGTGCTTATGTAAACATGAAAAAGAAGAATAGAAGTTGTGCTTATGTAAACATGAAAAATAAGAATAGAAGTTGTGCTTATGTAAACATGAAGTTGTGCTTATGTAAACATGAAAAAGGAGAATAGAAGTTGTGCTTATGTAAACATGAAGTTGTGCTTATGTAAACATGAAAAAGGAGAATAGAAGTTGTGCTTATGTAAACATGAAAAAGGAGAATAGAAGTTGTGCTTATGTAAACATGAAGTTGTGCTTATGTAAACATGAAAAAGGAGAATAGAAGTTGTGCTTATGTAAACATGAAGTTGTGCTTATGTAAACATGAAAAAGGAGAATAGAAGTTGTGCTTATGTAAACATGAAAAAGGAGAATAGAAGTTGTGCTTATGTAAACATGAAAAAGGAGAATAGAAGTTGTGCTTATGTAAACATGAAAAAGGAGAATAGAAGTTGTGCTTATGTAAACGTGAAAAATGAGAATAGAAGTTGTGCTTATGTAAACGTGAAAAAGGAGAATAGAAGTTGTGCTTATGTAAACATGAAAAAGGAGAATAGAAGTTGTGCTTATGTAAACATGAAAAAGGAGAATAGAAGTTGTGCTTATGTAAACGTGAAAAAGGAGAATAGAAGTTGTGCTTATGTAAACATGAAAAAGGAGAATAGAAGTTGTGCTTATGTAAACGTGAAAAAGGAGAATAGAAGTTGTGCTTATGTAAACGTGAAAAAGGAGAATAGAAGTTGTGCTTATGTAAACATGAAAAAGGAGAATAGAAGTTGTGCTTATGTAAACGTGAAAAAGGAGAATAGAAGTTGTGCTTATGTAAACATGAAAAAGGAGAATAGAAGTTGTGCTTATGTAAACGTGAAAAAGGAGAATAGAAGTTGTGCTTATGTAAACATGAAAAAGAAGAATAGAAGTTGTGCTTATGTAAACATGAAAAAGGAGAATAGAAGTTGTGCTTATGTAAACGTGAAAAAGGAGAATAGAAGTTGTGCTTATGTAAACATGAAAAAGAAGAATAGAAGTTGTGCTTATGTAAACATGAAAAAGAAGAATAGAAGTTGTGCTTATGTAAACATGAAAAATAAGAATAGAAGTTGTGCTTATGTAAACATGAAAAAGGAGAATAGAAGTTGTGCTTATGTAAACATGAAAAAGGAGAATAGAAGTTGTGCTTATGTAAACATGAAAAAGGAGAATAGAAGTTGTGCTTATGTAAACATGAAAAAGGAGAATAGAAGTTGTGCTTATGTAAACATGAAGTTGTGCTTATGTAAACATGAAAAAGGAGAATAGAAGTTGTGCTTATGTAAACATGAAAAAGGAGAATAGAAGTTGTGCTTATGTAAACATGAAAAAGGAGAATAGAAGTTGTGCTTATGTAAACATGAAAAAGGAGAATAGAAGTTGTGCTTATGTAAACATGAAAAAGGAGAATAGAAGTTGTGCTTATGTAAACATGAAAAAGGAGAATAGAAGTTGTGCTTATGTAAACATGAAAAAGGAGAATAGAAGTTGTGCTTATGTAAACGTGAAAAAGGAGAATAGAAGTTGTGCTTATGTAAACGTGAAAAAGGAGAATAGAAGTTGTGCTTATGTAAACATGAAAAAGGAGAATAGAAGTTGTGCTTATGTAAACGTGAAAAAGGAGAATAGAAGTTGTGCTTATGTAAACATGAAAAAGGAGAATAGAAGTTGTGCTTATGTAAACGTGAAAAAGGAGAATAGAAGTTGTGCTTATGTAAACATGAAAAAGAAGAATAGAAGTTGTGCTTATGTAAACATGAAAAAGAAGAATAGAAGTTGTGCTTATGTAAACATGAAAAATAAGAATAGAAGTTGTGCTTATGTAAACATGAAAAATAAGAATAGAAGTTGTGCTTATGTAAACATGAAAAAGGAGAATAGAAGTTGTGCTTATGTAAACATGAAAAAGGAGAATAGAAGTTGTGCTTATGTAAACATGAAAAAGGAGAATAGAAGTTGTGCTTATGTAAACATGAAAAAGAAGAATAGAAGTTGTGCTTATGTAAACATGAAAAAGGAGAATAGAAGTTGTGCTTATGTAAACATGAAAAAGAAGAATAGAAGTTGTGCTTATGTAAACATGAAAAAGAAGAATAGAAGTTGTGCTTATGTAAACATGAAAAAGGAGAATAGAAGTTGTGCTTATGTAAACATGAAAAAGGAGAATAGAAGTTGTGCTTATGTAAACATGAAAAAGAAGAATAGAAGATGTGCTTATGTAAACATGAAGTTGTGCTTATGTAAACATGCAAAAGGAGAATAGAAGTTGTGCTTATGTAAACGTGAAGTTGTGCTTATGTAAACATGAAAAAGGAGAATAGAAGTTGTGCTTATGTAAACATGAAGTTGTGCTTATGTAAACATGAAAAAGGAGAATAGAAGTTGTGCTTATGTAAACATGAAAAAGGAGAATAGAAGTTGTGCTTATGTAAACATGAAAAAGGAGAATAGAAGTTGTGCTTATGTAAACATGAAAAAGGAGAATAGAAGTTGTGCTTATGTAAACATGAAAAAGGAGAATAGAAGTTGTGCTTATGTAAACATGAAAAAGGAGAATAGAAGTTGTGCTTATGTAAACATGAAAAAGGAGAATAGAAGTTGTGCTTATGTAAACATGAAAAAGAAGAATAGAAGTTGTGCTTATGTAAACATGAAAAAGGAGAATAGAAGTTGTGCTTATGTAAACATGAAAAAGGAGAATAGAAGTTGTGCTTATGTAAACATGAAAAAGGAGAATAGAAGTTGTGCTTATGTAAACATGAAAAAGGAGAATAGAAGTTGTGCTTATGTAAACATGAAAAAGGAGAATAGAAGTTGTGCTTATGTAAACATGAAAAAGAAGAATAGAAGTTGTGCTTATGTAAACATGAAAAAGGAGAATAGAAGTTGTGCTTATGTAAACATGAAAAAGGAGAATAGAAGTTGTGCTTATGTAAACATGAAAAAGGAGAATAGAAGTTGTGCTTATGTAAACATGAAAAAGGAGAATAGAAGTTGTGCTTATGTAAACATGAAAAAGGAGAATAGAAGTTGTGCTTATGTAAACATGAAGTTGTGCTTATGTAAACATGAAAAAGGAGAATAGAAGTTGTGCTTATGTAAACATGAAAAAGGAGAATAGAAGTTGTGCTTATGTAAACATGAAAAAGGAGAATAGAAGTTGTGCTTATGTAAACATGAAAAAGGAGAATAGAAGTTGTGCTTATGTAAACATGAAAAAGGAGAATAGAAGTTGTGCTTATGTAAACATGAAAAAGGAGAATAGAAGTTGTGCTTATGTAAACATGAAAAAGGAGAATAGAAGTTGTGCTTATGTAAACGTGAAAAAGGAGAATAGAAGTTGTGCTTATGTAAACGTGAAAAAGGAGAATAGAAGTTGTGCTTATGTAAACATGAAAAAGGAGAATAGAAGTTGTGCTTATGTAAACGTGAAAAAGGAGAATAGAAGTTGTGCTTATGTAAACATGAAAAAGGAGAATAGAAGTTGTGCTTATGTAAACGTGAAAAAGGAGAATAGAAGTTGTGCTTATGTAAACATGAAAAAGAAGAATAGAAGTTGTGCTTATGTAAACATGAAAAAGAAGAATAGAAGTTGTGCTTATGTAAACATGAAAAATAAGAATAGAAGTTGTGCTTATGTAAACATGAAAAATAAGAATAGAAGTTGTGCTTATGTAAACATGAAAAAGGAGAATAGAAGTTGTGCTTATGTAAACATGAAAAAGGAGAATAGAAGTTGTGCTTATGTAAACATGAAAAAGGAGAATAGAAGTTGTGCTTATGTAAACATGAAAAAGAAGAATAGAAGTTGTGCTTATGTAAACATGAAAAAGGAGAATAGAAGTTGTGCTTATGTAAACATGAAAAAGAAGAATAGAAGTTGTGCTTATGTAAACATGAAAAAGAAGAATAGAAGTTGTGCTTATGTAAACATGAAAAAGGAGAATAGAAGTTGTGCTTATGTAAACATGAAAAAGGAGAATAGAAGTTGTGCTTATGTAAACATGAAAAAGAAGAATAGAAGATGTGCTTATGTAAACATGAAGTTGTGCTTATGTAAACATGCAAAAGGAGAATAGAAGTTGTGCTTATGTAAACGTGAAGTTGTGCTTATGTAAACATGAAAAAGGAGAATAGAAGTTGTGCTTATGTAAACATGAAGTTGTGCTTATGTAAACATGAAAAAGGAGAATAGAAGTTGTGCTTATGTAAACATGAAAAAGGAGAATAGAAGTTGTGCTTATGTAAACATGAAAAAGGAGAATAGAAGTTGTGCTTATGTAAACATGAAAAAGGAGAATAGAAGTTGTGCTTATGTAAACATGAAAAAGGAGAATAGAAGTTGTGCTTATGTAAACATGAAAAAGGAGAATAGAAGTTGTGCTTATGTAAACATGAAAAAGGAGAATAGAAGTTGTGCTTATGTAAACATGAAAAAGGAGAATAGAAGTTGTGCTTATGTAAACATGAAAAAGAAGAATAGAAGTTGTGCTTATGTAAACATGAAAAAGGAGAATAGAAGTTGTGCTTATGTAAACATGAAAAAGGAGAATAGAAGTTGTGCTTATGTAAACATGAAAAAGGAGAATAGAAGTTGTGCTTATGTAAACATGAAAAAGGAGAATAGAAGTTGTGCTTATGTAAACATGAAAAAGGAGAATAGAAGTTGTGCTTATGTAAACATGAAAAAGAAGAATAGAAGTTGTGCTTATGTAAACATGAAAAAGGAGAATAGAAGTTGTGCTTATGTAAACATGAAAAAGGAGAATAGAAGTTGTGCTTATGTAAACATGAAACAGATTAGCTGTCATGTGCTTCTTCTGGCTGGCTAATGTCGCAGGCGGCCGTGAGAATGCAAAGTGAGCTAACCAGTACGTGTGAATACTTTGCCCCGCCTGTCTCCTGGACTATAAAGACCCTCTGGATCTGGTCTCTCACTGGGGTTTGCAGACTTCCTTCCACCTGATCAAGCAACCTCCCGGCAGCCAGCAACATGGCGCCCTTTGAGAAGTCCATGGAGATGATGCCCTTCAAGCAGAGGAAGTGTTTAGGTGAGACCCCCCAACCCCCCCCCAGACCACTTCAGACCTCCAAACCTCTTTTTCCCCCCTCAGAAACCAGAAAAGATGAAGTGTGCAGCATCCGATCCAAGTTCCCCAACAAGTTACCCGTGAGTCCTCTTGGCCGTCTCTGACTTTGTGGCGACACTTCCTGACTGTGGTGTGTCCAAAGGTGATCGTGGAGCGTTACCTGCGCGAGAAGGCCCTCCCTCTGCTGGACAAGACCAAGTTTTTGGTTCCCTTCGAGCTCACCTTAGGACAGTTCCTGTGCCTGCTCAGGTAAGCGCCGCCAAAAGCCAGACGGGCGCTGGTCTTACCCCGTCTATGTGTCCAGGAACAAGATCGACCTGGAGTCCAGCCAGGCTCTCTTCCTGCTGGTGGCCGAGAGGAGCATGTCCTGCATGTCCTCCAGCATGGGGGAGGTCTACTCTCGCTACAGGGACCCCGACGGCTTCCTCTACATCACCTACGCCTCGCAGGAGATGTTCGGGGGCAGCTGAGCCGTGGAGAACCCGGGCCGACCGGGGCCCACTTTGGACATTTTCCCAACACCGCCTGACTCTCCCTGGGCGAGAGTCCGCCACGTCTCATGGGGATCACAGCCAGGAACTTCCACTTGTCTTTTGAGTCCAGGACAAAAGAGAAGAAAGCTGCAGTGTTATTTGCACTCGTGTCCTGCTGGTCTTTCTAGCACTTCTCCTCCACAATGTGAAGACTGCTGATGCGCGGCCACCTCGCTCAGTACGCAAAACAAATAAACCTCCTTTCAATACGTCCACTTCTTTGCTATTTTGGCTTATGAAATGACATTTGTGTTTACCATACCAACTTTATTTATAAAGCCCTTTAAAAAGAAGCACAGTTGAAGAACAAAAAACTAAATTATAACCCTGTGGTTCTTAACCTTGTTGGAGGTACCGAACCCCACCAGTTTCATACGCGCATTCACCGAACCCTTCTTTAGTGAAAAATAAAATGTTTTTTTCCAAATTTAGAGTTATTTGGTTAGGGTTAGAGGGTTAGGGTAATAATAAGGCCATGCCGAATAAGGCATTAATAAGTACTTAATAATGACTAGTTAAGAGCCAATATGTTACTAATTTGCATGTTAATAAGGAACTAATTAATGGTGAATATGTTCCCCATACTAAAGTGTTACCATGTTTTATTACTGGTGCACAAAATGAACCGTGCATGAACATCACCTTGTTCAAACAACAAAACCAACACAGTGCATAAACTCACAACAAACTACACACCTGCAAATCAGTCTGACTTCTGCTGTTGCCGTATCCGTAATACGCAGATAGGGAGAAGTTTGTATTTACACGATGAGTCGGGTGTGTCTTGACCTCCGCCTGAGGCCGACTCACCGAACCCCTAGGGTTCCATCGAACCCAGGTTAAGAACCACTGCTCTAACCCTCTAACCCTAACCAAATAACTCTAAATTAAGTCTTTGTTACTTAGAATATGTTCCCCATACTAAAGTGTTACCAAAAACATATAACTTCGTCTTGAATTTGAAAAAAGAAAACATTTTATTTTTCACTAAAGAAGGGTTCAGTGAATGCGCATATGAATCTGGTGGGGTTCGGTACCTCCAACAAGGTTAAGAACCACTGCTTTACACCAATAAACACACAAATGTAGCTTACTTTACACCAATAAACACACAAATATAGCTTACTTTACAACAATAAACACAAATATAGCTTAATTTACAACAATAAATACACAAATATAGCTTACTTTACACCAATAAACACACAAATATAGCTTACTTTACAACAATAAACACAAATATAGCTTAATTTACAACAATAAATACACATAGCTTACTTTACACCAATAAACACATAAATATAGCTTACTTTACACCAATAAACACATAAATATAGCTTACTTTACACCAATAAACACACAAATATAGCTTAATTTACACCAATTAACACAAATATAGCTTAGTTTACACCAATAAACACAAATATAGCTTACTTTACACCAATAAACACACAAATAGAACTTACTTTACACCAATAAACACACAAATATAGCTTACTTTACACCAATAAACACAAATATAGCTTACTTTACACCAATAAACACACAAATATAGCTTACTTTACAACAATAAACACAAATATAGCTTAATTTACAACAATAAATACACATAGCTTACTTTACACCAATAAACACATAAATGTAGCTTACTTTACACCAATAAACACACAAATATAGCTTACTTTACACCAATAAACACATAAATATAGCTTACTTTACACCAATAAACACACAAATATAGCTTAATTTACACCAATAAACACAAATATAGCTTACTTTACACCAATAAACACAAATATAGCTTACTTTACACCAATAAACACACAAATAGAACTTACTTTACACCAATAAACACACAAATATAGCTTACTTTACACCAATAAACACAAATATAGCTTACTTTACACCAATAAACACAAATATAGTCCTCCAGAGGGCAGCAGACGACTCTACAAACAGGATATAATGTTTGCAGTGACTGCAGGTGTCCTCCAGAGGGCGGCAGACGACTGTACAAACAGGATATAATGTTTGCAGTGACTGCAGGTGTCCTCCAGAGGGCGGCAGATGACTCTACAAACAGGATATGTTTGCAGTGACTGCAGGTGTCCTCCAGAGGGCAGCAGAAGACTCTACAAACAGGATATAATGTTTGCAGTGACTGCAGGTGTCCTCCAGAGGGCGGCAGACGACTCTACAAACAGGATATAATGTTTGCAGTGACTGCAGGTGTCCTCCAGAGGGCGGCAGACGACTCTACAAACGGGATATAATGTTTGCAGTGACTGCAGGTGTCCTCCAGAGGGCGGCAGACGACTCTACAAACAGGATATAATGTTTGCAGTGACTGCAGGTGTCCTCCAGAGGGCGGCAGACGACTCTACAAACAGGATATAATGTTTGCAGTGACTGCAGGTGTCCTCCAGAGGGCGGCAGACGACTCTACAAACAGGATATGTTCGCAGTGACTGCAGGTGTCCTCCAGAGGGCGGCAGACGACTCTACAAACAGGATATGTTTGCAATGACTGCAGGTGTCCTCCAGAGGGCGGCAGATGATTCTACAAACAGGATATAATGTTTGCAGTGACTGCAGGTGTCCTCCAGAGGGCGGCAGACGACTCTACAAACAGGATATAATGTTTGCAGTGACTGCAGGTGTCCTCCAGAGGGCGGCAGACGACTCTACAAACAGGATGTAATGTTTGCAGTGACTGCAGGTGTCCTCCAGAGGGCGGCAGACGACTCTACAAACAGGATGTAATGTTTGCAGTGACTGCAGGTGTCCTCCAGAGGGCGGCAGACGACTCTACAAACAGGATATAATGTTTGCAGTGACTGCAGGTGTCCTCCAGAGGGCGGCAAACGACTCTACAAACAGGATGTAATGTTTGCACTGACTGCAGGTGTCCTCCAGAGGGCGGCAGACAACTCTACAAACAGGATATGTTTGCAGTGACTGCAGGTGTCCTCCAGAGGGCGGCAGACGACTCTACAAACAGGATATAATGTTTGCAGTGACTGCAGGTGTCCTCCAGAGGGCGGCAGACGACTCTACAAACAGGATATGTTTGCAGTGACTGCAGGTGTCCTCCAGAGGGCGGCAGACGACTGTACAAACAGGATATACTGTTTGCAGTGACTGCAGGTGTCCTCCAGAGGGCGGCAGACGACTCTACAAACAGGATATCATGTTTGCAATGACTGCAGGTGTCCTCCAGAGGGCAGCAGAAGACTCTACAAACAGGATATGTTTGCAGTGACTGCAGGTGTCCTCCAGAGGGCGGCAAACGACTCTACAAACAGGATGTAATGTTTGCAGTGACTGCAGGTGTCCTCCAGAGGGCGGCAGACGACTCTACAAACAGGATATAATGTTTGCAATGACTGCAGGTGTCCTCCAGAGGGCAGCAGAAGACTCTACAAACAGGATATAATGTTTGCAATGACTGTAGGTGTCCACCAGGGGGCGGCAGATGACTCTACAAACAGGATATAATGTTTGCAGTGACTGCAGGTGTCCTCCAGAGGGCGGCAGATGTTTCTACAAACAGGATGTTTGCAGTGACTGCAGGTGTCCTCCAGAGGGCGGCAGATTACTCTACAAACAGGATATAATGTTTGCAGTGACTGCAGGTTTCCTCCAGAGGGCGGCAGAAGACTCTACAAACAGGATATAATGTTTGCAGTGACTGCAGGTGTCCTCCAGAGGGCGGCAGATGACTCTACAAACAGGATATAATGTTTGCAGTGACTGCAGGTGTCCTCCAGAGGGCGGCAGACGACTCTACAAACAGGATATAATGTTTGCAGTGACTGCAGGTGTCCTCCAGAGGGCGGCAGACGACTCTACAAACAGGATATAATGTTTGCAGTGACTGCAGGTGTCCTCCAGAGGGCGGCAGACGACTCTACAAACAGGATATGTTTGCTGTGACTGCAGGTGTCCTCCAGAGGGTGGCAGATGACTATACGAACAGGATATAATGTTTGCAGTAACTGCAGGTGTCCTCCAGAGGGCGGCAGACGACTCTACAAACAGGATATGTTTGCAGTGACTGCAGGTGTCCTCCAGAGGGCGGCAGACGACTCTACAAACAGGATATGTTTGCAGTGACTGCAGGTGTCCTCCAGAGGGCGGCAGACGACTCTACAAACAGGATATAATGTTTGCAGTGACTGCAGGTGTCCTCCAGAGGGCTGCAGACGACTCTACAAACAGGATATAATGCTTGCAGTGACTGCAGGTGTCCTCCAGAGGGCTGCAGACGACTCTACAAACAGGATATAATGTTTGCAGTGACTGCAGGTGTCCTCCAGAGGGCGGAAGACGACTCTACAAACAGGATATAATGTTTGCAGTGACTGCAGGTGTCCTCCAGAGGGCGGCAGACGACTCTACAAAGAGGATGTAATGTTTGCAGTGACTGCAGGTGTCCTCCAGAGGGCGGCAGACGCCTGTACAAACAGGATGTAATGTTTGCAGTGACTGCAGGTGTCCTCCAGAGGGCGGCAAACGACTCTACAAACAGGATGTAATGTTTGCAGTGACTGCAGGTGTCCTCCAGAAGGCGGCAGACGACTCTACAAACAGGATATAATGTTTGCAGTGACTGTAGGTGTCCTCCAGAGGGCGGCAGACGACTCTACAAACAGGATATAATGTTTGCAATGACTGCAGGTGTCCTCCAGAGGGCGGCAGATGACTCTACAAACAGGATATAATGTTTGCAATGACTGCAGGTGTCCTCCAGAGGGCAGCAGATGACTCTACAAACAGGATATAATGTTTGCAGTGACTGCAGGTGTCCTCCAGAGGGCGGCAGATGACTGTACAAACAGGAAGTCAAAGACATGGCTGGAAGTCATCAATGAAATGTACTTAGTCAGCAGCCTGGATGAAACATGTTCCTTTTTATTTATCTGGCAAAAAGGGAAGCATTTGGAGAGAAAGTCAGGAAATAGAAAAATAGATGAGCAACATGATTTATTTCCTCTCGCCCTCCAAATTGAAAAAACAAAACTATATTTCTTTGGATCAACAAACGAAGTGGACTTTATATTATAAGACATCTTTTACACAGCTTCATCACGCTACATGTCCGGGATGCAGCAAGGTCCTCTGGAACAGAATATTTCACCCCTGATTCACAAGAAACTCCCGCCCAGTCTCTTCTTCCGGAAGAAGGCTTCTCTACGCCTGCAAGGGCGTGCCACGCTTGGACGGGGGCACCAGGTGATCGGGCAGCGTGGCGGGCAGCTCGTGGCCCTCCAGCTTGACTTTGATCAGGTGGTTGGCGAGGGCGAACTCTTCGTTGTCGAGGAGGCCGTCCTTGTCCACGTCGGCCAGCTTCCAGATCTTTCCCAGCACCGTGTTGGGGAGTTTGGACTTGAGCATCTCCTTCTTGGCGGCGCCGCCGGACACCTTGCCGTTGATGGGCGACAGCGTGTAGAAGATCTCGTCGTACGAGGGCTTGTCGCGGTTCACCACCCAGTCCAGGTCGTCGATGCCCTCGCTGGCGCCCTCGCCGTAGCCGTGGCCGAAAGGGCCGCTCTTGGTTCCCTCGAAGGCGCCGCCCTTGACGGAGTTGCTGGGCAGAGCCGCCTCCTCCTGGCGCACCAGCGCCATGAGGCGGGCGATGTCGTTGGCCAGCATGTCCTCCACGGACTCCAGCAGCTTGGGCTTCATGGGGGCGAACTTGGAGAAGTCCTGAGCGTTGAGCAGCTCCTGAGGACACAAAGCGGGACCTGCTGATGGAGAATGGATCCAGTGGGAAAACCACGCAAGCGGGATTTCCTGGCAAGCCAGGAAAAATGAAGGATTTCACCAGAACACTCGTTACCTGCATCTTGGCCTACCTGGGGAAGTCTCCAGGTCAATGAATAAAAACAACTTTCTAAAAAGTGTCCGGGTGAAAACTAAAGGTCCGCGCCCAGAAAGAAAGCTCGTGTAGATGAGGAGACTTGTTACCTGCATCTTGGCCAAGTTGGGGAAGTCTCCCGGTGAGATCTGGTGCTCCTTCTCCACCTTCAGGTAAATCTCAGCCAGGTTGGCGATCAGTTCTTTCTTCTTCGACTCCTTCCCAAACACGCTGGGCATCTCCTTCTTCAGCGAGCAGATGATGTAAGCGTGCACCTGAACACAGACAAAGTCCACTTGGATGTACGATACACGTCTGATATCAGCAACCAAACAAAACATGTGTCGGGCGCAGTGTTGGGTTAGTTACTGAAAACCAGTAGCTAGTTACAGTTACTAGTTACTTTATTTCAAAAGTAACGCAGTTACTTACACCAAAAAGTAATGGGTTACTGTGAAAAGTAACTATTTAGTTACTTATTTTTTTCTCATTTTTTTTTAAAGGCTCCTATTAATGCCCTTTTAGCCTTCATTTCAGTACTGTTATTGCACTGGAGAATAATACAATGTGTTGATCAACTTGACATGCATTTGCATCACTGAACTCAGAAAGCAATGTGCTCTACATACAACACACAAACAATGTGGTCTACATACAACACACAAACAATGTGGTCTACATACAACACACAAACAATGTGGTCTACATACAACACACAAACAATGTGGTCTACATACAACACACAAACAATGTGGTCTACATACAACACAACACACAAACAATGTGGTCTACATACAACACACAAACAATGTGGTCTACATACAACACACAAACAATGTGGTCTACATACAACACACAAACAATGTGGTCTACATACAACACACAAACGATGTGGTCTACATACAACACACAAACAATGTGGTCTACATACAACACACAAACAATGTGGTCTACATACAACACACAAACAATGTGGTCTACATACAACACACAAACAATGTGGTCTACATACAACACACAAACAATGTGGTCTACATACAACACACAAACAATGTGGTCTACATACAACACACAAACAATGTGGTCTACATACAACACACAAACAATGTGGTCTACATACAACACACAAACAATGTGGTCTACATACAACACACAAACAATGTGGTCTACATACAACAGACAAACAATGTGGTCTACATACAACAGACAATGTGGTCTACATACAACACACAAACAATGTGGTCTACATACAACACACAAACAATGTGGTCTACATACAGCACACAAACAATGTGGTCTACATACAACACACAAACGATGTGGTCTACATACAACACACAAACAATGTGGTCTACATACAACACACAAACAATGTGGTCTACATACAACACACAAACAATGTGGTCTACATACAACACACAAACAATGTGGTCTACATACAACACACAAACAATGTAGTCTACATACAACACACAAACAATGTGGTCTACATACAACACACAAACAATGTGGTCTACATACAACACACAAACGATGTGGTCTACATACAACACACAAACAATGTGGTCTACATACAACACACAAACAATGTGGTCTACATACAACACACAAACGATGTGGTCTACATACAACACACAAACACTGTGGTCTACATACAACACACAAACAATGTGGTCTACATACAACACACAAACAATGTGGTCTACATACAACACACCAACAATGTGGTCTACATACAACACACAAACGATGTGGTCTACATACAACACACAAACGATGTGGTCTACATACAACACACAAACAATGTGGTCTACATACAACACACAAACAATGTGGTCTACATACAACACACAAACGATGTGGTCTACATACAACACACAAACAATGTGGTCTACATACAACACACAAACAATGTGGTCTACATACAACACACAAACAATGTGGTCTACATACAACACACAAACAATGTGGTCTACATACAACACACAAACAATGTGGTCTACATACAACACACAAACAATGTGGTCTACATACAACACACAAACAATGTGGTCTACATACAACACACAAACAATGTGGTCTACATACAACACACAAACAATGTGGTCTACATACAACACACAAACAATGTGGTCTACATACAACACACAAACGATGTGGTCTACATACAACACACAAACAATGTGGTCTACATACAACACACAAACAATGTGGTCTACATACAACACACAAACAATGTGGTCTACATACAACACACAAACAATGTGGTCTACATACAACACACAAACAATGTGGTCTACATACAACACACAAACAATGTGGTCTACATACAACACACAAACAATGTGGTCTACATACAACACACAAACAATGTGGTCTACATACAACACACAAACAATGTGGTCTACATACAACACACAAACAATGTGGTCTACATACAACACACAAACAATGTGGTCTACATACAACACACAAACAATGTGGTCTACATACAACACACAAACAATGTGGTCTACATACAACACACAAACAATGTGGTCTACATACAACACACAAACACTGTGGTCTACATACAACACACAAACAATGTGGTCTACATACAACACACAAACACTGTGGTCTACATACAACACACAAACACTGTGGTCTACATACAACACACAAACGATGTGGTCTACATACAACACACAAACAATGTGGTCTACATACAACACACAAACAATGTGGTCTACATACAACACACAAACAATGTGGTCTACATACAACACACAAACATTGTGGTCTACATACAACACCCAAACGATGTGGTCTACATACAACACACAAACAATGTGGTCTACATACAACACACAAACAATGTGGTCTACATACAACACACAAACGATGTGGTGTACATACAACACACAAACAATGTGGTGTACATACAACACACAAACAATGTGGTCTACATACAACACACAAACGATGTGGTCTACATACAACACACAAACAATGTGGTCTACATACAACACACAAACAATGTGGTCTACATACAACACACAAACAATGTGGTCTACATACAACACACAAACAATGTGGTCTACATACAACACACAAACAATGTGGTCTACATACAACACACAAACAATGTGGTCTACATACAACACACAAACAATGTGGTCTACATACAACACACAAACAATGTGGTCTACATACAACACACAAACAATGTGGTCTACATACAACACAAAAACAATGTGGTCTACATACAACAGACAATGTGGTCTACATACAACAGACAATGTGGTCTACATACAACACACAAACAATGTGGTCTACGTACAACAGACAATGTGGTCTACATACAACAGACAATGTGGTCTACATACAACACACAAACAATGTGGTCTACATACAACACACAAACAATGTGGTCTACATACAACACACAAACAATGTGGTCTACATACAACACACAAACAATGTGGTCTACATACAACACACAAACAATGTGGTCTACATACAACACACAAACAATGTGGTCTACATACAACACACAAACAATGTGGTCTACATACAACACACAAACAATGTGGTCTACATACAACACACAAACGATGTGGTCTACATACAACACACAAACAATGTGGTCTACATACAACACACAAACAATGTGGTCTACATACAACACACAAACAATGTGGTCTACATACAACACGCAAACGATGTGGTCTACATACAACACACAAACAATGTGGTCTACATACAACACACAAACAATGTGGTCTACATACAACACACAAACAATGTGGTCTACATACAACACACAAACAATGTGGTCTACATACAACACACAAACAATGTGGTCTACATACAACACACAAACAATGTGGTCTACATACAACACACAAACAATGTGGTCTACATACAACACACAATGTGGTCTACATACAACACACAAACGATGTGGTCTACATACAACACACAAACAATGTGGTCTACATACAACACACAAACAATGTGGTCTACATACAACACACAAACACTGTGGTCTACATACAACACACAAACGATGTGGTCTTCATACAACACACAAACAATGTGGTCTACATACAACACACAAACAATGTGGTCTACATACAACACACAAACAATGTGGTCTACATACAACACAACACACAAACAATGTGGTCTACATACAACACACAAACAATGTGGTCTACATACAACACACAAACAATGTGGTCTACATACAACACACAAACAATGTGGTCTACATACAACACACAAACAATGTGGTCTACATACAACACACAAACAATGTGGTCTACATACAACACACAAAGATATGTTTCAATGGGCCAATTTATTTCTGGCCAGAACAAATTGACAAAACTATTTTAAATAGCTGCAACATAATGGCACTTTAACTTTAAGTAGATAGGATCTTTGATGCAAGACACAACTTACATTTAACTAAAATGCTATTTTCTTTGTGCTCGACAAAAGAAAAGTATTGAGAATGTCTCCATGTTAAGAAACTCGACTTCTGGCTTTGCCATGATGTCTTGTTAGATGTTATGAGAGTAGTGTATGTGCGTGTGTGGCCCTTTAAGATATGACAGCATGTGAGGTGAGTGACGTCAGTGAGTGAGTGGGCGAGAGAGGTGAGGGACTGGCGACAGTGAGCGTGTGCAGGTGCTCTAGCTTGGTGGATGGCTGCGTCCAATAAAGTCACAAAGTTGCAACAAACCGCCGGCCTCGTCATTCACCCTCAGCTGTAAAGACCCACTTCCGGGTAACGTGAAGGTTGTTAGCCCCGAAGTGCATAGGACATCTCCCCTGCGCCCCTCAACTACGGTCTAGGGGCCCCCACCCACACAAAGCACCCCTTTTCTTTTCCTTGTGACACAGAAGGACGACACCGCAGCGCTCCAATAAAACACATTCAGATCTTCTGTTTCTAGCCGATACTCCATAAAAAAATAACGTAAAATAACGCAGTAACGCATCATGTAGTAACGGTAACTGAGTTACTGAATATAAAAAAATTATGCGTTAGATTACTAGTTACCACCGAAAATAACGGCGTTACGGTAACCAACACCGATCGGGTGATATCAGCTTAAAATCGCCGATACAGCATGTTGACTTGTGCAAAGTCAACATCTACATGTTCTCCAAAGGTTTGTCTTTTCTTCTATCTTAGTCAAGTCTACTCAGTGGCCTAGCGGTTAGAGGGTCCGCCCTGAGATGGGTAGGTCGCGAGTTCGAACCCCGGCCAAGTCATACCAAAGACTATACAAATGGGAGCCATTACCTCCCTGCTTAGCACTCAGCATCAAGGCTCGGAATTGGGGGTTAAATCGCCAAAAACGCCAAAGAATCACTTGAATAAAGTAGTGATTTATTGTCCTATGTACAAACAGTGTTACTGTTCAAAATGTGTTTAATCAGCTCAGTGGCCTAGTGGTTAGAGTGTCTGCCCTGAGATGGGTAGGTCGTGAGTTCAAACGCCGGCCGAGTCATACCAAAGACTATAAAAATGGGAGCCATTACCTCCCTGCTTGGCACTCAGCATCAAGGGTTGGAATTGGGGGTTAAATCACCCAAAAAGTATTCCCGGGCGCGGCCACCGCTGCTGCTCACTGCTCCCCTCACCTCCCAGGGGGTGATCAAGGGTGATGGGTCAAATGCAGAGGACAAATTTCACCACACCTAGTGTGTGACAATCATTGGTACTTTAAGTCATTTAGAAAGATAGCTAGCAGCTACACAACAACCAAGCACAAAATAGCACACAAGCTAGACAGACGTAATAGGTCATTGAACAATATTGCAGTCTCAAACTTGACGTTTATCAATATAAACTAGTATCAAATAAGAACAGTTGCATATTACAGATAAAGTCTCCAAGGCAGAAGCGTATTAGAACGTATCCAGTAACAAACGTGTCCGCATCATTCATTTCCTTAATTTGTTTAATTATTGTGACGTGTAAGTGACGCCAAAATAAAAAATCCACAAAACTATCATAAGGTAAGTGTTTTTGATCAATTCACTTCAATCAAAGCATGGATTAACAATCAGTATCGGGACACCCCTGCTGTTTACCCTGCGACCAAATCCAAAATGTGGACTGTGCCAGGACTGACCTTGGCGAGGCGCGCTCGCTTGATGAGGTCGTTGAGTTTCCGTAAGGCGGCGTTGCGAGGCAAGGACTGGATGTCCACGAAGAGATCCTGCTCCTCGGCCTCAAACAACTTGCGGTTGTCCGGCACCAGCAGGGGTTGGGCCCAGAAGGAGCCGATGTACACGCGCACCACCTGGAGGGAGGAAAGGTGTGAGCGGGCTGCAGCATCAACACGTAGCATTTGTGAAACGTAAACAGGAAGTGACAGGAGCGGCGTGGAAGAAAAGTTCTTTAAAAGCCACAAAGTCAGTGAATAATTGACTCTTAAAAAGGCCTTGACTGAACATTAACTCCCAGAGAAGGAAAAGTATCACCTGATACCTGATACGTGATCATGTGACCTGCTCGCACTTTCAACGGCTATGGCTTTATTACTTTGACCTTCTGCTGTGCACATCATTCTTTTCAAAGTGCTGACAAACAATCTAAAACCAAAAGTTTACTCAACTATTTTCCATTAAGAAAATGATGAAAACAAAAAGGTGTTATCATTAACACAATGTGCACAGGTAATGTTTCATGCAAGTATGTCCAATATTGGTAAAAAATTAGATGAAAGATGGGTAAATGAGGCCTCGGCGAGCGTGTGGCACACTCACTAGCTGTATTGACAGAGCCCTGATACTGTGGTAGTGTTGTAATGGCCACATGCCATCTGCTGGATTAAAAAAGGCACTACATTTGCGCTGAAAGTAATAATACACAATGAGCAAAAACACCATAAATAAGCTGTCACTTTTTTCCTACACTTTGCACCCTGCGGCTTATAAAACGGTGCAGCTAATATACGGATTTTCCTTGGCTGACAGCGATAATAAAAAATGGAGTCCAGTGTTTCCCATAAACTGCCAAGATACCTGTGGCGGTGGGGGCGTGGTCACCATGACATCATCGAGTAATTTGCATAATTTACTACAATGATTCGATTTTCTCTAAAAAGGCTCAAAAAATGTATACTTACTAATTAATAATAACAGTTTTGTTTTAAACGTCCATCCATCCATCCATTTTACAATATAATTACAACACTTTATGTACATATTTATATACAGATTTCAACAATAAGTTATTCACTGAAATATATTTATTAATTGTGGTTCTTACAAAAAATATATCTTATAAAATATAAAAGCTAAAATGTCTCAAAGCTCTGCCCCTTTAATTAGTGCATACTAAATAATTTAACTTTAGCCTACTACTACAACCATATTATTTACCAGCAACATAAAGTGAAACAGAGGCAGAGGTGTCCTGCCACAGTCAGTAACAAATAAACAGAAAACAGTAGTGGTGGTAGATAGACACAGAGCTTCATCAAACATCTGATCCACTGAACAAAGAGCTCCAAAAATCTTGAACTTTAGACTGCCATCAGTTTTACTCCCTACACTTAACCATGTGTTTCCTACTGCCTGCAGACTTTGCACCCTTTGTTATATACACATGTTGTGTTTCTAATATAAATACATTTAATAAAGTCAAATACAAATAAGGCAACAAGAGAAGTATCCTACACTTCTCTTTTTTAAAGTAAATCTGAACAGCCGATATGGGCATCTACATCAACTATATGATTTGCCCGAGAAGCTGGAGAGGACAAAAAAAAAAAAAAAAATAAATAAATAAATAAAAATGTTTTGTTTTAAAAAAAAATATTTTTTTGGTGGCGGACATAATTCTTTCGTGGCGGGCCGCCACAAATAAATGAATGTGTGGGAAACCCTGGAGTCACATCTCTTGTTGACTGACAAAAAATATTACAATGATGTATTTCCCTGACAGTAGTACATGAATAAAATAGTGCAATATAAGTGCCTGCCCCAGAGAAAGGCAAGTTTCAATTCAAGAACATAAAGAAACTCAGATTTAAATGACAAGCAGCATTCTTTCCCCACTCATAAATCATAAAAGGTCAATAACAGTTACCTGCGCCTTTAGATGAACCATGAAGTCAAACACAAACAATTATTCAAGTTCTTTCACCCTAAGGTCTTTTCTTTCAAACTGTTACCCCTTATCAAACGCCTTGTCATCCGTCCTGTGGCATTACTTTTGCTGCGGTCGCCGCTATTAACGCTAGGTCTCGGCTTAGGGGCACAGGAAACTTCGTACTGCTTCCATAAATCTTCGCGATGGCGAATTATGTGTTGAAGCTCGTCTTTTTCCCTACCGGTGGAATTTCTGCACAACAGTGAAATGTATTTTTCTGGCACAGTAAAGAAAGCCCACACTTCCAGTAGAAGGCTAAGCTAGCTGTACAACACAAACGACTGATTTTATCGCGCATCCCTAGTTAAAAGCCACAGTTTGACGAGTATTTTATTGTAATGGCGTGTGTGTGTAAGAGTTGCACAATGCGTGATAGAAGGTGAAACAAATCCACACAGGAAGTGAGCGTGTACCTCAGGTGTGTTGATGATCTTCCCCAAAGACCACATCAGCGCTCCGTAGACCCTCATCAGCTGCTGGGTGCTGATCTGGTCGGCCTTGTTCAGGACCACGCGCATTTTGTCCTCGTGGTTCTTGAGGGCGCGGATCACCTCGGAGAACTCGTCCGAGATGTCCAGCTTGTGGGCATCGAACAGGAGGATGATGCGGTCCACACGCTCGGCAAACCACTCCAGCACCGCGGCAAAGTCGTACCCTGCGCACACAAAAGGAGAAGCCGTGGTGGTGAGGATGTCATATCACACACACACACACACACACACACACACACACACACACACACACACACACACACACACACACACACACACACACACACACACACACACACACACACACACACACACACACACACACACACACACACACACACACACACACACACACATGTTGTGCCTTCTTGAGACCTGAAAAAAATGCCTACCTCTTTAGGACCACCCTTGCTAGATATATAAAGAAGTGTGTTTACAACATTAATAATATATACATACTATGCAAATATAAACAAGCTTGTTGCGAAAAATGAGTTGGAATTTCACAAGAAAAACTTAGAATGTGGGCAGCATTATAATAAAAGTCCTCATTTTACTCAACGCAAGTCCAAATTTTACAAGAAATTTGTGCAATATTATGATAAAAGTTTGAATTTTTAACAGTCAGAATTTTACAAGGAAAGCTTAAAATGTTGGCGATTTTATGAAAAAGAGTCGTCATTTTACGCCAAAAAAAAAGTCACAATTGTATAAGAAAACTTTAAATCTTGGGCAATATTATAATAATAATCGGAATTTTACTTGACAAAATTATGACAAAAGTCATCATTTTACTCCAAAAATGTCACTATTTTACCGGAACAACAAAAAAATTGGCAATATTGTGATAAAAGTCAGAATTTTATATGACAAATGTCACCATTTTGCATTAAAAAGTAATCATTTTACATAAAAAAGAAATAATTTTACATTAAAAAAAAAGTAATAATTCTACGAGAAATATTACAATATTATTACAGAAACAGAAAGAATATGAGAAATTGTTCCCAATTTTGTAAGAAAAAAGTCAACACATTTTGAGAAAAAGACTGCTTTTAGGTCATTCTTTCTTCTGTGTGTGTGTGTGTGTAATTGTTTTTTAATCTTCATTATTTACTTCTTTATTACAGTATGTCTCTATATACATATTTATTCATTTGTTTTATAATTTTTTTTCAAAGGAGGCGTATTTCAATTTCTTACACACACTTGTTATTACATATGTTGACCAGAGGGGGAGCACTTTTAAAAGCGACACAGTCAATATGAAAAATCCCTCCTTTTTGGGACCACCCTCATTTTGACCACCAGGGGTGCAAATGAGACATTGTCTATTAGATGCAATGTTATTGGGACCATGATTTATGTCATCACTTGTTCACACCTCCTCATATGGAAGATACTTTTCCTTCTTCATTTCTCAAGAAGAAATACAACACACACACACACACACACACACACACACACACACACACACACACACACACACACACACACACACACACACACGCACACCAAGCGGTTTTCACATCCACATCTTGGATGTCAATCTAACAGTTTCATTACCTCAAAATGACAAACAACAAACATCTTTCCCAAGGTCAATTTGAAGGCACCTTAAACATGTGGTAAAACACAGTTGAGGTTGCCTACAGCCACAGCTGCCAACTGGACTTTCACTGGATGTCACCTGAGTGTTCCCAATGCATTGTGGGAATGGGTTGCTATACGTAGCATTCTTGCTAGCGGCTATAGTCGCCTCCATGGTGGCAGATACAATTTCAAGTATCATCATCACTGGAGGACAAGGAATAGCTAAACATGCTAACCGCTAAACTAGAGCCCTTGAATGTAAACAAAGGTGGGCAGACTGATCAACATCAACATATGGTCGATACTACGGTGGTTAAATCCATATTTTTTTGATTATCCAAAAATATTTAGTTATTGTTTACACACTAAGGAAATATGTCCCTGGACACAGTAGGGCTTTAAGAACAAAAACCTAAACATTTCAATCAGAGCCAATAGTAGGAAATCATTGAAATATTGAATGGATATTGTTCAGTGTTTCCCACACATTCATTTATTTGTGGCGGCCCGCCATGAAAGAATTACGTCCGCCACAAATAAAATAATAAAAAAATATATATATATATATTTTTTTTGTCCTGTCCAGCTTCTCAGGCAAATCATATAGTTGATGTAGATGCCCATACAGGCTGTTCAGATTTACTTTACAAAAGAGAAGTGTAGGATACTTCTCTTGTTGCCTTATTTGTATTTGACCACTACTGTTTTCTGTTTATTTGTTACTGACTGTGGCAGGACACCTCTGCCTCTGTTTCACTTTATGTTGCTGGTAAATAATATGGTTGTAGTAGTAGGCTAAAGTTAAATTATTTAGTATGCACTAATTAAAGGGGCAGAGCTTTAAGAGACATTTTAGCTTTTATATTTTATAATATATATTTTTTGTAAGAACCACAATTAATAAATATATTTCAGTGAATAACTTATTGTTCAAATCTGTATATAAATATGTACATAAAGTGTTGTAATTATATTGTAAAATGGATGGATGGACGTTTAAAACAAAACTGTTATTATTAATTAGTAAGTATACATTTTTTGAGCCTTTTTAGAGAAAATCATATCATTGTAGTAAATTATGCGAATTACTCGATGTCATGGTGGCCACGCCCATAGCCACGCTCCCACCGCCACAGGTATCTTGGCAGTTTATGGGAAACACTGTTGTTACACTGCCATCCTGTCTCTTTGCATGAGTATAATTGCGATCAAAAATTGAACATTTTAAATATCAATATCAGCATTGTATGACCAATACTGCCCCTGTAACTACTTAGTATTGGATCAATAATAAAATTGGGAGTATCGCCCAAAACTAATGTAAAGTAGCCAAACATAAAAAGTGTTTATTACATTTGAAGACAAGTGCTACAACAGGAAGTAACTAGAGATTATTAATAGTTTTGACAAAATACATCCGTATGTCAGCAGCTAAATTAGGAGCCTTTGTAAACCCTTTTTGATTATTATTTACATGCCAAATAATATATATATATATATATATATATATTTTATTTTTATTTATTTATTTATTTTTTTATTGTTATTGCTGATATACAGTCGTGATCAAAAGTGTACATACACGTGTAAAGAACATGAAGTCATGGCTGTCTTGACTTTACAATCATTTCTACAACTCTTTTGTGATAGAGTGATTGGAGCACATACTTGTTGGTCACAAAAAACATTCATGAAGTTTGCTTCTTTCATGAATTTATTATGGGTCTACTGAAAATGTGAGCAAATGTGAGGGTCAAAAGTATACATACAGCAATGTTAATATTTGCTTACATGTCCCTTGGCAAGTTTACCTGCAATAAGGCGCTTTTGGTAGCCATCCACAAGCTTCTGCTTGAATTTTGGACCACAAAATTGCTGCAGTTCAGCTAAATGTGTTGCTTTTCTGACATGGACTTGTTTCTTCAGCATTGTCCACACTTATAAGTCAGGACTTTGGGAAGGCCATTGTAAAACCTTCATTCTAGCCTGATTTAGCCATTCCTTTCCTTCCAGAACAAACAGGCTCAGAGACAGCTTCTTTCCCAGAGTTGTCACCATCTTGAACTCTAACTTATAATAATAATTCCCCCCTATACAATATCCTACCCTAATACCCTACTGTGCAGTATTACCCTTCTAGTGCAATACGTCCGACACTGATTGTTATTTATTACTCCGGTACTCTTGTCTTGTTCTGTATATTGTACAGGATTGCTTATTATTTTTATTGGATAGTAGTCTGTTTATTTCAATTGATAGTTTTTTCTTTATTACCGGTTGTGTAATTTATTTTCACCCCATATTTGTTCCCACTACCGCACCTTAAATTGGAGTCCTTAATCTTGTTATATGCAAATATAATGACAATAAAGTCCATTCTATTATATTCTTCTTCTTTACCACTTTTGAGGTGTCAGTGTTTCCCATAAACTGCCAAGATACCTGTGGTGGTGGGGGCGTGGTCACCATGACATCATCAAGTAATTTGCATAATTTACTACAATGATATGATTTTCTCTAAAAAGGCTCAAAAATGTATACTTACTAATTAATAACAGTTTTGTTTTAAACGTCCATCCATCCATCCATCCATCCATTTTACAATATAATTACAACACTTTATGTACATATTTATATACAGATTTGAACAATAAGTTATTCACTGAAATATATTTATTAATTGTGGTTCTTACAAAATATATATCTTATAAAATATAAAAGCTAGAATGTCTCTTAAAACTCTGCCCCTTTAATTAGTGCATACTAAATAATTTAACTTTAGCCTACTACTACAACCATATTATTTACCAGCAACATAAAGTGAAACAGAGGCAGAGGTGTCCTGCCACAGTCAGTAACAAATAAACAGAAAACAGTAGTGGTCAAATACAAATAAGGCAACAAGAGAAGTATCCTACACTTCTCTTTTGTAAAGTAAATCTGAACAGCCTATATGGGCATCTACATCAACTATATGATTTGCCTGAGAAGCTGGAAAGGACAAAAAAAAAAAAAAAAATAAAAAAAATTATTTATTTGTGGCCGACGTAATTCTTTCGTGGCGGGCCGCCACAAATAAATGAATGTGTGGGAAACACTGGGTGTGTTTGGGGTCATTGTCCTGTTGGAACACCCAACTGCACCCAAGACCCAACCTCCGGGCTGATGATTTTAGCTTGTCCTGAAGAATTTGGAGGTCATTGTCCCATTGACTCTCTGTAAAGCACCAGTTCCATTGGCAGCAAAACAGGCCCAGAGCATAATACTACCACCACCATGCTTGACGGTAGGAATGGTGTTCCTGGGATTAAAGGCCTCACCTTTTCTCCTCCAAACATATTGCTGGGTATTGTGGCCAAACAGCCCCATTTTTGTTTCATCTGACCACAGAACTTTCCTCCAGAAGGTCTTATCTTTGTCCATGTGATGTCAGATGAAACAAAAATGATTGGAAACTCAAGATAGCCATGACATCATGTTCTTTACAAGTGTATGTCAACTTTTGATCGAGACTGTAGACCTTCCCCAGGACGCTGGGCTTTTCTCTCTCTGCGTGAGCATGAGGGGTGGACTGGTTTTGATTAGCATCAGAGCGCTCTCTACAAGCTCATCCCTGCAATCAGGCCTGCATATCTGCTGCACATGCATTCCTGCACTCCAACGCCACTGCCCTTTGTCTGCCTGGGATCACGTGGTCGCAGACAGTGTGGCGCTGACAGACAATGAGAGATGTACAAAAAGAAAAAAAACAAACTAAAAGAGAGGAAGACTGATGTGAAAGTAAGTCCACTCCCATGTTCCTATGTGTGCACAGCATGTGTGTCAGGAGAAAGGGAAAGAAGAAGACGTCCCAGTGGGAGTCAAGAGAAGACATTTGCTCTCGCTGCTTTTCCCCCCAACACGTGTCAGAAGCAAAGCAGGCCTTATAGACAGCTGCGCAAGCATGGAGTTCACTTATAGCCTGCATGGCCTCCAACATACGTACAGTAACGTCTCCATGTAGGGACGGGACCAGGGCACACAATAAATGGACCATACATTTTGCAGCCTGTTGGTTTTGCACGGACCTGCTGCACAAAGAACTCAAGATAGACAAAGATAATGTTGGCTCACTGCCACACCAAACAGTTGCCAAGTGTGGTACACTACTAGTTGGGAAGTTTCACCCAGACAAAAATAAATAAAAAGACAAATATTTTTGTTTTACGTCCTCCATAGTGCAGCTTCCAAATCCCTCCCTAATCCTCGCCTCCATGGCGCCACATGAACTGTGTCTCTTACAAGTATCTTTATCACTGGATGACTAGACGACAAGGGAGAGCTAAACATGCTAGGAGGAGACATTAATAACCACTAAATGGGTTATAAAATTACAAAATTGTGCATTTTTTTTTTTTTACAGACTTCTTCAAGCTACTTTCTAACTATCTCTTCAGGATGCGCTGTTTTGTGGGCCTTATTTACGTGTCTTCACTTAGACCAGGGGTCGGCAACCCGCGGCTCTTTAGCGCCTCCCTAGTGGCTCTCTGAAGCTTTTTCAAAAATGTATGAAAAATGGAAAAAGATGAGGGGGAAAAAATATATTTTTTGTTTTAATATGGTTTCTGTATGAGGACAAACATGACACAAACCTCCCTAATTGTTATAAAGCACACTGTTTATATTAAACATGCTTCACTGATTCGAGTATTTGGCGAGCACCGTTTTGTCCTACTAATTTTGGCGGTCCTTGAACTCACCTTAGTTTGTTTACATGTATAACTTTCTCCGACTTTCTAGTACGTGTTTTATGCCACTTCTTTTTGTCTCATTTTGTCCGCCAAACTTTTAACGTTGTGCGTGAATGCACAAAGGTGAGTTTTGTTGATGTTATTGACTTGTGTCGAGTGCTAATCAGACATTTGGTCACTGCATGACTGCAAGCTAATCGATGCTAACATGCTATTTAGGCTAGCTATATGTACATATTGCATCATTATGCCTCATTTGTAGCTATATTTGAGCTCATTTAGTTTCCTTTAAGTCATCTCAATTCAGTGTATATCTCATGACACACTATCTGTAAGTAATATGGCTTTTAATTTGTTGCGGCACCAGACAGATTTGTTTTTGTATTTTTGGTCCAATATGGCTCTTTCAACATTTTGGGTTGCCGACCCCTGACTTAGACTGTGTCTTCTCCCCGTCAGCCATGTTGTGGTTTTAAGCACTTCCATATAAAAAATGTCCAAGTAGTGTACACAATTTAAAATTAGACCGATTTAAATCCACTACCAAACCTGATGGGTAATATGCTAAACTATCTGTAAATAATTCAATGTATATACTCTGATGATTAATTTGTGTGATGACTGTATTATGCTGATAGTATATATTTGTACCATGAATTGATTAACGTGGACTCCGACTTAAACAAGTTGAAAAACTTATTCGGGTGTTACCATTTAGTCGACGATTGTACGGAATATGCACTGTGCAATCTACTAATAAAAGTTTCAATCAATCATTTAATCTACACATTGACTTCTGATTAATTCAAAACTTTAGGGAGGTTGTCATGGAAGTAAAAAAATGTAGGGGTGTTTCACATACTCTTAATATTTAATGTTTTATCGTTTATAGATCATATTGTAGTGTCGTCAGTCTGATGTAGAGGCATGGGGGTTTGGGGGTGAGGGATGGTGGTGGTGTTAATACAAGTAATGTGTTGGTTTTCAGTCTTTTTAAATCAATGCAAACAGTATTTTATCATCTCCTAATAATATTGTAAATCATGCATTCTTTATTTTGGTGCATGATGTTGAGTGTGTCAAAACGCACACACAAAGTGCATACAAGCAATAACATTTTGGAGAGGAAGAATGGCAAAAAACTACAATTCTACTGGTTAATAATTTGACTGTACTTAAATCAGTGGTTCTTAACCTTGTTGGAGGTACCGAACTCCACCAGTTTCATATGCGCATTCACCGAACCCTTCTTTAGTGAAAAATAAATGGTAAATTGGTTGTACTTGTATAGCGCTTTTCTACCTTTAAGGTACTCAAAGCGCTTTGACACTATTTCCACATTCACACACACATTCACACACTGATGGCAGGAGCTGCCATGCAAGGCCCTAACCAGGACCCATCAGGAGCAAGGGTGAAGTGTCTTGCTCAAGGGCACAATGGACGTGACTAGGATGGTAGAAGGTGGGGATTGAACCGGGAACCCTCAGGTTGCTGGCACGGCCACTCTCCCAACCGCACCACATGGTCAATACTACAGTAATTTTTTCAACCTTGGGAAAGAAGAGCTAGTACCGTATTTTTCGGAGTATAAGTCGCACCGGCCGAAAATGCATAATAAAGAAGGAAAAAAACATATATAAGTCGCACTGGAGTATAAGTCGCATTTTTTGGGGAAATTTATTTGATAAAAGCCAACACCAAGAATAGACATTTGAAAGGCAATTTAAAATAAATAAAGAATAGTGAACAACAGGCTGAATAAGTGTACGTTATATGAGGCATAAATAACCAACTGAGAATGTGCCTGGTATGTTAACGTAACATATTATGGTAAGAGTCATTCAAATAACTATAACATATAGAACATGCTATACGTTTACCAAACAATCTGTCACTCCTAATCGCTAAATCCCATGAAATCTTATACGTCTAGTCTCTTACGTGAATGAGCTAAGTAATATTATTTGATATTTTACGCTAATGTGTAAATAATTTAAATTATAAGTCGCACCCCCGGCCAAACTATAAAAAAAACTGCGACTTATAGCCCGAAAAATATGGTAGTAGTTTTTCCTTTTGTTGAGTTACTTTGAACTATTAACTTTATTATAATGAAATACTTTAAACAGATTTAAGTCAGACATGCATATGCTTTGTGTTTTTGCTTTATTTGCAAATAATGTTGGAGATTTTGTAGTGAACATGGAGGTTGAAGAAAATATCTCTTTTGTTTTTTTCCCCCAACTTTAGTTACATTTTTGGGGTTTGGCCCATGAAAGCCGGGAAATTCATCTTTTTTGTACAAAATGTTGCTTCTATCAATTTTGAGCAAAACTAGCTCATACAGTATGTCTTTTAACTACAATATTATCTCAACATACATCAACATGCATTCCAAACTTATTTTGGTTGAAATGAAAATAATGACATTATCATCTGCTTGTCACCCTTTCATTTTGAATTTTTTTTCATTTATTTATTTATTTCAGGCAATGACATAAAAAAGTACAAAGTTGACAACACATAATAATATAAATTAATATAGTGCCAAAGGTAATGTATAGTATGTAATGCATGATTGTCCGGTTTTGCCTGAAAGGGAGTGGGAAGAAGATAACTTATTTAATCCCACCCCCAGTTCTCCATTCAGTGATTATTCACATGAGTTTCACTCTTACTTTGTTCAAGGATTATAATACAGATGTTGTATCATAGTGGCATTACCACAGGTAACAATAATTATTACACTGTAACAATAGTTTGTAACAACAATGTAGGAATAACGAATATACCAACAATGGTAATAGACAAAATGCCAACAATGGTAATAGACAACATAGCAATAATGGTAAGGAAACATTGAGCACATGTTAACACTTTGAGACAGAGTACAACAGCAGGTCAAATTAAAGACCCTCACCTCTATATTTGAACCAGACCCCGTGTTTGTATAATAGTTTAAATCGATTAATAGTTGGGCATTGCTTGTGTTGTAAGTCCAATTTGTTCCATAGTTTTACTCCGCATACAGACACACAAAAACGTTTACGAGTGGTTTTAGCTCTCGGCAATAAGAAATATCCAAAGCCTCTCAAGTTATGATCCTGCACTCGTCTTATAAAAAAAACGTAGATTAGGCGGCAATAATTTGTTAAATGCTTTATATAAGATTATTAATGTATTATATTTAACAAGGTCATCAAATTTGAGCAACTTTGATCGCATAAAGAGATTATGAGTATGTTCTAAATAACCAACGTTGTGAATGATCCGCACTGCTCTTTTCTGTAATATGATCAGAGGATGAATTGTGTTGTGGTAAGTATTCCCCCATACTTCAACACAGTATGTAAGGTATGGGAGTACCAAGGTGCACCCTGACTTAATCAAACACTCCTCACTCCTTTTTTTTTTTTTTTAAAGCGTTGAAAAAAAGTTACAGAAACTGAGCTGATTGGAAGATGTTTGCAACCTTTGGACGCGGTCTTGAAGTCATTACCAAGCCTGCAAGCTGATATCACTTTGACAGCAGTAATGATTACTACTTCCATGAGTCACCCAAGAAAAATGAGCTCCATTTGTTGACCAAGTAAGTGCTGGTGCTCTGCTCTACATTACAATGCAACTACACCACAGCCTTGTCACACACTGAAGGACAAGTCACAGTTGCTCATGGCCTGATATCTGTGTTAGATGTGTTTTAGGTCTACACACACACAGGCGACACCCTGATATGCACAAACAGCTCCAGTCAGTCTTGTTTGAATGTGACACAGTAGAATACGTGTCTATTAGTTTATCAGTGTTTATACTACAACAATGTGTGTGTAATAATGATGTGTGTGCAGCAATAAAAGGAGTGTCAAGGTGACCTCATCATTCATCACTAGTGTCTTTGTGCACTCACTCATCCTCAAGTATTTTTTTGATTTCATTTTGTTTGTCGGTCTCTCTCTATTGAACTTCTCCATTCTCTCCAGCTGCTCTCTGGCTACGTCTCAAGGGAAGGTGGAGTCAAGAAGAAGCAGATTGCATAGCAGCGCACTGAGCAATGCACCTTCTCTCTTGGGAAACTCAGAATGTTCTGTCGTACTCTACTTCCTTTTCTTAAGACATAGTACAAAGGCTGTCTTGTGTGCGTGTACTTCCTCTTGAAATATGGAAGGGAAAAAGGAAGGTCATCTTGAGTCACATGAAAATGGTGCATGTGGCAGTTTTGGAGTGAGAGTGGAGCATGTGAACCAGCAATAAAAAGGGATGTCATGTATTTCCTCACAGAGGCTCGGGGAATTCAATTGCTTAAGGAAGCTTTGGTGACAGCTGCTCAATTCTGAAATGGCCTTTTGCACACAAATGACCAGGCTTCACTTTAAAAAAGGTTCCAATTATAGATGTTTTTACCTCATTTAATACAGGGTCTCATTTCTTTCCTAGTTGGAAAAAAGGAGGTTGTCTTTTTGTTTATTGCAATCGCGATGCTGTCGTCCAGCTTTCTGTTTTTGTATACTTTGTAGCCAGTTCAGTTTTAGTTTCGTTCTGCGTAGCCTTCCCTAAGCTTCAATGCCTTTTTTAAGGGCACTCACCCTTTGTTTATTTTTGGTTTAAGCATTAGACACCTTTTTACCTGCACACTGCCTCCCGCTGTTTCCGACATTTACAAAGCAATTAGCTAGCTGCTGCCACCTACTGATATGGAATAGTATTACACGGTTACTCTGCCGAGCTCTAGACAGCACGACACTCAACAACAACACATCATTTGCAGACTATAATTACTGGTTTGCAAAAAATATTTTTAACCCAAATAAGTGAAATTAGTTAATCTACCACGGCACACCAGACTGTATCTCACGGCACACTAGTGTGTGCCGTGAAAAACTGATCTAGAGAGACTGTTGATGTGTCAGCATTGTCGCCATCAGTACACAACACGTAAGAGGAGGATCGTCCGTTGTGTCCTTGTCTCACCCAGCTATTGCATACTGCATCAACAAGCGACATCAGTGTGTAAAGGATATCACCACTTGGGCTCAGGAACACTTCAGAAACCCACTGTCAGTAACTACCGTTGGTCGCTACATCTGTAAGTGCAAGTTAAAACTCTCCTACGCAAGGCGAAAACCGTTTATCAACAACACCCAGAAACGCCGACGGCTTCGCTGGGCCTGAGCTCATCTAAGATGGACTGATACAAAGTGGAAAAGTGTTCTGTGGTCTGACAGTTCCCAAACGTTTACTGAGTGTTGTTAAAAGGAAAGGCCATGTAACACAGTGGTGAACATGCCCTTTCCCAACTACTTTGGCACGTGTTGCAGCCATGAAATTCTAAGTTAATTATTATTTGCAAAAAAAAAATAAAGTTTATGAGTTTGAACATCAAATATGTTGTCTTTGTAGTGCATTCAATTGAATATGGGTTGAAAAGGATTTTCAAATCATTGTATTCCGTTTATATTTACATCTAACACAATTTCCCAACTCATATGGAAACGGGGTTTGTATGTCCATGAGGAAGGAAGATTTCCCTTTGTGATTTTTCATAAAAAGCCCAGGCTTTAAAAGTGTTGTCGGTGCCTCTTTTCTTCCAAGTGCGACTATCAAGTGTGGGAGATGTTTCTCACACTTGTGGCTCATAAACGGTTACTAAGGACACATCAGCAAAAGGTCACGCATAATAGGGGACCTTTTAAAGTCCACCGTAAACCTCAGCTTTACAGATGCCATGCAGGCGGTTTGCGTTGTAGTAGTGACGTTGCAGCACATATTGGTATTATCATAGTCAATAGACCTGGTATGTCTTTCCTAAAGGTAGAAAAGAACTCTTTATTTAAGGTGTTGCTTTTATTTATTTAAATGGGTGGGGTCCTGCTCTCTATATGAGCGAGGGCCTATTTGACAAAATAAGAAGGATACTTGTTAAAATAGTTTGCAAAGGAAAACAAGGAGAGGATGTTCAAGAAGAAGGTAGAGACAGGAAGTGAACATCAAAGAGCTTCTTTAGATGAACATGACCTGTTTTGTTGGGCTTTGGGGCCCCGACTGCAATATAACAACTATTTGACAATCATGTGGTAGTGCATGCAATTTTGTTATATTCCAACTTCCTGTTGCTGCACGATTTTAATACCTAAAAGCGATTTTTCTTTCCAAAATTGCGATTCGATTTGCGATTTTTATATGCAGAAAACTGCAAAAATAATGAGTGAAGGAAGACAAGTTACTTTTAGACGGTCAATCATCATATTATTGTCTCATATTAGAACAATATGCAATAATTGACTTAAAAAATAATAATTTATGCTGACAAGTTTAGAGCTTTTGCCTCCATCATGCCCTTCAACTGAAGAAATAACTGATAAAAACTATACACTGTTTATAATGTAATGTAATTATAATATATACAAATAATAATGCAAAACCAGGGTAGGGTTGTACGGTATACCGGTACTAATAAAGTACCGCAGTACTAGTGAATTAAAAACGGTACTAGAGGTGGGGAAATAATAGATTTTTAGATGCATCGCAATGCAGACATGGACGATTATAAAATCGTTATTAGTAAACTTCAATAATCGATGTATTGATTGTAAATAAAGTCATTCAGACAGTTGCAAAATGTGTCTGTCTGCAGCGAGACACCTCATTGAGAGATCTGACCAGGTCCTTCATCACAGGGCACCTACGTGCAGTTTTGTAAACATTCCCATTCATTTAATAAATATGATGGGGATTTCTAGTTACAAATGTACTGTTTTTAAAAGTTGCAAGTGATAAACGCTTTTTTAGTGAAACGAAAACAAATGCGACAAGTGCGACAAGTGCGACTTATATATGTTTTTTCCTTTTTTATTATGCATTTTCGGCCGGTGCGACTTATACTCCGAAAAATACGGTATTTGCATGCTGCCATGCGGCGGTAACTGCAGCGCAGAGGAGCATGTTGAGCGTGTCAGCACGCGCACACACTCACAGAGCGCACAAGCAGAAACAGTGAGGAAAGGGAAAACTGGCAAAAAATAATGCAATTCGCCTGGTTGATAAAAAAGGGTGCGTGAGGCGCAATATGGAGGTATTTGGCCTTCAAAACTATCGATCAAGGTGACTTTTTAAACACGGAAGTGCCACGCCAAACATGGCAAGACCTTCGAACTTAGGTAAACATTTGAATAATAATAATCCAGAGCTGCACAATGACTTTAAAGGTGATGTGCACATGTAGACGCGCACAAAGCTGCTGGGCTTGATGCCAAGTTTTAGCGGAGTCCAAACCGCCCACGTAGCACAAACTAATGCAAGTGAAATGACTACATTTTGTAACAAATTGCTACAATGTGTGTTTTATCGTTAACAATGTGTGCTTTACCTGCTACATGTCTTATCTGTGTACTTTTAGCTATAGTATTGATTTTAGTATTTACTAATGATTTTATTTGTCGTCAAGCACAGACTAAGAATGGCAACAACAATCATGAAGCATTGAATAAAATGTCAATAAACTGTTCTACTTTAACCTAATCCTAGACTTTGGCAGAGTATATGTAATATTTAAAATTGTAAATTGTTCTTTGAGTGCAACAAGAAAAGCCTTTATTTTTTGTTTAAATCTTCTAAAGATCACTACTCAGTGGCCTAGTGGTTAGAGTGTCCGCCCTGAGATGGGTAGGTCGTGAGTTCAAACCCCGGCCGAGTCATACCAAAGACTATAAAAATGGGAGCCATTACCTCCCTGCTTGGCACTCGGCATCAAGGGTTGGAATTGGGGGTTAAATAAAATTAATTAATTAATTTCGCCACACCTAGTGTGTGTGTGTGACAATCATTAGTACTTTAACTTTAAAAATTGTTCTTTGAGTGCAATAAGAACCATATGTTTAATGTATCATAAGAGTTTTTGTTAAAATTAGGCCAAAAATTATTATTTTTTGTGGTCCCCTTTATTTTGAAAATTGTCGAAAAATATCGAAATAGATTTTGGTACCAGTACCAAAATATTGGTATCAAGACAGCCCTATTTATAAGGATATAAAATGTTTCTCTGTAGAATTGTTTACTATTGTACTGTAATTGGAAGGTAAATGAACTTAAAGGCCTACTGAAAGCCACTACTACCGACCACGCAGTCTGATAGTTTATATATCAATGATGAAATCTTAACATTGCAACACATGCCAATAAGGCCGGGTTAACTTATAAAGTGCAATTTAAAATTTCCTGCTAAACTTCCAGTTGAAAATGCCTTTGGATGATGACGTATGCGCGTGACGTAGCCAGTGAAACAGGAGTATCGGTAGCCCATTGAAGCCAATACAAAAAGCTCTGTTTTCATCTCAAAATTCCACTGTATTCTGGACATCTGTGTTGGTGAATCTTTTGCAATTTGTTTAATGAACAATGGAGACTGCAAAGAAGAAAGTTGTAGGTGGGATCGGTGTATTAGCGGCTGGCTGTAGCAACACAACAAGGAGGACTTAATTGGATAGCAGACGCGCTAGCCAACGCTAGCCGCCAACCGCATCTGTGATCGGGTGAAGTCCTTCGTCGCGCCGTCGATCGCTGGAACGCAGGTGAGCACGGGTGTTGATGAGCAGATGAGGGCTGGCTGGCGTAGGTGGAGCGCTAATGGTTTATCATAGCTCTGTGAGGTCCGGTTGCTAAGTTAGCTTCAATGGCGTTGTTAGCAACAGCATTGTTAAGCTTTGCCAGGCTGAGAATTATTAACCGTGTAGTTACATGTACATGGTTTAATAGTATTGTTGATCTTCTGTCTATCCTTCCAGTCAGGGATTTATTTATTTTGTTTCTATCTGCATTTGAGCCAGATGCTATCACGTTAGCTCAGTAGCTAAAGAGCTTCGCCGATGTATTGTCGTGGAGATAAAAGTCACTGTGAATGTCCATTTCGCGTTCTCGACTCTTATTTTCAAGAGGATATAGTATCGGAGGTGGTTTAAAATACAAATCCGTGATCCACAATAGAAAAAGGAGAGAGTGTGGAATCCAATGAGCCAGCTTGTACCTAAGTTACGGTCAGAGCGAAAAAAGATATGTTTTGCACTGCATTCTAGTCTGTCACTATAACGTTCCTCATCCATGAATCTTTCATCCTCGCTCAAATTAATGGGGTAATTGTAGCTTTCTCGGTCCGAATCGCTCTAGCTGCATTGAAAACAATAGGAAAATATGAGGAAGCGAACAACTGACTACGTCACGCTACTTCCGGTAGGGGTAAGGCTTTTTTTTATCAGAGACCAAAAGTTGCGAACTTTATCGTCGTTGTTCTATACTAAATTCTTTCAGCAAAAATATGGCAATATCGCGAAATGATCAAGTATGACACATAGAATGGATCTGCTATCCCCGTTTAAATAAAAAAAATTCATTTCAATAGGCCTTTAATTTCTGTAAGTCATTTTATGTAAATAAATAAATTGAACATCTTGAAGTGCATTTCTTTCCTAGTTGGAAAAAGGAGGTTGTCTTTTGGGTTATCGCCATTGCGTGATCAAGGCCTTCTCGCTCGTTGGTCCGTGTTGATGGAACCATATTGCGCACTAATTTGACCACAACAAGACATTTGGCTTTGTCATCACATTTTGTTTTCCTCCTAATTTTTGGTACTTTGCAGAACTTCTCACTGTTCCTGTGTGTGTAAATGAGCTCTCCGCCCAACAAATCAAAGATTGTGAATGACTGAAAAGAGGGCTCACTGCGTTCAGTTAATTCTACTGTTAAATAAAGAGAGATGCACAGAGTGAGACCAACAAATAACTGGCAAACATGGCTGTCACTCAAATGCCGGTGACGGCGGAGAGAGAAGAAAACCTCCGCCTCTTGCGGTTACGTAATGGCACTAATCAAAACCTCGATGTTGATTAATCGTGCAGCCCAATTTTTTTATTTGGCGAGTGTGTTGTTGGCCAGACCTCGACTGATCCTCTGTTTCTCTCCTGACAGGATTCCAGGGGTGTCGATGATGCTGATGCTCTCCAAGACGGCGTTGGGCAGCTGGGCACACATGAACCTGCAAGAAAGCATGAGCGTATGAAAAGTAGCATGAAACACAAACTGTAAAAACTGTGTACACAAGATTAAGTAAATGGCATTTTAAATAACTGCTGCAAAGACCTGCTTAATTATGATTCATGAGATACAATTTGTTTTGAGATATCACAGAGGTTTTTGGTACGGCAACAGTCTCAAAAGCAACTCCTTTGGTCCTGTTAGACATTGGAACTTGTTATAAGATACAGTTACATAATTCCAGTGTTTTTCAGTTGAATCATTCAGCACTGCAACACTACAACGCCCTGTTGACCACTTTGAAATGAAACTGCTCATAAAGCTTAAGACTCACACACCAAAGACAGACATACCCGTGTGGTTTTCCCCCCCGACACTCGTGCGCTTACAATCAGTACAACAAAATGTGATTGTTAAAAGACTTAGAGAAGGCCTTGTCGCTTCCAGTGAAACTAAAACAAGACTGAAACCCAGGGCTCAGGAGGGCCGATCATGAGACTGGGGGAGCCTTGCTGTTACTTTCAAGCTGAAAACCACACATCCGAACAGAGGTGCCATACCACACAATGAACAAGGAAAAGAATGACAACAGACAATGTCATGACATTATAATACTGTACTGTTTGTTCCAGATAAGAAAAATACAAGGTTTCCCCCCCATCTGTCATTGCTGCCTGCAGTATTGTCGGAATTTTGGCTGAGGGTTTTCCATTTAGCTGTCTATAGCCAATAGTTTCCACTTGGAGCTTGTCGGAAAATAAATGAAGGGACGATCTGGAATTCTTAGAACTGAGAGGCATGGAAGTTATGTCTCGAGTGGGTGGGGGAAAAAGAGCCTGCAGCCACACATATTTGCAAAGATAACACCAAGGGTTAATATCCATGTTCCTGTGATTGAATGTTCATACCTTACCTCTTGACCTATGACCTCCATTGTACACCCAACTTCCCATGGAGAGAGGAAACGGATTTGGAGGCCGCCGGAATTAAAGGTACAGAACATGTCATTTTTAAAAGTCCAACTGTATGTGAGCAAGTAACCCCAAAATCTATAGCACCGGATCTGTCTCTTTACTGTCCATACTGACTGATCTGTCTATTTATGTCCATACTGACTGATCTGTCTATTTATGTCCATACTGACTGATCTGTCTCTTTATGTCCATACTGACTGATCTGTTTCTTTATGTCCATACTGACTGATCTGTTTCTTTACTGTCCATACTGACTGATCTGTTTCTTTACTGTCCATACTGACTGATCTGTCTCTTTATGTCCATACTGACTGATCTGTCTCTTTACTGTCCATACTGACTGATCTGTCTATTTATGTCCATACTGACTGATCTGTTTCTTTATGTCCATACTGACTGATCTGTTTCTTTATGTCCATACGGACTGATCTGTTTCTTTACTGTCCATACTGACTGATCTGTCTCTTTATGTCCATACTGACTGATCTGTCTCTTTACTGTCCATACTGACTGATCTGTCTCTTTATGTCCATACGGACTGATCTGTTTCTTTACTGTCCATACTGACTGATCTGTCTCTTTATGTCCATACTGACTGATCTGTCTCTTTATGTCCATACTGACTGATCTGTTTCTTTATGTCCATACTGACTGATCTGTTTCTTTATGTCCATAATGACTGATCTGTCTCTTTACTGTCCATACTGACTGATCTGTCTCTTTATGTCCATACTGACTGATCTGTCTCTTTATGTCCATACTGACTGATCTGTCTCTTTATGTCCATACTGACTGATCTGTCTCTTTATGTCCATACTGACTGATCTGTCTCTTTATGTCCATACTGACTGATCTGTCTCTTTATGTCCATACTGACTGATCTGTCTCTTTACTGTCAATACTGACTGATCTGTCTCTTTACTGTCCATACTGACTGATCTGTTTCTTTACTGTCCATACGGACTGATCTGTCTATTTATGTCCATACTGACTGATCTGTTTCTTTATGTCCATACTGACTGATCTGTTTCTTTACTGTCCATACTGACTGATCTGTCTCTTTACTGTCCATACTGACTGATCTGTCTCTTTACTGTCCATACTGACTGAGGCTGTGCGTGCGCCAGATTCAGGAAGAGTTCCAGAGTCCGTGTCCTGAAATTGGAGGCCAGGAGGAGGACAGGACGGAGCTAGGGTCCAGTGCGGAACTTGCACTCTGCTGACTCAGCTTGTACTGATAGAGGCCCTCCCTCCCTCACTGACAGTGGAGGATTTGAACTAAAGAGGCAGGAGGGCAGGAAAGTGATGCCTAGGTGTGAATGTGAGCGGGGGAAAATAGTTTGAAGAAAGTATTTACTGTTGCAACGTTAATGAGTGGACAAGCTGCCAAGGGTTGTCAATTCTCAACAAGAGAATGTTACCTTTGGAGCTGGAAGGTGTGGGATCACCTGACTAACATGTTTTTATTCTTTATGGACTAAAGATGAGCCTGCTAATTAAAGGCTAATCTGGCCAGTTAAAGAGCTACTCTCTCATCCGAGTCCTGTGTTTTTATTTAAATAACCATTGTTGGCAGCACATATTTACATGTAAAACTTAGAAACTATTACAACACAATGCACAATAATGGAAGCTTCAAGAAAGGTTCCAATGGCGAAGAGAGATGTAGTTCCAAGTCAAAGGGAAGCACAAGTCTCATGACACCAGAGGACAAATGATAAACAATGGCCTTTGTTTATACACAATCTTATCTGCTTTCCTCTGGCATGTGTAATACACTCGCACTGCACTATTGTGCACCGCCGCTCTTTAAAGCTCTTATCACACATGCTTTATTTTGTCCTGCAAACAATCTGCTAAACTGCCGGAAAGGATGGCGATGAAAGGTGGAAATAGTTGAGTGTCAACTTTGAGTGGATTAGTTTTCCTTGTCCAGAGAGATTGTGATGCTCCAAACTTTGAGGGATTATTAAGGAGGAATTATAGAAAATGAACAGTAAAGTTAGAAGGATACGGTCCCATGATATTGCAGTCATGAAGTAGTAGTTTGGAAGAAGAAGAAAAATGGGACAAGATTCTCATGTAAAAAATTCAACTTAAATTATTTCAAGAAGATTTTGAGATTGTTTTTAAAATTCTGTGACTTTATTCTCACAATTGAATATAATGCTGGTGGGTATAAAAGATATGAAAATGTCATATCAAAGTTATTATGGCAGTGTTGTTGAATGTGCTTAAGAAGTACTTACACACTAAAATCTTAATTTCTTCATTTGTAGCAACTAAAATAAATGTTATAAACCCCACTATTTTTGTGTTTCATATACTTCACTGATAGTGTTTTAGTATTTTATCACTTTCAATGGCTACGCTTTTATTGTTCAAATGTAAAGTGCGCAGCAATTAAAATCAATTATTATTCTTTATTATTTCTGGCGGGCGTTGTGGCGCCCTGTTCCGCGGCCCTAGAATGCACCATAAAAATTTGAGTATTGATCGATCAGTCTGTCCTAAGAGAGCACAGCTTGTAGGTTCAATGTGCACAACTGATAACTTACAGCAATGTGTTGATATCAGTTTAGATTGGTGTATGTTGTTTCCTAATACATTTAATAATAATACAGTTCATTTACCATTTGACCATTAATGGGGAAAAAACTTAAATAGGGGTTTAACGACTGATCGATTTGTATTACTAAATTTCAAGTATATCGATCTGTGCTCGGCAAGTTTGCCTTCCGTAAGATAGGTATCCATCCAAGATTGCTTTAAAAGGGAGTCGATCGATTTTATCGATACTAAATATAAGAAAACATTGGATTTAAGAATGGCAGACTTTATATGAAGTTTACCACTTCAAAATAAGGAAGCTGAATGTTAAGTCTATTCTGGGATGTCATCAAAACAAAAAGGGCGGAAAACTATCACACACAAATGCCACGAGACACTATAATTGATTAGAACACAACTTTCAGCTACAGCACGATATCAAAAGCCACAACAAATACCCACGACACAAGAAGCGATAGCGGAGCAAATTACACGCAACCACATTAAGTGTTGCAGCCAAGGAGAAGTTATTTCATAAGAAAGAAATAGAGGAGGTTATGGAAATAATGAAAAAAGAATAGTTGAAAGTAAGGCTGCAACAACTAATCGATTAAATCGATTATAAAAAATAGTTGGCGATTAATTTAGTCATTGATTCGTTGGATCTCTGCTATGCGCAACTTTTTTGTTTTTTTTTAATAAACCTTTATTTATAAACTGCAACATTTACAAACAGCTGAGAAACAATAATCAAAATAAGTATGGTGCCAGTATGCTGTTTTTTCCCCCAATAAAATACTGGAAAGGATAGAAATGTAGTTTGTCTCTTTTATCCGATTAATCGAAGTAATAATCGACAGATTAATCGATTATCAAATTAGTTGGATGATGGACATACCTGTACATGCTTCCATGCATTTCCTACCGCTTGTCCCTCCCTATATGCCTCCATCACAGACGACACCAGGCCGGAGAACAGATCCTGTATGGCCGGCTCGGGGAACTTTATTTCGCAGGTAATTCTACTGTTAAAATATTGTACACTGTATTTTTATTGAAAATTGCTTGAATGTTGAAAATGTGAGCAGAAAATGTTTCCTCTTGTTCTTTCAAATAAGATGTGAAAGCATTTGTCATTAATTGTTGTTTACTTGTTTGTTTGTTTGTGTGTGTCCATAAGTCATTCATACCTAATTCCCTTACAAGAAATAACAGGAATATAGGAAACTTCCCCTCAACTATTTATATTTCACAGTGCTTGATTTGTTTTGCTAAAAAGTTACTGAATCAATTTCAACTGGCTAAATCGCTTTGGATTGGATTGTTCTCAAAAAAATAAAATAAAGGGATTGTTCCTGAAATGTATCAGCAACCACAAATATCGAATCGAATTGTTGTTAAAATGAATCGTGTTCATTGCACCCCTAGACGTGAGCTGGTGTCAGTCACTCCGTGAGTTTATCAAAGCGCAGTTATCAGCGTCAGTTTTTCAAAAATGTTAGTTGAAAACGGTAATACGAACTGTCAAGAGTTTTACCGCGGTTATCATTAATACTTTTCATCATTAGCTCCCTAGTATCAATTTAAAAAAAATAAACTACTGTGCGCCACCACCAGTGTTGGGTTAGTTACTGAAAACCAGTAACTAGTTACAATTACTAGCTACTTTATTTCAAAAGTAACTCAGTTACTAACTCAGTTACTTACACCAAAAAGTAATGCGTTACTGTGAAAAGTAACTATTTAGTTACTTCTTTTCCCCCCCTTTTTTTTAAGGCTCCCATTAATGCCCTTTTAGCCTTCATTTCAGTACTGTTATTGCACTGGAGAATAATACAATCTGTTGATCAACTTGACATGCATTTGCATCACTGAACTCAGAAAGCAATGTGGTCTACATACAACAAACAAAGACAAAGATATGTTTCAAAGGGCCAATTTATTTCAGGCCAGAAAAAATTGACAAAACTATTTTAAATAGCTGCAACATAATGGCACTTTAACTTTAACTCTAACTCTAAGTAGATAGGATCTTTGATCCAAGACACAACTTACATTTAACTAAAATGTTATTTTCTTTGTGCTCGACAAAAGAAAAGTATTGAGAATGTCTCCATGTTAAAAAACTCGACTTCTGGCTTCGCCATGATGTCTTGTTAGTTGTTATGAGAGTAGCGTATAGGGTTGGGTATCGAGTATCGATTGGAACCGGGACTAACTTTCCGATTCTCCCGGTATCGTTCAAAAGTTTAAATTTCGATTCCTATTTTCGATACCCAGTCCGCCGACCGGAAAAAAAAAAAAAAAGTCAGCCGAACCGGAAGAAGAAGCCGCTGAGCACCAACGAAGAAGCGCCCACCGCCGGAAGTGTTAGCATAGCCGAGCGAGTCAGTCAAGCTCAAGCATGGATATCGGGCGTCGGCGGTCGAAAGTGTGGCTTTACTTTACAAAAAATAAAAGAAATAACCGCGAAATAACAGAGCTCCATGTCCATCAAGAAACGAGTGCAGAGAGAGCTGCAGATGTACCAGGACGTTCCACCGATACTTATGTCTGACGACCCTGCTGCGTGGTGATGGTCCGGTGGAACCAACAAAAGACTTATCCTTTGCTGTCAGATCGCGCTTTCTCCTATTTATGCGTTCAAGCTTCTTCCACACCCAGCGAACGTGTATTTTCCACAGCAGGAGACACTATCTGTCCAGAACGCTCACGCATCCTGCCTGAGAAGGCGGATATGGTCATTTTCCTAAACAAGAACTGTCTCTGATTTTATACTGTACCTGCTGCTAATCTGGACTGGGTTTTGCAAGTTGTTTCTTATTGTTTATTTGCTTTTCTGCACCAGGTTAGCCCATCAGTGGGAGCACAGTAACATGTTTTAAGTACCTGCAGCATCATACACTTGTGTGTGTAAATGTGTTTTCATGAGGTTTTCAAAAATAAAGCTCTCTTGAGGAAAGTGTACCCCTGGGAAAATGTATTCATAATTTATATTCAAGTTCATAGATTTGATATTTATATTCTAGTTGAAAACAGCCCTGTGAGGAATTTATAGTAAAGTTCATAAAAAGTTAATAGAATTAAAATTGATGGAGAATGTCAGACTATTTCATTCAGAAAGACTGTAGGTTAGCTAGCTCATTTAAAATATCCTAAACTTTTTTTTGACCCTGCCTCTTAAAAGAATCTGAATCGGGAATCGTCAGGAATCGGAATCGAAACAAAGAACCGGAATCGGAATCGTTCGAACTCAAACGATACCCAACCCTAGTAGCGTATGTGTGTGTGTGTGTGTGGCCCTTTAAGATATGACAGCATGAGAGGTGAGTGACGTCAGTGAGTGAGTGGGCGAGAGAGGTGAGGGAGCGGCGACAGTGAGTGCGTGTAGGTGCTCTAGCTTGGTGGATGGCTGCGTGCAATAAAGTCACAAAGTTGCAACAAACCGCAGGGCTCGTCATTCACCCTCAGCTGTAAAGACCCTCTTCCGGGTAAAGTGAAGGTTGTTAGACCCGAAGTACGGCTCTGGAGGAACGTCTCCCCTGCGGGGAGGCGTGCTTTCTGTGGGTGGGGGAAAGCACGCCTCTTCTTTTCCACCGGAGCGCTCCAATAAAACACACTCAGATCTTCAGTTTCTAGCCGATACTACATAAAAATAACGTAAAATAACGCAGTAACGCATCATGCAGTAACGGTAACTGAGTTACTGTATATAAAAAAAATAACGCGTTAGATTACTAGTTACCGCCGAAATCAACGGCGTTACAGTAACGGGTTACTTAGTAACGCGTTAGTCCCAACACTGGCCACCACACAGATGGAGGAAAACACAGCACTGCTCTCGTGCATAAAGAATGTCAGCGTGTATGGCACTACACGCAGTCTGGACTTCATCCATTTTCATTAGTACACTCAAACAATTCATTGAAGCAAAATAATAATAATCAAAGCTGATGTCTAATCAAATTAATCGATTTAAACAACAAATCGTTCCAGTACTATCATGATATGTCCTTAAAATCAGCGTCACATCCTGTTTACATCCTGTTTTGAAGACAGCGAGCGGCACATCCGACTTATTTATTTGGGAGCTGTGTCAGCCTGTCTTAAAGGATCACTTGGTGTGATCAGAAATCCTTTAAATGTGTCCGAACTCTCAAAGTCTCGCTGTATAGCTTCAGGTTGCCAGACAACCGCTTTTAGCTAACTTTATAGCGAGTTAGCCTCCGACCTTTGGCAACCTTCCGTTCGAGGATTTTATCAGCAAAAGGGGCTTTGTTCCGCAGCAAGACTTTAATTGTGATGAGACCAAAGAAGATGCCACAGCGGACCTTTATGACAGCAAAAGGAGAAGGTACTACCGGGACACAAGCTGATGAAGGATCGCCTCACACTGTTAGTTTGTGCTAACGCTAGCGGTGATTACGTGAAGCCACTTCTCATTTATCACTCTGAAACGCCTACAGTGTTTAACAACACCACAAAACCTACTCAGTGGCCTAGTGGTTAGAGTGCCCGCCCTGCGATGGGTAGGGTGTGAGTTCAAACCCCGGCCGAGTCATACCAAAGACTATAAAAATGGGAGCCAATACCTCCCTGCTTGGCACTCAGCATCAAGGGTTGGAATTGGGGGTTAAATCACCAAAAATGATTCCCGGGCGCGGCACCGCTGCTGCCCACTGCTCCCCTCACCTCCCAGGGGGTGAACAAGGGGATGGGTCAAATGCAGAGGACACATTTCACCACACCTAGTGTGTGTGTGACAATAGAATAGAAAGTACTTTATTGATCCCTGGGGGAAATTCAGCACCACAGTTCGCTCACAATAGACAAGAATCATAATAAATATAATAATATAATACATATAATATATAAATAATGTAAATATATTCTACATATACTCTACATTTAAGTGCAGTCAAGAAGGAACATATGCATTATACAGTCTGATGGCAGTCGGTAAATCAGCAAAGTACCAATCAATCATTGGTACTTTAACTTTAACTTAAATATTCACAGACACAAGGTAAACTGTTTATTGTAGCAACATGGTGGTTAACGTCTTGGAGCCCAGCAACGAGACTTTTGCGTGTGTGTGTGTGTGTGTGTGTGTGTGTGTGTGTGTGTTGACATTTAAGCTAGCTGTAATGTTGTGGTCTTGTTTGGATAAAAAATAGATTTTTGAGCCACTGTTATGTTGGTTTGATATGTAGATACATTATGATGTCTTTAAAGTGGGCTTTATTTTACAAACCCCGTTTCCATATGAGTTAGGAAATTGTGTTAGATGTAAATATAAACGGAATACAATGATTTGCAAATCATTTTCAACCCATATTCAGTTGAATGCACTACAAAGACAACATATTTGATGTTCAAACTGATTTATTTTTTTTTTTTGCAAATAATCATTAACTTTAGACTTTGATGCCAGCAACACGTGACAAAGAAGTTGGGAAAGGTGGCAATAAATACTGATAAAGTTGAGGAATGCTCATATTTGGAACATCACACAGGTGAACAGGCAAATTGGGAACATGTGGGTGCCATGATTGGGTATAAAAGTAGATTCCATGAAATGCTCAGTCATTCACAAACAAGGATGGGGCGAGGGTCACCACTTTGTCAACAAATGCGTGAGCAAATTGTTGAACAGTTTAAGAAAAACCTTTCTCAACCAGCTATTGCAAGGAATTTGGGGATTTCACCATCTACGCTCCGTAATATCATCAAAGGGTTCAGAGAATCTGGAGAAATCACTGCACGTAAGCAGCTAAGCCCGTGACTTTCCATCCCTCAGGCTGTACTGCATCAACAAGCGACATCAGTGTGTAAAAGATATCACCACATGGGCTCAGGAACACTTCAGAAACCCACTGTCAGTAACTACAGTTGGTCGCTACATCTGTAATTGCAAGTTAAAACTCTCCTATGCAAGGCGAAAACTGTTTATCAACAACACCCAGAAACGCCGTCGGCTTCGCTGGGCCTGAGCTCATCTAAGATGGACTGATACAAAGTGGAAAAGTGTTCTGTGGTCTGACGAGTCCACATTTCAAATTGTTTTTGGAAACTGTGGACGTTGTGTCCTCCGGACCAAAGAGGAAAAGAACCATCCGGATTGTTATAGGCGCAAAGTGTAAAAGCCAGCATCTGTGATGGTATGGGGGTGTATTAGTGCCCAAGACATGGGTAACTTACACATCTGTGAAGGCACCATTAATGCTGAAAGGTACATACAGGTTTTGGAGCAACATATGTTGCCATCCAAGCCTTTCCCAACTTCTTTGTCACGTGTTGCTGGCATCAAATTCTAAAGTTAATGATTATTTGCAAAAAAAAAATAAAGTTTATGAGTTTGAACATCAAATATGTTGTCTTTGTAGTGCATTCAACTGAATATGGGTTGAAAAGGATTTGCAAATTATTGTATTCCGTTTATATTTACATCTAACACAATTTCCCAACTCATATGGAAACAGGGTTTGTACTAAAATGTGGACTTTCGTCGAGGCTAGAACCAATTATTCATGTTTACATTGATTCTTATAGGGAACTCTCCTTCACTATACAACAGTTTAGGTTTACAAACCATGTTCAAGAAACAATTCAGTTCATAAATTGGAGGTTCCTCTGCATTCTGATGGTTAATGCATGCATGGTAGAAGATTAGTAAACATGCAACCGACGGGAAGGAATGAAGACTCTTTATGAGAAACAAATCGTGTAATAATTGTTCCACTGTGGAAGTTAGGGGTTAAAACATGAATCATTCCACGATTGGTGCTGCCTCTCTTCTGGTCTTAAAAAAGTCCCACACAATTGAAGGTGCTTTTCTCAAAGATACTCACTAACTGTTTCCAACAGGATATTTATGACCAAGTGTTGACATGGAGGTGAATAAGTGCAGCAATTGTCTGGCCGAGTGATTCATAGAAATGTGAGCGTAACTCTGGGACATGACTTCAGATTGTGACACACTCGATACACTCGTATGAAGACACGTGCCGAGTCCGCCTGGCCAGAAATGACATAATAATATCAATAATAAAATGACATGCATAATATCATTGCACAACACCCAGCAAGAGAGTAAAAGCGCTGTCTTCTTTTTTTTGTGTGTGTGCCTGTGATGCGTTTGAAAAAACATTCAGTCCAAGACTCTACTGAGGCCAGGACAAGGTCACTGTTGTTGCCTAGCAACGTCACCTAGAAGTCTTACTACAGCCACTAAAGGAGTGTCAGGCGGTGCCTCTGCCAGGTGGCTGAAGGGCAGGGAGGGCACGTCAGCTGGAAAAGTTGGCTCAAAGTGTCAAGAAAAAGCGAAATCCCAGACTGACATGTAACCAAAGCATGTTTGGGAGATGATGAAAGAAGGGAACTCACACAAACTTGACACAGCTGACAAGATTGTGCAACAGCTTGTACTGAAAGTGCTTTAGGAAGAAGTTATGGTGTGTGGGTGTGTGTGTGTGTGTGTGTGTGTGTGTGTGTGTGTGTGTGTGTGTGTGTAAGCTTTAAGCCACCGCTGGAGTCTTCATTCGGGATACAACGTGGGCAAAGCAACATGATGTTGCGTGCAACAATGCAGCTGGGAGATATAGCTGGTGTATTTATTTCTATTGCAATATGTATAAAATATATAATTGACTAAAATGAGAGTGACTTAGCTATGCACTTTTAATCAGAGGTGTTGCACTCTAAATTCTCACATTTTGCTTTATGAAACAATATATAAAAAGGGCTGAAGCCCCATGTGTAGGCTAACTTTACGCATGTGGACAATACTCCAATGTAATAGTTGGGATATTGTAACACATTATTCAACATATACAGTGGCGGTCAAAAGTGTACATACACTTGTAAAGAACATCATGTCATGGCTGTCTTGACTTTAATCAATCATTTCTACAACTGTTATTTTGTTGTGATAGAGTGATTGGAGCACATACTTGTTGGTCACGAAAAAACGTTCATGAAGTTTGCTTCTTTTATGAATTTATTATGGGTCTAATGAAAATGTGAGCAAATGTGCTGGGTCAAAAGTATACATACAGCAATGTTAATCAGTGTTTCCCATAAACTGCCAAGATACCTGTGGCGGTGGGGGCGTGGCTATGGGCGTGGTCACCATGACATCATCGCGTAATTTGCATAATGTACTACAATGATATGATTTTCTCTAAAAAGGCTCAAAAAATGTATACTTACTAATAATTAATAATAACAGTTTTGTTTTAAACGTCCATCCATCCATCCATTTTACAATATAATTACAACACTTTATGTACATATTTATATACAGATTTGAGCAATAAGTTATTCACTGAAATATATGTATTCATTGTGGTTCTCACAAAAAATATATCTTATAAAAATATAAAAGCTAAAATGTCTCTTAAAGCTCTGCCCTTTTAATTAGTGCATACTAAATAATTTAACTTTAGCCTACTACTACAACCATATTATTTACCAGCAACATAAAGTGAAACAGAGGCAGAGGTGTCCTGCCACAGTCAGTAACAAATAAACAGAAAACAGTAGTGGTGGTAGATAGACACAGAGCTTCATCAAACATCTGATCCACTGAACAAAGAGTTCCAAAAATCTTGATCCTACATTTCTCTTTTGTAAAGTAGATCTGAACAGCCGATATGGGCATCTACATCAACTATATGATTTGCCTGAAAAGCTGGACAGGACAAAAAATAAATAAAATAAAATAAAATAAAAAAATTAAATAAAATGAAATAAAATTTAAAAAAAAAAATAATCTATTTGTGGCGGCCTTAATTCTTTCGTGGCGGGCCGCCACAAATAAATGAATGTATGGGAAACACTGTTAATATTTGCTTACATGTCCCTTGGCAAGTTTCACTGCAATAAGGCGCTTTTTTGACCACAAAATTGCTGCAGTTCAGCTAAATGTGTTGCTTTTCTGACATGGACTTGTTTCTTCAGCATTGTCCACACCTTTAAGTCAGAACTTTGGGAGGGCTATTCTAAAACCTTCATTCTAGCCTGATTTAGCCATTCCTTTACCACTTTTGAGGTGTGTTTGGGGTCATTGTCCTGTTGGAACACCAAACTGCGCCCAAGACCCAACCTCCGGGCTGATGATTTTAGCTTGTCCTGAAGAATTTGGAGCTAATCCTCCTTTTTCATTGTCCCATTTACTCTCTGTAAAGCACCAGTTCCATTGGCAGCAAAACAGGCCCAGAGCATAAAACTGTATTTATATTTTTCACATGTGAATAATGCTGTATAACAGACTGTATTTATATTATTCACATGTGAATAATGCTGTATAATAGACTGTATTTATATTATTCACATGTGAATAATGCTGTATAATAGACTGTATTTATATTATTCACATGTAAAAAATACCTAAGTGTTTATTGTTTATTGTGAGCGAACTGTGATGCTGAACTTCCCCCAAGGATCAATAAAGTACTTTCTATTCTATTGTATTACTACCACCACCATGCTTGACAGTAGGGATGGTGTTCCTGGGATTAAAGGCCACACTGTTTCTCTTCCAAACAAATTGCTGGGTATTGTGGCCAAACAGCTCCATGTTTGTTTCATCTGACCACAGAACTTTCCTCCAGAAGGTCTTATCTTTGTCCATGTGATGTCAGATGAAACAAAAATTGTTTGGCCACAAAACTCAGCAATATGTTTGGAGGAGAAAAGGTGAAGCCTTTAATCCCAGGAACACCAAGCCTACTGTCAAGCATGGTGGTGGTAGTATTATGCTCTGGGCCTGTTTTGCTGACAATGGAACTGGTGGCTTAAATGGGACAATGAAAAAGGAGGATTACCTCCAAATTCTTCAGGACAAGCTAAAATCATCAGCCCGGAGGTTGGGTCTTGGGCACAGTTGGGTGTTCCAACAGGACAATGACCCCAAACACACCTCAAAAGTGGTAAAGGAATGGCTAAATCAGGCTAGAACATACTTGCCAACCTTGAGACCTCCGATACCGGGAGGTGGGGGGTGGGGGGGCGTGGTCGGGGGTGGGGCATGGTTGGGGCTTGGTTAAGAGGGGAATATATTTAAACTAGAATTCACCAACTCAAGTATTTCATATATATATATATATATATATATATATATATATATATATATATATATATATATATATATATATATATATATATACATACATGTATGAAATACTTGACTTTCAGTGAATTCTAGCTATATATATATATATATATATATATATATATATATATATATATATATATATATATATATATATATTTATTTTATTATACATATAAATAAAATAAATACTTGAATTTCAGTGTTCTGGAGGCTATCCAGTAGATGGCAGTATTGTCCTGTTTAAGAGTGTCACAACATTGCTGTTTACGGCAGAAGAACTGCTTTATGGTAGACTACACGTGACTGCTGTTGTTGTGTGTTGTTACCGCGCTGGGAGGACGTTAATGAAACTGCCTAACAATAAACCCACATAAGAAACCAAGAACTCGCCCTCGATCATTCTACAGTTATGACGTCATTGGGCAGGCAAGCTGTTTATATTGTGGGAAAGCGGACGTGAGAACAGGCTGTCCCCACTCAGGTCCGCATTGAGCTGGAGGGGGCGTGGCCTCCAGCTCCGGCTGAATACCGGGAGTTTGTCGGGAGAACATTTCTGCAGGTGTGTAGTTAGTTGTGAGTTTATGCACTGTGTTGGTTTTGTTGTTTGAACAAGGTGATGTTCATGCACGGTTCATTTTATGCACCATTAAAAAAACAAAACATGGTAACACTTTAGTTTCATTGTACTTGTGCAATGACAGTAAAGACCTATCTATCTATTATGGGGAACATATTCACCATTAATTAGTTGCTTATTAACATGCAAATTAGTAACATATAGGCTCTTAAAGGCCTACTGAAATGAAATTTTCTTATTTAAACGGGGATAGCAGGTCCATTCTATGTGTCATACTTGATCATTTTGCGATATTGCCATATTTTTGCTGAAAGGATTTAGTAGAGAACATCGACGATAAAGTTTGCAACTTTTGGTCGCTGATAAAAAAGCCTTGCCTGTACCGGAAGTAGCGTGACGTCACAGGTTGTGGAGCTCCTCACATCTGCACATTGTTTACAATCATGGCCACCAGCAGCGAGAGCGATTCGGACCGAGAAAGCGACGATTATCCCATTAATTTGAGCATGGATGAAAGATTTGTGGATGAGGAAAATGAGAGTGAAAGTTTAGAGGGCAGTGGAAGCGATTCAGATAGGGAAGATGCTGTGAGAGGCGGGTGGGACCTGATATTCAGCTGGGAAAGACTAAAACAGTAAATAAACACAAGACATATATATACTCTATTAGCCACAACACAACCAGGCTTATATTTAATATGTCACAAATTAATCCCGCATTACAAACACCTCCCCCCTCCCGTCCATACAACCCACCAATACAAATCAAACACCCGCACAACACACTCAATCCCACAGCCCAAAGTACCGTTCACCTCCGTAAAGTTCACACAGCACATATATTTCCCCAAAGTTACGTACGTGACATGCACATAACGGCACGCACATACGGGCAAGCGATCAAATGTTTGGAAGCCAAATGCGTACTCACGGTAGCGCGTCTGCTATCCAACTCAAAGTCCTTCTGGTTGTGTTGCTGCAGACAGCCGCTAATACACCGCTTCCCACCTACAGCTTTCTTATTTGCTGTCTTCATTGTTCATTAAACAAATTGCAAAAGATTCACCAACACAGATGTCCAGAATACAGTGGAATTTTGCGATGAAAACAGGCGACTTAATAGCTGGCCACAATGGTGTCCCAATATGTCCGCACAATCCGTGACGTCACGTGCAAACGTCATCATACAGAGACGTTTTCAGCAGAATATTTCACGGGAAATTTAAAATTGCACTTTACTAATCTAACCCGGCCGTATTGGCATGTGTTGCAATGTTAAGATTTCATCATTGATGTATAAACTATCAGACTGCGTGGTCGGTAGTAGTGGCTTTCAATAGGCCTTTATATATCAATGATGAAATCTTAACATTGAAACACATGCCAATACGGCCGGGTTAACTTATAAAGTGCAATTTTAAAATTCCCGCCACACTTCCGGTTGAAAAACTCCTTTGGATATGATTTATGCGCGTGACGTCACAAAATCCACGGAAGTGGTTGTACCCCATCGACCCTATACAAAAACCTCTTGTTTTCTTCGACAAAATTCCACAGTATTCTGGACATCTGTGCTGGTGAATCTTTTGCAATTTATTTAATGAACAATGGAGGCTGCAAAGAAGAACGTTGTAGGTGGGATTGATCGGTGTATTAGCGGCTAAGTAAAATACTTACAGCAACACAACAAGGACTACTTACTACGCCTAGCCGATGCTTGCCGCCAAACCCACGGATGAAGTCCTTCGTCGCGCCGTCGATCGCTGGAATGCAGGTGAGCACGGCTGTTGATGGGAAGATGAGGGCTGGCTGGCGTAGGTGGAGCGCTAATGTTTTTATCATAGTTCTGTGAGGTCCGGTTGCTAAGTTGCTAAATTAGCCTTAGCGTCGTTAGCAACAGCATTGTTAAGCCTTACCAGGCTGAGAATTTTTAACCGTGTAGTTACATGTACATGGTTTAATAGTATTGTTGATCTTCTGTCTATCCTTCCAGTCAGGGGTTTATTTCTTTTGTTTCTATCTTAATTTGAGAACGATGCTATCACGTTAGCTCAGTAGCTAAGTGTGTCACCGATGTATTGTCGTAGAGATAAAAGTCACTTTAAATGTCTATTTTGCGTGCTCGACTCTCATTTTCAAGAGGATATAGTATCCGAGGTGGTTTAAAATACAAATCCGTGATCCACAATAGAAAAAGGAGAGAGTGTGGAATCCAATGAGCCAGCTTGTACCTAAGTTACGGTAAGAGCGAAAAAAGATACGTCCATCACTGCCTCTCTAGTCTTTCACTGTAACGTTCCTCATCTACGAATCTTTCATCCTCGCTCAAATTAATGGGGTAATTGTCGCTTTGTCGCTCCGAATCTCTCGCTCCATTGTAAACAACGGGGAATTGTGAGGAATATTACCTCCTGTGACGTCACGCTACTTCCGGTACAGGCAAGGCTTTTTTTGATCAGCGAGCAAAAGTTGCGAACTTTATCGTCGATTTTCTCTACTAAATCCTTTCAGCAAAAATATGGCAATATCACGAAATGATCAAGTATGAAACATAGAATGGATCTGCTATTCCCGTTTAAATTTTAAAAAATCATTTCAGTAGGCCTTTAACTAGTTATTATTAAGTACTTATTAATGCCTTATTCGGCATGGCCTTATAATAACCCTAACCCTCTAACCCTGGCCCTAACCCTAACCAAATAACTCTAAATTAAGTCTTTATTACTTAGAATATGTTCCCCTAGTGTCCAAATAACTCTAAATTAAGTCTTTGTTACTTAGAATATGTTCCCCTAGTGTCCAAATAACTCTAAATTAAGTCTTTGTTACTTAGAATATGTTCCCCATACTAAAGTGTTACCAAAAACATAACTTTGTCTTGAATTTGAAAAAAAACAAAACATTTTATTTTCACTGAAGAAGGGTTTGGTAAATGCGCACATGAAACTGGTGGGGTTCGGTACCTCAAACAAGGTTAAGAACCATTGGGTTAGAGCAGGGGTCACCAACCTTTTTGAAACCAAGAGCTACTTCTTGGGTACTGATTAATGCGAAGGGCTACCAGTTTGATACACACTTAAATAAATTGCCAGAAATAGCCAATTTGCTCAATTTACCTTTAACTCTATGTTATTATTAATAATTAATGATATTTACACTTAACTGAACGGTTTAAAAGAGGAGAAAACACGAAAAAAATGACAATTAAATTTTGAAACATAGTTTATCTTCAATTTCGACTCTTTAAATTTCAAAATTCAACCGAAAAAAAGAAGAGAAAAACTAGCTAATTCGAATCTTTTTGAAAAAATTAAAAAAATAATTTATTTAACATAATTAGTAATTTTTCCTGATTAAGTTTAATTTTAGAATTTTGATGACATGTTTTAAATAGGTTAAAATCCAATCTACACTTTGTTAGAATATATAACAAATTTGACCAAGCTATATTTCTAACAAAGACAAATCATTATTTCTTCTAGATTTTCCAGAACAAAAATTTTAAAAGAAATTCAAAAGACTTTGAAATAAGATTTAAATTTGATTCTAACAGATTTTCTAGATTTGCCAGAATAATTTTTTTGAATTTTAATCATAATAAGTTTGAAGAAATGTTTCACAAATATTCTTTGTCGAAAAAACAGAAGCTAAAATGAAGAATTAAATTAAAATGTATTTATTATTCTTTACAATAAAAAAAATAAATTTACTTGAACATTGATTTAAATTGTCAGGAAAGAAGAGGAAGGAATTTAAAAGGTAAAAAGGTATATGTGTTTGAAAATCCTAAAATCATTTTTAAGGTTGTATTTTTTCTCTAAAATTGTCTTTCTGAAAGTTATAAGAAGCAAAGTAAAAAAATTAATGAATTTATTTAAACAAGTGAAGACCAAGTCTTTAAAATATTTTCTTGGATTTTCAAATTCTATTTGAGTTTTGTCTCTCTTAGAATTAAAAATGTAGAGCAAAGCGAGACGAGCTTGCTAGTAAATAAATACAATTTAAAAAATAGAGGCAGCTCACTGGTAAGTGCTGCTATTTGAGCTATTTTTAGAACAGGCCAGCGGGCTACTCATCTGGTCCTTACGGGCTACCTGGAGCCCGCGGGCACCGCGTTGGTGACCCCTGGGTTAGAGTGTCCGCCCTGAGATGGGTAGGTTGTGAGTTCAAACCCCGGCCGAGTCATACCAAAGACTATAAGAATGGGAGCCATTACCTTCCCTGCTTGGCACTCAGCATCAAGGGTTGGAATTGGGGGTTGAATCCCCAAAAATGATTCCCGGGCGTGGCCACCGCTGCTGCTCACTGCTCCCCTCACCTCCCAGGGGGTGATCAAGGGGATGGGTCAAATGCAGAGGACAAATTTCACCACACCTAGTGTGTGTGTGACAATATTTGGTACTTTAACATTGCTGTATGTATACTTTTGACCCAGCAGATTTGCTCACATTTTCAGTAGACCCATAATAAATTAATAAAAGAAGCAAACTTCATGAATGTTTTTTGTGACCAACAAGTATGTGCTCCAATCACTCCATCACGACAAAATAAGAGTTGTAGAAATGATTGTAAAGTCAAGACAGCCATGACATGATGTTCTTTACAAGTGTATGTACACTTTGGACTGTAACTACACCAACTTGTACAGTCTTTAGATTAACTGCTGCTGGTTGGCGTGAGTTGTTTCAAAGTTTACCTGTTAAGAAAGGCGTTTCCAAAGGCGTTGAGTTTACGGAAGGGCTTCTTGGGGTCGACCACCAGCGCGTTGCCGGGGATCTGCCCTTCCTGGTCGCCGTGCATCACCGCGATGAAGGAGTCTGTGGTCGGCTCAGGCCCGATGCGCATGCCGGGGAAGTCCTGTTCCATCAGGT
>NC_084734.1:10644143-10739143 GCF_033978785.1 Entelurus aequoreus
TGGCCTGCCTGTAGTCCAGACCTGTCTCCCATTGAAAATGTGTGGTGCATTATGAAGCCTAAAATAGCACAAGGGAGACCCCCGGACTGTTGAACAACTTAAGCTGTACATCAAGCAAGAATGGGAAAGAATTCCACCTGAGAAGCTTCAAAAATGTGTCTCCTCAGTTCCCAAACCTTTACTGAGTGTTGTTAAAAGGAAAGGCCATGTAACACAGTGGTGAACATGCCCTTTCCCAACTACTTTGGCACGTGTTGCAGCCATGAAATTCTAAGTTAATTACTATTTGCAAAAAAAAAAAAAAGTTTATGAGTTTGAACATCAAATATGTTGTCTTTGTAGCATATTCAACTGAATATGGGTTGAAAAGGATTTGCAAATCATTGTATTCCGTTTATATTTACATCTAACACAATTTCCCAACTTATATGGAAACGGAGTTTGTATTATTGCTTAAAACAAATAGGGGCTTGAAAGTGTGACGTGAAGATGCAATGCATTGTGGGTCTTGCTGGACTCTAACAGCTTATGTGCATGACTGAATACAAGACTTACAAGTATTTAGTTCTTCAAGGAGTTCAAAACGTGGCGACAACGCGCGGCATCAGCAACATCCACAGTCGTGGTCAGGGTCGCTTCAGGAAAAAGAAAACATTTGGTGAGATATTTCTCATTTCCAGCGTGAAAAGAAAGCCAAGGAAGTCGTGTTATGAAACTAATGAAGAGATGGTAAGCAACCATGAGACCATCCAACATGACATTTAACACCATCACCTGCTACATGTTGGTGTGCCTTTGTTGCTAACCAATTTGATAATGGTTCTAATTATACTGCAAAAATCACACTCAAATGCTACAACAGTTATTGTACATGTGTATTTGATGTGAAAGTAACAATTGTATATGATGTTTATGTAAATGATGTCTAAGTGTAAATGGTGTTTTGATGCAATAAATGTCAGGTATGCTCCTGTCTCCTTCTATTGTGATGTTATTTGAATAGTTAACTAGTGTACACATTTCTGTCAACAATAAACACTGCATTCCATTTTCCTTCATCAAGAATATTGTAAATAAAAATATAAAAAGAGGCTTGATTTGTGAAAATGTCTCCATCCACACATCCACATTGATTGCAATGTTAAGGACAACCACCTGACACACCCCAGGAAGAATAATCCTAACCTTCTGTGTTGTAGACTAATGAGGATCCTTCATAAAGTAAACTAAACACCAATGTCAGGGTCTCCATTCATCCTCACTTGGATAACTCGGTGCAAGACCCTGGTGGACCCTGCAGCCTCATGCTAACCCAGGGGTCGGCAACCCAAAATGTTGAAAGAGCCATATTGGACCAAAAATACAAAAACAAATCTGTCTGGAGCCGCAAAAAGTTAAAAGCCATATTACATACAGATAGTGTGTCATGACATATAAATTGAATTAAGATGACTTAAAGGAAACTAAATGAGCTCAAATATAGCTACAAATGAGGCATAATGATGCAATATGTACATATCGCTAGCCTAAATAGCATGTTAGCATCGATTAGCTTGCAGTCATGCAGTGACCAAATATGTCTGATTAGCACTGCACACAAGTCAATAACATCAACAAAACTCACCTTTGTGCATTCACGCACAACGTTAAAAGTTTGGTGGACAAAATGAGACAGAGAAAGTGGCATAAAACACGTCCTAGAGAGTCGGAGAAAGTTATACATGTAAACAAAACTACGGTGAGTTCAAGGACCGCCAAAATTAGTAGGACAAAACGGTGCTCGCCAAATACTCGAATCAGTGAAGCATGTTTAATACAAACAGTGTGCTTTATAACAATTAGGGAGGTTTGTGTCATGTTTGTCCTCCTACAGAAACCATATTAAAACAAAAAATATATTTTTTTCCCCTCATCTTTTTCAATTGTTCATACATTTATGAAAAAGCTCCAGAGAGCCACTAGGGCGGCGCTAAAGAGCCGCATGCGGCTCTAGAGCCGCGGGTTGCCGACCCCTTTGCTAACCGAACCATCCAATCCCATGGATCCACCACACAGCCTCCCTCTCTTCTCAGCCATCCATCCATCCATCCATCCATCCATCCATCCATCCATCTTCTTCCGCTTATCCAAGGTCGGGTCGCAGGGGCAGCAGCCTAAGCAGGGAAGCCCAGACTTCCCTCTCCCCAGCCACTTTGTCCAGCTCTTCCCAGGGGATCCCGAGGTGTACTCAGGCCAGCCAGGAGACATAGTCTACCCAACGTGTCCTGGGTCGGACGTGCCCTAAACACCTCCCTAGGGAGGCGTTCGGGTGGCATTCTGACCAGATGCCTGAACCACCTCATCTGGCTCCTCTCCATGTAGAGGAGCAGGGGCTTTACTTTGAGCTCCCCCCGGATGGCAGAGCTTCTCACCCTATCTCTAAGGGAGAGCCCCGCCACCCGGCGGAGGAAACTCATTTGGGCCGCTAGTACCCGTGATCTTGTCCTTTCGGTCATAACCCAAAGCTCATGACCATAGGTGAGGATGGGAACGTAGATCTTGTACCGGTGATCTTGTCCTTTCGGTCATAACCCAAAGCTCATGACCATAGGTGAGGATGGGAACGTAGATCTTGTACCCGTGATCTTGTCCTTTCGGTCATAACCCAAAGCTCATGACCATAGGTGAGGATGGGAATGTAGATATTGTACCCGTGATCTTGTCCTTTCGGTCATAACCCAAAGATCATGACCATAGGTGAGGATGGGAACGTAGATCGACCGGTAAATTGAGAGCTTTGCCTTCCGGCTCAGCTACTTCTTCACCACAACGGATCGATACAGCATCTGCATTACTGAAGACACCGCACCGATCCGCCTGTCGACCTCACCATCCACTCTTCCCTCACTCGTGAACAAGACTCCGAGGTACTTGAACTTCTCCACCTGGGAGAGGGTCTCTTCTCCAACCAGGAGATGGCACTTCACCCTTTTCCGGGCGAGAACCATGGACTCGGACTTGGAGGTGCGGATTCCCATCTCAGTCGCTTCACACTCGGCTGCGAACCGATCCAGTGAGAGCTGAAGACCCTGGCCAGATGAAGCCATCAGGACCACATCATCTGCAAAAAGCAGAGACCTAATCCTGCAGCCACCAAACCAGATCCCCTCAACGCCCTGACTGCGCCTAGAAATTATGTCCTGTTCTCTTCTCAGCCTCCTTATGAAAATATAACATCAAGTTTAAAGAGATTTTGATCATGAAAGTTATATTTACCAGAGGAGTATTGCATTATTTTGGACCTCAAAAGGTTATAAGCAGATTTTTATGGAACATTCAGGATCAACTGATTAGATTTTGGGCATGATTGGATCATTTCTGCTAAGTTACCTTCAGCTTCTCTGTGTGGGTATTCTTGCTGCCTCGCCTCCACCCACAGACACAAAGACAGTGGATGTGTGAGGATCCGTTGCCCGGACCATAGTTTGTTTATGTTTTGATTCACTTGTTGTTTAATTTCTGTTTCAGCACCCCTGCCGTGTGTTTTAGTTGCCATGACGGCAGATTGTTTTCACCTGCCTTTGATTAGTGTTCGGGACGCTCACCTGCTCCTCCACTAATCAGAGAGCTATTTTATTCCATCCACTGGCCTCACTGAGCATGGTGGCTTCGTTTGCTCCCATGCAACAAAGTTACCTTCTCGTTCATGTTCCTAGTCCGTGTTTTGACTAGCATCTTTTTGGCTAAGCCATTCTTGTTTTTTCGTGCCGTGGGCACCGCGCAGCATATTTTTGTCTGTGAAAGTCCAGTCCATAGTGGATCTAACATAATAGTGAGAGTCCAGTCCATAGTGGGGCCAGCCGGAGACCATCCCAAGCGGAGACGGGTCAGCGGCGCTGACGTTCCCCTGCATCTTGAAAAGACGACCTCCATCCCTTCCGGGTGCCTGTCTTGGTTGGGGCCTGCTGGGTCTAGTCCCCGCGTCTATTGTGGTAGCCTGGTGCTGCATGGTATTCCGAGGTGCTGCAATTAGGCCAGCTGCTGGGGTAGTGACCTTGTGTGTCAGCATGTCTGTGATCTTCTTTTAACTATTTTTTTTAATTTAATATATAATTGTTATTATTATTATTATTATTATTATTATTATTTATTTATTTATTTGTTTATTCCATCCATCCATTTTCTACCGCTTTATTTATTTATTTATTTATTTTTATCTTTTTTTTTTTTTTAAATATATATTTTATTATTATTATTTTTCCGCCCCTCCCTCAGGAGGGAAATTGGTTGTTCCATCTCCATTGTTGGGGTCCCTGCGGGTGGGGTGGGTGGTTCCTATGGCCCCGTACTGGGAGGTCCTGTGCTCTTATATTCCCCTGGCTGTCCCACACCTGTCACTTGATTGGGGACACACCTGAGCACCCTTGTCCAGTCAGTTTCCTATTTACTGTGTCGGGTTCATTGTTCTTTCATATGCTCCGCCTTTCGTATGCCTGATATGAATAAGAAGTCCCAAGTCTTGTGCCAGTTGCACTCGCCTTCTTTTGTTTGCTTTTTGACCCACTCCCTTGTGAGTGTGTTTCTTTTGTTGATTAAAGGATATCATTTGACTCACTTCCTGTCTCCGGTCTGCAGCATCTTGGGGTCACGTCGACTAAAGCTGCACTCTAGAAACCCTGACCCACGTAGGGATGTAACGGCTATGCAGATACCACGGTATTTGCTTTCAAGGTCGTCTGCTGTGACACGTGATGGTATCAAACAAAAACTTGGTGTGTAGTTTTTAGATAGATAGATAGATAGATAGATAGATAGATAGATAGATAGATAGATAGATAGATAGATAGATAGATAGATAGATAGATAGATAGATGGATTGATAGATAGATGGATAGGTCTTTATTGTCATTGCACAAGTACAACGAAACTTTGTTTTCAGCACAAACCCGTTCAAGATTAGACAAAACAAACAGTGTACAGAGTTACAGAACAGGAACGCTGAAGGGTCGCCACAAGGCGCCCCGTAAAAGATGGGAAAAAGGTCAACGGTGGGGAAGGATGAGTAAAAAAATACAATCTAGACTGGGCTCCTAAGGGGGCCTAGTCTGGAGTGGGAAAAAACCTCCATATCAAAGCACATATACATATTACAACGTACATCTCCAGATATCTAGCAACAGAGGGAAGGGAGTGCGAGGTCATGATGGCAGGCCGCAGCTCTCAGGTGCTGACCATCCATTCATCACCCATATGGGATTTGCGTAGAGGGCGTTGGGTTGGGGGGGCTGGGGTGTGTACGTGTGGCGTATATTTTTGTGGTTGCATGTGTGTGTGTAAGCCCGTAGTGTGTCTCTGTTCCGCGGTTTGTGCAGTCGCTAGTCCAAAGTCAACAACAACAACAGGTCTGTGTCCATGAGAGACAAGAAGTTTGTTGTTTGTTGTGTCTTTTTTCTGGCGCTTTAGCATTGGCCGGGTCTGAAAATACGCTAGATCTCCCAGAATCCTCTGCACGGCGCGGTGGTGGGTGTGGAACGCTGTAAGCAGGAAGTGAAGTGAGAGGAATTGTTTTTTTTGTGGACATTTTCAAAATATATCCATAACTGTTTTAGTTATGTTGCCAACAAACAAAAACATAGTCTGCGCTTTGGAAAACAATACTTTGGTCTCAAGCGTTTCCGAGCCAACACAGACCCAGTCGGTCACGTCACATGGCACGCAGGTCTTCACCACACCAAACTGGGAATATGGGTAAACTGAAAAAGTACTTGCTACTTGCTGTGCTGGGGTACATCAGTCATGTTCCTCACACCTGTGCTGGGGTACATCACTCATGTTCGTCAGCACCTGCAGTGCACAACATGGCTGCCAGGTGAGTCACACCTGTCATAACATGCCCCCCCCCCCCATCTGAACAAGTTTGCTGACTAGACACTGGCCTGCTTTCCCATTGGCCCGAGGCTCCTAATAGGATCCCGTCTGGGGGGAGGGGGGTGGGGGATTAGGGTTCCAAACTCTGTACTTTGTCCATCTCTGTGTCCTCCAGCCATGGCCACAGCTCTTTAAGGGCCCGCTCCAAAAAACAACACAAAAAACAGCAAGCTCACACCAAGAGAAGGACATATTTTCTAACAGAGGGGAGGGGTCCACCACAGTCTGACCAAATACTTGGGAGGGGGTCCACCACAGTGGCACCAAATACTTGGAAAAACTAGGCAAGGAACACTTTTTTAAAAAACCCATCTCGGATTATCCTTTGGGGGGCAAATTCAACATCCAAGTGAATTTGTACTTCTGGACTGTGGTTTAAGACTGACCTGTCCTCTGGCATCCAAGGATCTACCTGCTGATCCCCTCCACCTGGGACACTTCAGCCTGCTAAGACCTCAACAAGACCTGCTTGGATTACCACAAGACCTCCGTGTGGTTTCTCTCTTAATGCATTCACCAAACACTGGGGACAAGAGTTTGCACTCTATTTACCTTTAAAGTCCTGCTCCTCTTGTCTCTGGTGTTTGGAGCTGAGCCCAGGAGCCAAGGAGCCAAAGAGCCAAGGAACCCAGGAGCCAAGGAGCCAAGGAGCCCAGGAGCCATGGTCCTGCTGAAGATGAAGTTCACCCAGCAGAGGAGGGTGCGTCTGGCCCAGGGCTTGTGGCTCTTGTCCTGGATGGCCGTGCTGAGTGGCTCCTTCATCTTCTCTCTGGGGGTCTACCTGAAGATAGAGCTGCTACGTAGGGCCGAGGTATGCATTGACTAGTGCAGGGGGTCCAAAGTCTGGCACCAGGGCCGTCTTCCGCCAGCAGCTCGTTTTTATTGGGCCGCGGAAAATTGTAAAAATAAGTAATTACCGGTTTTCTATATTGTTAGTTAAGTAAAATATGGCATTATTCATGTAAATGTAGCTTGAGAATACACCCCAACTGGGCTTTAGATAAAACTGTCACTCAGTTGACAAAATGACAATCTAATAATAAAATAGCATTTTTGTCCAAATATTGGGGTCTCCTTTTAAGGTGGTGGAAATTATGCAAGCCATTAATATTTGTGATTAATCGTGATTAATCCGAATTTAAAAGTGTGGTAAATCTGCGGACTACGCTAATTTGCTTTGTCGCCAATAATGGTGAGCTTTCAGTATCAGGGTTTTATTTTTTTTTAAATACATTTTTTATCTTTATTGAATTTTTAAAAATCCGTTTGATTTATTTCGTATTATTTGTGTTATTCCATAGATGTATATTATTCATTTAATTGTATTTCTTCAATAGCAAAAATAGATAAACACATCTATTTTTTTGCGTTTTTATTAATGCTTGAACAGCACACAAACCTGCAGCTAGGTGGCAGCAGTGCTCAGACAACTCAAAAAGGATGCCTGTTTTTTAAATGTTAAAACTTGTGTGAATAAACTTAGTATGGAAATTGTTACAAGTTGTTACAATCTGATTTGATGAGTTAATAGTAGGAACGTGCAGATTGGCCGGTCGAGTATTGGGTCAAATAAGTACATGATCGCCATTGCCGATCAATACCTTTAACCACAAACACCAACCCCCAATCTATTTATTTTTAGTCCCCAAGCTGACAAGCAGCTAGAAACTAATTATGTGTCTCCATACACAGTGTGGAGCCGCTCCCTAAGTTAATATTACTACCTCCATGATGGCAAATAAACCGCATTTCCTAGTATTCTAAGTAGTATTATCACTGGAGGACAAGGCTAAACATGTTACACAAGCCAGGAGAAATCGTTGGTGTCGATACCAAGCGTAGTATCAGTAAATGACCGATACTTGAGGGATTAGGTCGATTTTCTAAATTATTTCCTTGTGGTTTGTGTTCATTTGTACAAACTCTCGGAAAAATTATGTTTCGCTCAAACAAGTGTATGTAATAAAAGAGAATAAGAAACTGGTTGAACTGTTGTGTTGATATTGGCACTCACTTTGAATAATGACAGTGGATACGTGTGATGGATATCACGGATGAGAAGCTCCCCAGTAATGAGTCAGTCGGGAGGTGAAAGAGAACATTGTGATGACAGACGATAAGTGAAGGTTGTCACCTCTCCGAAGTGATTGACTGCTACAGCAGAGGACATGTTATTGATCAGCATGGCTGTGCAGCAAAGTGTTATTGATTTGCAGCATCGACTGATGCACAACGAAGGCTGCATGCTAACAAGTCTGAAGGCTGGCTTCTGATTGGCGGTCTGGTCCTCTGTAGATCCTGCTCAGAAGCTCTCTTTGTAGTGGAAGGGAATGACACCATTACTTTGGTAAACATTAGTGCTGTCCCGATACCAATATTTTGGTACCGGTACCAAAATATTTTGGTACTTTTCGGTACTTTTCTAAAAAATGTCAGTATTGTCAGGTTCAAACACTGATGACATCTATTAAACAAGACAAGAAGCAAAGAATCAAACAGAGGCAGAATTCAATTTTGCTCAATTGAGGAGAAACGTGTCAACCTGTAACCTCTTACAGTGTGTCACCCACGCTCTGGCGAAAGATTGTACGCCACCTCTTTTTATTTGGACTTCCCCTGTTTCCATAACCACATCTGCTTCCAAAGGAATGGGGAGTATGTAAACAGTCATTGTTGTCGGGCACATTAACACAAAAGAAGAGGATGCCTCTGGCTTCGGATTCGGCTTGAGCAGGTCTTCGATGACATTAGATAACCCCCTCCCGTCTCCTCCCATCGTACACAATGGAATTTTCCAAGCCTTTGCTTGGTGCAAACAAAGACAGCCTCTTGTCTGTTCATTGGGAACTCAGAACGGAAAGTTGTTTGATAATTTACATACAATGTTTCTGACAAGTATTGTCTTTATTTGAACAAAAAATCTTAGTGTACATGAAACATATGTTTATTATTGTAGTTTAGTCCTTAAATAAAATAGTGAACATACTAGACAACTTGTCCTTTAGTAGTAAGTAAACAAACAAAGACTCCTAATTAGTCTGCTGACGTATGCAGTAACATATTGTGTCATTTATACACCTATTATTTTGTCTACATTATGAGGGACAAACTGTAAAAATGGAGTATTAATCCACTTGTTCATTTACTGTTAATAACTGCTTATTTTCTGTTTAATATGTTCTATCTACACTTCTGTAAAATGTAATAATCACTTATTCTTCTTTTCTTTGATACTTTACATTAGTTTTGGATGATACCACACATTTAGGTATCGATCCGATACCAAGTAGTTACAGGATCATACATTGGTCATATTCAAAGCCCTCATGTGTCCAGGGACATATTTCCTGACTTTATAAACATAATATAAATGTTTTAAAAACGAAAGATTTTGGGATGCTAAAAAATATCGATGTAATCATAGTAGTATCAACTAGATACGCTATTGTACTTGGTATCATTACAGTGGATGTTAGGTGCAGATCAACCAATGGCATTTGTTTATACGGTAGCGTCCCAGAAGAGTTGGTGCTGCAGGGAATTCCGGGAAATTGTTCTGTAGTTTTAATGTTATTCTCCCAAAATGCGTTTGTCGTTGTTGTTTTGTGTGGTTTCACTATACGGCACATGTTTATGACAGTGTTGTTTAGTGTGGTTTCACTATACGGCACATGTTTATGACAGTGTTGTTTAGTGTGGTTTCACTATATGGCACATATTTATGGCAGTGTTGTTCAGTGTGGTCTCACTATATGGCACATATTTATGACAGTGTTGTTTAGTGTGGTTTCACTATATGGCACATATTTATGACAGTGTTGTTCAGTGTGGTCTCACTATACGGCACATGTTTATGACAGTGTTGTTTAGTGTGGTTTCACTATATGGCACATATTTATGGCAGTGTTGTTCAGTGTGGTCTCACTATATGGCACATATTTATGACAGTGTTGTTTAGTGTGGTTTCACTACATGGCACATATTCATGACAGTGTTGTTTATTCTGGTTTCACTATATGGCACATATTTATGACAGTGTTGTTTAGTCTGGTTTGACTGTATGGCACATGTTTATGACAGTGTTGTTTAGTGTGGTTTCACTATATGGCACACGTTTATGACAGTGTTGTTTAGTGTGGTTTCACTATACGGCACATGTTTATGACAGTGTTGTTTATTCTGGTTTCACTATATGGCACACGTTTATGACAGTGTTGCTTAGTGTGGTTTCACTACATGGCACATGTTTATGACAGTGTTGTTCAGTGTGGTTTCACTATATGGCACATATTTATGACAGTGCTGTTTAGTGTGGTTTCACTATATGACACATATTAATGACAGTGTTGTTTAGTGTGGTTTCACTATATGGCACATATTTATGCCAGTGTTGTTTATTCTGGTTTCACTATATGTCACATATTTATGACAGTGTTGTTTATTGTGGTTTCACTATATGGCACATGTTTATGACAGTGTTGTTTAGTGTGGTTTCACTATATGGCACACGTTTATGACAGTGTTGTTTAGTGTGGTTTCACTATACGGCACATGTTTATGACAGTGTTGTTTATTCTGGTTTCACTATATGGCACACGTTTATGACAGTGCTGTTTAGTGTGGTTTCACTATATGGCACACGTTTATGACAGTGTTGTTTAGTGTGGTTTCACTATATAGCACATGTTTATGACAGTGTTGTTCAGTGTGGTTTCACTATATGGCACATATTTATGACAGTGCTGTTTAGTGTGGTTTCACTATATGGCACACCTTTATGACAGTGTTGTTTAGTGTGGTTACACTATATGGCACATATTTGTGACAGTGTTGTTCAGTGTGGTCTCACTATATGACACATATTTATGACAGTGTTGTTTAGTGTGGTTTCACTATATGGCACATATTTATGACAGTGTTGTTTAGTGTGGTTTCACTATATGGCACATATTCATGACAGTGTTGTTTATTCTGGTTTCACTATATGGCACATATTTATGACAGTGTTGTTTAGTCTGGTTTGACTGTATGGCACATGTTTATGACAGTGTTGTTCAGTGTGGTTTCACTATATAGCACATGTTTATGACAGTGTTGTTTAGTGTGGTTTCACTATATGGCACACGTTTATGACAGTGTGGTTTAGTGTGGTTTCACTATACGGCACATGTTTATGACAGTGTTGTTTATTCTGGTTTCACTATATGGCACACCTTTATGACAGTGTTGTTTAGTGCGGTTTCACTATATGGCACATGTTTATGACAGTGTTGTTTAGTGTGGTTTCACTATATGGCACATATTTATGGCAGTGTTGTTCAGTGTGGTCTCACTATATGGCACATATTTATGACAGTGTTGTTTAGTGTGGTTTCACTATACGGCACATATTTATGACAGTGTTGTTCAGTGTGGTCTCACTATACGGCACATGTTTATGACAGTGTTGTTTAGTGTGGTTTCACTATATGGCACATATTTATGGCAGTGTTGTTCAGTGTGGTCTCACTATATGGCACATATTTATGACAGTGTTGTTTAGTGTGGTTTCACTACATGGCACATATTCATGACAGTGTTGTTTATTCTGGTTTCACTATATGGCACATATTTATGACAGTGTTGTTTAGTCTGGTTTGACTGTATGGCACATGTTTATGACAGTGTTGTTTAGTGTGGTTTCACTATATGGCACACGTTTATGACAGTGTTGTTTAGTGTGGTTTCACTATACGGCACATGTTTATGACAGTGTTGTTTATTCTGGTTTCACTATATGGCACACGTTTATGACAGTGTTGCTTAGTGTGGTTTCACTACATGGCACATGTTTATGACAGTGTTGTTCAGTGTGGTTTCACTATATGGCACATATTTATGACAGTGCTGTTTAGTGTGGTTTCACTATATGGCACATATTAATGACAGTGTTGTTTAGTGTGGTTTCACTATATGGCACATATTTATGCCAGTGTTGTTTATTCTGGTTTCACTATATGTCACATATTTATGACAGTGTTGTTTATTGTGGTTTCACTATATGGCACATGTTTATGACAGTGTTGTTTAGTGTGGTTTCACTATATGGCACACGTTTATGACAGTGTTGTTTAGTGTGGTTTCACTATACGGCACATGTTTATGACAGTGTTGTTTATTCTGGTTTCACTATATGGCACACGTTTATGACAGTGCTGTTTAGTGTGGTTTCACTATATGGCACACGTTTATGACAGTGTTGTTTAGTGTGGTTTCACTATATAGCACATGTTTATGACAGTGTTGTTCAGTGTGGTTTCACTATATGGCACATATTAATGACAGTGTTGTTTAGTGTGGTTTCACTATATGGCACATATTTATGCCAGTGTTGTTTATTCTGGTTTCACTATATGTCACATATTTATGACAGTGTTGTTTATTGTGGTTTCACTATATGGCACATGTTTATGACAGTGTTGTTTAGTGTGGTTTCACTATATGGCACACGTTTATGACAGTGTTGTTTAGTGTGGTTTCACTATACGGCACATGTTTATGACAGTGTTGTTTATTCTGGTTTCACTATATGGCACACGTTTATGACAGTGCTGTTTAGTGTGGTTTCACTATATGGCACACGTTTATGACAGTGTTGTTTAGTGTGGTTTCACTATATAGCACATGTTTATGACAGTGTTGTTCAGTGTGGTTTCACTATATGGCACATATTTATGACAGTGCTGTTTAGTGTGGTTTCACTATATGGCACACCTTTATGACAGTGTTGTTTAGTGTGGTTACACTATATGGCACATATTTATGACAGTGTTGTTCAGTGTGGTCTCACTATATGACACATATTTATGACAGTGTTGTTTAGTGTGGTTTCACTATATGGCACATATTTATGACAGTGTTGTTTAGTGTGGTTTCACTATATGGCACATATTCATGACAGTGTTGTTTATTCTGGTTTCACTATATGGCACATATTTATGACAGTGTTGTTTAGTCTGGTTTGACTGTATGGCACATGTTTATGACAGTGTTGTTCAGTGTGGTTTCACTATATAGCACATGTTTATGACAGTGTTGTTTAGTGTGGTTTCACTATATGGCACACGTTTATGACAGTGTGGTTTAGTGTGGTTTCACTATACGGCACATGTTTATGACAGTGTTGTTTATTCTGGTTTCACTATATGGCACACCTTTATGACAGTGTTGTTTAGTGCGGTTTCACTATATGGCACATGTTTATGACAGTGTTGTTTAGTGTGGTTTCACTATATAGCACATATTTATGACAGTGTTGTTCAGTGTGGTTTCACTATACGGCACATGTTTATGACAGTGTTGTTTAGTGTGGTTTCACTATACGGCACATGTTTATGACAGTGTTGTTTAGTGTGGTTTCACTATATGGCACATATTTATGGCAGTGTTGTTCAGTGTGGTCTCACTATATGGCACATATTTATGACAGTGTTGTTTAGTGTGGTTTCACTATATGGCACATCTTCATGACAGTGTTGTTTATTCTGGTTTCACTATATGGCACATATTTATGACAGTGTTGTTTAGTCTGGTTTGACTGTATGGCACACGTTTATGACAGTGTTGTTTAGTGTGGTTTCACTATATGGCACACGTTTATGACAGTGTTGTTTAGTGTGGTTTCACTATATGGCACACGTTTATGACAGTGTTGTTTAGTGTGGTTTCACTATACGGCACATGTTTATGACAGTGTTGTTTATTCTGGTTTCACTATATGGCACACGTTTATGACAGTGTTGCTTAGTGTGGTTTCACTATATGGCACATGTTTATGACAGTGTTGTTCAGTGTGGTTTCACTATATGACACATATTTATGACAGTGTTGTTTAGTGTGGTTTCACTATACGGCACATATTTATGGCAGTGTTGTTCAGTGTGGTCTCACTATATGACACATATTTACGACAGTGTTGTTTAGTGTGGTTTCACTATATGGCACATATTTACGACAGTGTTGTTTAGTGTGGTTTCACTATATGGCACATATTCATGACAGTGTTGTTTATTCTGGTTTCACTATATGGCACATATTTATGACAGTGTTGTTTAGTCTGGTTTGACTGTATGGCACATGTTTATGACAGTGTTGTTCAGTGTGGTTTCACTATATAGCACATGTTTATGACAGTGTTGTTTAGTGTGGTTTCACTTTATGGCACACGTTTATGACAGTGTGGTTTAGTGTGGTTTCACTATACGGCACATGTTTATGACAGTGTTGTTTATTCTGGTTTCACTATATGGCACACCTTTATGACAGTGTTGTTTAGTGCGGTTTCACTATATGGCACATGTTTATGACAGTGTTGTTTAGTGTGGTTTCACTATATAGCACATATTTATGACAGTGTTGTTCAGTGTGGTTTCACTATACGGCCCATGTTTATGACAGTGTTGTTTAGTGTGGTTTCACTATACGGCACATGTTTATGACAGTGTTGTTTAGTGTGGTTTCACTATATGGCACATATTTATGGCAGTGTTGTTCAGTGTGGTCTCACTATATGGCACATATTTATGACAGTGTTGTTTAGTGTGGTTTCACTATATGGCACATATTCATGACAGTGTTGTTTATTCTGGTTTCACTATATGGCACATATTTATGACAGTGTTGTTTAGTCTGGGTTGACTGTATGGCACATGTTTATGACAGTGTTGTTTAGTGTGGTTTCACTATATGGCACACGTTTATGACAGTGTTGTTTAGTGTGGTTTCACTATACGGCACATGTTTATGACAGTGTTGTTTATTCTGGTTTCACTATATGGCACACGTTTATGACAGTGTTGTTTAGTGTGGTTTCACTATATGGCACATGTTTATGACAGTGTTGTTTAGTGTGGTTTCACTATATGGCACATGTTTACGACAGTGTTGTTTATTCTTGTTTCACTATACGGCACACGTTTATGATAGTGGTGTTTAGTGTGGTCTCACTATATGGCACATGTTTATGACAGTGTTGGGGCATTCCGCATGACACGACGGGTGGGGGACCGGTACTTTTTAGAGACAGCATAGTACCGAATATGATACATTAGTGTCGCGGTACTCTACTAGTACCGGTATACTGTACAACCCTAGTAAACATGGGAGAAAAGTGAGCAGAATGGACATGATATTTTCAGAATGATGTCTTAGCAGACATCTTCATAAAACCTCCAAGTAAACAAATGTTCATTTCCTGTCACCTTTCACGCTCTCCTTCCTTGCCAAGGTGATGGACAACACCGAGATCCACGTGGTGCCCAACATGCTCCTGCTGGTGGGTCTGGCCGCCATCGGCACCAACTGGGTGGCGGGCCGAGTGTGCCAGGACTCCTTGGACCCGGGTCGCTTCCCCCGCTGGAAGGTGGTCCTGCTGGGCTGGTATGCTGCGGCCGCCCTCCTCTGCTGTCTGCTGCTGGCCGTGGTGGTCCTCAGCTACGCCCTGCAGGGCCGCCTGGAGGACTCCCTCAAGGTGACGCAAAATCTGCTTTTACACAATAAAGTGTGATGTCAATTCATCCAACAGGACAGTCATCCCTTGTTGCTAATTGGTTACGGACGAGGGCATTTCTGAGTTATAAATCAAACGTTTTTATAGCGAGAGCATCAAAAAAGTTCACAACCTTCTAAATACATTTTGCAACATAATGAGAGCTCTTTAGACATTAAAATAACACTTTTACACTCTTCATCCAATATGATTTTTCTGCCTGAAGCTGAGCCAATCAGTGGCTCTCATTGGTGTGGTCTCACCTAGCCAATAACACTACCGTTGATGTTTCTAGTCTACTTAGACGTTTGTAGGCTTGTAAAAGCTTCGTTCAGGGCCCAAAAATGGTGCTGGAAAAAGTCTCCAAAAAATCCACGGTGTGGTGAAGCCGCAATATTTGAAGCGCGCTGTGGCGAGGGACGACTGTATGTGGCATGAAATGTAACGACATATACAGTAGCAGACACATACTATTGGATGAAAAAGTGCATTCAAACTATTGGATCATAAATAATGACATATTGCACACTAGTAATTGTAATAATAATAATATAAAAATACATTAAAAAATACATTTATGTTAAAAAATGTCAATACATTTTTTTTAAATATATATATATATACAAATATTATAAAATAAGTATGATTATAATAGGATTTTTTATTAAAATAATGGAAAAAATGGTTCAAGGAGAACGGTACGTTTTTTTTTAGAATTTTGCCTGTAGTTCACAATCATTATGAGTGACATGACAAAGGATGTTTTTTTTGTTGCATTCTAAATATTAAATAAATGCGATCAAAAGTTCGCTTACAATGGAGCCTATCGGAGTCGCTATATAAAGTGCTTATAAAAACATCTCCATTGAGGTTTTATAAACATGATGTAAGTAATTACATAATGTAGTAACATTTATAATAACATGTAATATATACTGTACATGATGTAAGTATATATGTCATGTAGTAACATTCATAATACCATACATGATGTAAGTATATATGTCATGTAGTAACATTCATAATAACATGTAATATATACATGATGTAAGTATATATGTCATGTAGTAACATTCATAATAACATGTAATATATACATGATGTAGGTATATATGTCATGTAGTAACATTCATAATAACATGTAATATATACATGATGTAAGTATATATGTCATGTAGTAACATTCATAATAACATGTAATATATACATGATGTAGGTATATATGTCATGTAGTAACATTCATAATAACATGTAATATATACATGATGTAAGTATATATGTCATGTAGTAACATTCATAATAACATGTAATATATACATGATGTAAGTATATATGTCATGTAGTAACATTTATAATAACATGTAATATATACATGATGTAAGTATATATGTCATGTAGTAACATTCATAATAACATGTAATATATACATGATGTGAGTATATATGTCATGTAGTAACATTTATAATATGTAATATATACATGATGTAAGTATATATGTGATGTAGTAACATTCATAATAACATGTAATATATACATGATGTAAGTATATATGTGATGTAGTAACATTCATAATAACATGTAATATATACATGATGTAAGTATATATGTCATGTAGTAACATTCATAATAACATGTAATATATACATGATGTAAGTATATATGTCATGTAGTAACATTCATAATAACATTTAATATTTACGTATAATTTCAAATATGCATCACAAGGTTTTTTTTTTTTTCTTCATCACTGAGTATTACTCACTGCAGACTTCATGAGAGCCAACACCCATCATAAACATCACTTACTGTACAATGTCTGCTGTCATTAGGATGCAGACTGCTAAAATGTCCACATATTCCCATTTAGATGAAGAATGTCTCATAATCCTCGCAAAGAAGCGAGGGGTGGAACCAAGCGTCTTTTCGTGTCGTTCTCGCCATGTCCGGGTCCTGAATGGCTGTCAAAGTGTGCCAACTTGTCAGAATACCTACTCAGACTTCTTCTGTCCAGGTGAGAGACGTGATTTAGATAATAAACTTCTAGGGAGCAAGGAAGCAAGGAAACACCTCGCCAGTCGATCTTGTCGAAAATGTACACGGGCTAGTGATCACGGCGCCGCTATAAATAGTTTGTCTGCGTTAGCACTTATAATAACAATATCTCTAATACTTGTTAATATTTATAATAACAATATCTCTAATACTTGTTAATATTCAAGTCACCAGAGTATTGTTGGTGCTTTTTGAATGTTGATTTATTGGATTTTATGGGAGAAATAGAGGACCTCCTTTTGGCTCTGCTGTAAGCACACTTTTATTTACGTTTATTTAGGAGTTAGAATGCATTAAAAAAAATAATCTGTCCGTTGTCATGTCTTTCATAACAGAACGATATAGGCAAGACGGTGGGTTTCACATTTACCCTACCTTGGTACACTATATTGCCAAAAGTACTCACATATGAACTTGAAGTGCCATTCCATTCCTAACCCATAGGGTTCAATATGACCGTTTGCAGCTATTACAGCTTCAACTCTTCTGGGAAGGCTGTCCACAAGGTTGCGGGGTGTGTTTATAGGAATATTCCACCATTCTTTCAAAAGTGCATTGGGTGAGGTCACACCACGAGAAGGCCTGGCTCTCAGTCTCCGTTCTAATTCATCCCAAAGGTGTTCTATCGGGTTCAGGTCAGGACTCTGCGCAGGCCAGTCAAGTTCATCCACACCCGACTCTGTCATCCATGTCTTTATGGACCTTGCTTTGTCCACGGGTGCACAGTCATGTTGGAAGAGGAAGGGGCCCGCTCCAAACTGTTCCCACAAGGTTGGGAAGCATGGAATTGTCCAAAATGTTTTGGTATCCTGGAGCATTCAAACTTCCTTTCACTGGAACTAACTCCTGAAAAACAACCCCACACCATAATTATTCCTCCACCAAATTTCACACTCGTCACACAGCAGTCCGAAATGTAGCGTTCTCCTGGCAACCTCCAAACCCAGACTGGTCCATCAGGTTGCCAGATGGAAAAGCGTGATTCGTCAGTCCAGAGAAGGCGTCTCCACTGCTCTAGAGTCCAGTGGTGATGTCCTTTACACCACTGCATCCCACCCTTTGCATTGGACTTGGTGATGTATGGCTTAGATGCAGCTGCTCGGCCATGGAAAGCCATTCCATGAAGCTCTCTGCGTACTGTACGTGGGCTAATTGGAAGGGTCACATGAAGTTTGGAGCTCTGTAGCAACTGACTGTGCAGAAAGTCTTTGCACTATGCCGGGGGTCGGCAACCTCTTTAGTGCCGCCCTAGTGGCTCTCTGGAGATTTTTCAAAAATGTATGAAGAATGGAAAAAGATGAGGGGAAAAAAATCTATTTTTTTGTTTTAGTATGGTTTCTGTAGGAGGACAAACATGACACAAACCTCCCTAACTGTTATAAATCACACTGTTTATATTAAACATGCTTCACTGATTCGAGTATTTGGCGAGCGCCGTTTGGTCCTACTAATTTTGGCGGTCCTTGAACTCACCGTATAGTTTGTTTGCATGTATAACTTTCTCCGACTTTCTAGGACGTGTTTTATGCCACTTCTTTTTCTGTCTCATTTTGTCCACCACACTTTTAACGTTGTGCATGAGTGCACAAAGGTGAGTTTTGTTGATGTTATTGACTTGTGTGGAGTGCTAATCAGACATATTTGGTCACTGCATGACTGCAAGCTAATCGATGCTAACATGCTATTTAGGCTAGCGATATGTACATATTGCATCATTATGCCTCATTTGTAGCTATATTTGAGGTCATTTAGGTTCCTTTAAGTCCTCTTAATTAAATGTACATCTCATGACACATGTAATATGGCTTTTAATTTTTTGCGGCTCCAGACAGATTTGTTTTTGTATTTTTGGTCCTATGGTTGAGGGCCGACATCCGGGCAACTGAGCTACATACGGGTTCTTCGAGCCATAGCAACCAGACTGGCGTTGAAAACAAACCGTTGCCATTACTCTTTAACCTGTCGACCTACGCTGGTTAAACCCGTCATTCTGTCTCCAAAATGCCGAAAAACTGTGGTGTTTTTGGTTGTGCTAACCACAACAGGAAACAGGGAAAACAAAGGTTGTATTTTGTTCTGCCAAAGCGTGATAAAAGCCCACAGAGACGAGACAAATGGCTCGCAGCTTTACACCGGGAAAACGAGGACGGTTCTCACTGGAGTCCCCCAAAGTCCCGGGTCGTGTGTTCGGATCACTTCGTTTCTGGTAAATATAAGGAACAAAAATCCACCTTCTTAACCACAACTTGGCTATACGTCCGTGCTAATGTTGTACTTGTTGAATTTGTACCTTATAACGTTTGACAGCTGAAGTTGTTGTTGTACAAAAATAACATGCGGTATATACTATATAGTCTATAGCCTAGCTAGCTATTTTCGAAAAGCGGACAACGAGAGGATACCAAAGGCAGCGTTAAGATGGACACCACCGGGAAAACGTAAGCCAGGGCGGCCAAAGAACACCTGGCGAAGAACAGTTGAAGGGGAGCTGAAAGAGATGAAGCGTACATGGGGCGAGGCACAGAGACTAGCACAGCAGCGAGATGAATGGCGTCGAGTCGTCGAAGCCTTATTTCCCATCCGGGAAGAAGAGGATTAAGTTAAGTAAGTAATATACTATATAGTCTATAGCCTAGCTAGCTATTTTCGAAAACCGGTTTCGTTTAAATTTGCACTTAACAGTTGGGTTTTTAAAAACCAATAAACCCTATAATTTTCATGTTGCCATTCAATACATGTAGCCCTCAAATTTCTCAATATTTTATACACTAACACTTGATCTTGTTGTTGATAACTTCCGCGTCTCTTTCTTAGTAGCGCGCAGGCTAAGCTAACTAGCAAGCTAAGCTAAGCCTGAGAAGCATTAAAGTTCACTGAGACGAGTCTGACGCAAATAATACATTTTCGTTTTTTCACACGATACGCGAATAAGTAAAAATGCGTAAATGAAGGATTTAACGCCGACTTCCAAGCCACAACGCTCGTTAAATGCTTTTCCTGTCAATGCTGTGTTCGCTGTGAGCTGGTTTGTTTTCAACGAATTCCCGGTTGCTAGGGGATTGGTAGGCGGAAGTGACGTAGGTCCGCCCTCACCCATATGGCTCTTTCAACATTTTGGGTTGCCGACCCCTGCACTATGCTGACCTCTCTGTCAGTTTACGTGGCCTACCACTTGGTGGCTGAGTTGCTGTTGTTCCCAAACTCTTCACTTTTCTTAGAATAAAGTTGACTTTGGAATATTTAGGAGCGAGGAAAATTTCAGGACTGGATTTGTTGCACAGGTGGCATCCTATGACAGTTACGGAGAGCGGCCCATTCTTTCACAGATGTTTGTAGAATCAGTCTCCATGCCTAAGTGCTTGATTTGATACACCTGTGATTAGGACACCTGGTTCTCATCATTTGGATGGCTGGCCAAATACTTTTGGCAATATAGTGCATGAGGAGTCACATTCATGACTACCAGCAGGTATGACATAGGAAACCTTAGATCAGGGGTCACCAACCTTTTTGAACCAAGAGCTACTTCTTGGGTACTGATTAATGCGAAGGGCTACCAGTTTGATACACACTTAAATAAATTGCCAGAAATAGCCAATTTGCTCAATTTACCTTTAACTCTATGTTATTATTAATAATTAATGATATTTACACTTAATTGAACGGTTTAAAAGAGGAGAAAACACGAAAAAAATGACAATTAAATTTTGAAACATAGTTTATCTTCAATTTCAACTCTTTCAAATTCAAAATTCAACCGAAAAAAAGAAGAGAAAAACTAGCTAATTCAAATTTTTTTGAAAAAATTAAATTTATGGAACATCATTAGTAATTTTTCCTGATTAAGATTAATTTTAGAATTTTGATGACATGTTTTAAATAGGTTAAAATCCAATCTGCACTTTGTTAGAATATATAACAAATTGGACCAAGCTATATTTCTAACAAAGACAAATCATTATTTTTTCTAGATTTTCCAGAACAAAAATTTTAAAAGAAATTCAAAAGACTTTGAAATAAGATTTAAATTTGATTCTACAGATTTTCTAGATTTGCCAGAATAATTTTTTTGAATTTTAATCATAATAAGTTTGAAGAAATATTTCACAAATATTCTTCGTCGAAAAAACAGAAGCTAAAATGAAGAATTAAATTAAAATGTATTTATTATTCTTTACAATAAAAAAAATACATTTACTTGAACATTGATTTAAATTGTCAGGAAAGAAGAGGAAGGAATTTAAAAGGTAAAAAGGTATATGTGTTTAAAAATCCTAATCATTTTTAAGGTTGTATTTTTTTTCTAAAATTGTCTTTCTGAAAGTTATAAGAAGCAAAGTAAAAAAATTAATGAAATTATTTAAACAAGTGAAGACCAAGTTTTTAAAATATTTTCTTGGATTTCCAAATTCTATTTGAGTTTTGTCTCTCTAAGAATTAAAATGTCGGGCAAAGCGAGACCAGCTTGCTAGTAAATAAATACAATTTAAAAAATAGAGGCAGCTCACTGGTAAGTGCTGCTATTTGAGCTATTTTTAGAACAGGCCAGCGGGCTACTCATCTGGTCCTTACGGGCTACCTGGTGCCCGCGGGCACCACGTTGGTGACCCCTGCCTTAGATAGCATCAAAAACATGGAAATTAAAACGCTCACCTTTGCTTCCCCGGTGTCAGGTCGGCTTGAGGAACGGCATCCGCTTCTACAAGGACACCGACGTTCCAGGGCGCTGCTTCCAGAAGGAGACCATCGATCGTCTGCAGATGGAGTTCCGCTGCTGCGGAAACACCAACTTCAGGGATTGGTTCGAGGTGCAGTGGGTCAGCAACAGATACCTGGACTACACCTCCAAGGATATCAAGGAGTGAGTGGCTCCGTCTGACCTGAACTTAGTCAAAGTCTCTCCATTCCAATGCCAAATATTGAGTGATGAAACAACCGCTGCTTCCCCAGTCGCATCCGCAGCAACATAGACGGCCGCTTCCTGCTGGATGGCGTGCCCTTCAGCTGCTGCAACCCGGTGTCCCCTCGGCCCTGCCTGCAGTCCCAGCTGACCGACAACGCCGCCCACTACAACTACGACTTCCAGAGCGAGGAGCTCAACCTTTACGCCCGCGGCTGCAGGGAGGCCCTGATCAACTACTACATGGAGCTGATGAACTCCACTGGCCCCGGGGTGCTGTCTGTCATCTTGATACAGGTGGATCACACACCTGCCACACCCACTACCACCCCTGGTCAAAAGTGTACATACACTTGTAAATAACATCATGTCATGGCTGTCTTGACTTTACAATCATTTCTACTAAAAAACATTCATGAAGTTTGCTTCTTTTATGAATTTATTATGGGTCTACTGAAAAAGTGAGCAAATCTCCGGGGTCAAAAGTATACATACAGCAATGTTAAAGGCCTACTGAAATTATTTTTTTTATTTAAACGGGAATAGCAGATCCATTCTATGTGTCATACTTGATCATTTCGCGATATTGCCATATTTTTGCTGAAAGGATTTAGTAGAGAAAATCGACGATAAAGTTCGCAACTTTTGCTCGCTGATAAAAAAAAAACCTTACCCCTACCGGAAGTAGCGTGACGTCACAAGCGGTAGTGCTGCTCACAATTCCCCGTTGTTTACAATGGAGCGAGAGATATTAGGAGCGAGAAAGTGACGATTACCCCATTAATTTGAGCGAGGATGAAAGATTTGTGGATGAGGGACGTTAGAGTGACAGACTAGAATGCAGTTCAAGAGATATCTTTTTTCGCTCTGACCGTAACTTAGGTACAAGCTGGCTCATTGGATTCCACACTCTCTCCTTTTTCTATTGTGGATCATGGATTTGTATTTTAAACCACCTCGGATACTATATCCTCTTGAAAATGAGAGTCGAGAAGGCGAAATGGACATTCACTGTGACTTTTATCTCCACGACAATACATCGACGAAGCTCTTTAGCATGAGCTAACGTGATAGCATCTGTCTCAAATGCAGATAGAAACAAAATAAATAAATCCCTGACTGGAAGGATAGACAGAAGATCAACAATACTACTATCAGGAGACACCGAACCAAACACTGGACATGTAAATACACGGTTAATGTGTATTCGACGCCTGTCGAAGCCTACCAATGCTGTTGCTAACAACGCTAACTTAACAACGGGACCTCGTCAGAGCTATGATAAAAACATTAGCGCTCCACCTACGCCAGCCAGCCCTCCTCTGCTCATCAACACCCGTGCTCACCTGCGTTCCAGCGATCGACGATGCGTTCGGCGGCCCGGAGACGTAGGAAGTCAAGGTGAGTTCGCCGCTAGCGCGTCTGCTATCCAACAAAGTCCTCCTTGTTGTGTTGCTGCAGCCAGCCACTAATACACCGATCCCACCTACAACGTTCTTCTTTGCAGCCTCCATTGTTCATTAAACAAATTGCAAAAGATTCACCAACACAGATGTCCAGAATACTGTGGAATTTTGTTGAAGAAAACAGAGCTCTGTGTATTGTGTCCAAAAGGGTCCAAACACTTCCGTGGACCTCGCGACGTCACGCGCATACGTCATCCTCCAAAGGCGTTTTGAACCGGAAGTTTAGCGGGAAATTTAAAATTGCCGTATTGGCATGTGTTGCAATGTTAAGATTTCATCATTGATATATAAACTATCAGACTGCGTGGTCGCTAGTAGTGGCTTTCAGTAGGCCTTTAATATTTGGTTACTTGGCAAGTTTACAGCAATAAGGCGCTTTTGGTAGCCATCCACAAGCTTCTGCTTGAATTTTTGACCACTCCTCTTGACAAAATTGGTGCAGTTCAGCTAAATTTGTTGCTTTTCTGACATGGACTTGTTTCTTCAGCATTGTCCACACGTTTAAGTCAGGACTTTGGGAAGGACACTCTAAAACAGTGGTTCTTAACCTGGGTTCGATCGAACCCTAGGGGTTCGGTGAGTCAGCCTCTGGGGTTCGGCGGAGGTCAGGACACACCCGACTCATTTTGTAAATAAAAACTTCTCCCTATCGGAGTATTATGGATAGGGTTGGGTATCGTTTGAATTCGAACGATTCCGATTCCAATTCCGATTCCGATTCTTTGTTTCGATTCCGATTCCTGACAATTCTCGATTCCGATTCTTCTTGTACCATGCCGGGATCAATGTGTTTGACAGGTAGTCCCTGGAAGGTGGTATGTATTTTGGGTTGAGAGTTTTCACCATATCCCTGCAAACATAAACAAACATGTAATGTTGCTGTTACTGTTTAGCCCAGTATCAATTAGCTTAGCTCTAACGTTATTGCTTAACTAACCTAAATGTTGGAGATTCCACCTCTGAAAAGGGATGCAGTCTTTTGACTATGTGTGCAGTGACCTTTCTGTGGCACTCTTCCGTCTGCGGCACCGACATCTTCCCCATTGCCGCTACGGTGAACGGAGTACGCTGAGCACATCGCGGAGCCTGGCTAGCAGGTTGTAAATTGTCTATGAAAAAATACGCGTGCTAATTTGTTAGCTGCCTCGACGTTGGCGCAAAACACATTATTTATTGCATATATATTGTTTTACTTACCGGATTCGGACTGCAATGCAGTCACCGAGGTGCCAGGCTGGGCGTCGAAGCCAGAGGAAGAGGCACAGGAGGACGGTCGGCGCAGCGCGTCGAAGACGGGACACACATTTATTTGTACTCTGAGGTGCTTCATCATGTTCGACGTGCACCCTCCTAAGCACGAAACAGTCCTGTCGCACGTGTTACATTTCGCCGATATTTCATTTTTTTTTAGTAAAATAAAGCCACACTTCGACCGCCGACGCCCGCTATCCATGCTTGACTGACTCGCTCGGCTACATATGCTCGGCTATGCTAACACTTCCGGCGGTGGGCGCTTCTTCGTTGGTGTTTAGAGGCTTCTTCTTCCGGTCGGCGGACTTATTCTTTTTTTCCGGTCGGCGGACTGGGTATCGAAACTAGGAATTGAAATTTAAACTTTTGAACGATTCCGGGAGAATCGGAAAGTTAGTCCCGGTTCCAATCGATACTCGATACCCAACCCTAATTATGGATACCCCCAAACAATGTTCCTTCTCATTTTCCATATGCAAGGACCTACTCAGTGGCCTAGTGGTTAGAGTGTCCGCCTTGAGATGGGTAGGTTGTGAGTTCAAACCCCGGCCGAGTCATACCAAAGACTATAAAAATGGGACCCATTACCTCCCTGCTTGGCACTCAGCATCAAGGGTTCGAATTGGGGGTTAAATCACCAAAAATTATTCCCGGGCGCGGCACCGCTGCTGCCTACTGCTCCCCTCATTTCCCAGGGGGTGAACAAGGGGATGGGTCAAATGCAGAGGACAAATTTCACCACACCTGGTGTGTGACACTCATTGGTACTTTAACTTAGATGTGCACATTGTGGCCACACCAGCAGCACACCTGTTCCAAACCTGACTAAATACCAAGTTAATGACCCCCAAAAAACACTTATTTTTGACCCCAAAAATAAGTGTTTTGGCCCACTTACAATGACAATAACAAAACATATAGTTTTTCATGAGCTGGGTACTAGTATTGTATGTCTGGGTGGGGGGTCCTATTTTGGAAGTAATTTGTACCCCTTTCCGATATCGCATTTAGTTCCCACTAAAACATTCACATGTTGCACAATGAGATGTAAACATGGGATCATGTGTACATTCCTGTAACGTTCTGTTTGTAACATATATTTATTAGTATTTCTTTAATATAATAACATAATTTCATGATTAATATTCATAAATTAAGATTTTTTTAATTCTTATTTTTCACTAAAGAAGGGTTCGGTGAATGCGCATATGAAACTGGCGGGGTTCAGTACCTCCAACAAGGTTAAGAACCACTGTTCTAAAACCTTCATTCTAGCCTGATTTAGCCATTCCTTTACCACGTTTGAGGTGTGTTTGGGGTCATTGTCCTGTTGGAACACCCAACTGTGCCCAAGACCCAACCTACGGGCTGATGATTTTAGCTTGTCCTGAAGAATTTGGAGGTAATTTTCCTTCTTAATTGTCCCATTTACTCTCTGTAAAGCACCAATTACACATAATCCCATGGACAAAGATAAGACCTTCCGGAGGAAAGTTCTGTGGTCAGATGAAACAAAAATGGAGCTGTTTGGCCACAATGCCCAGCATTGTCCACACCTTTAAGTCAGGACTTTGGGAAGGCCATTCCAAAACTTTCATTCTAGCCTGATTTAGCCATTCCTTTACCACTTTGGAGGTGTGTTTGGGGTCATTGTCCTGTTGGAACCCCCAACTGTGCCCAAGACCCAACCTCCGGGCCGATGATTTTAGCTTTGGAGCTAATCCTCCTTTTTCATTGTCCCATTTACTCTCTGTAAAGCACCAATTACACATAATCCCATGGACAAAGAGAAGACCTTCCGGAGGAAAGTTCTGTGGTCAGATGAAACAAAAATGGATCTGTTTGGCCACAATACCCAGCATTGTCCACACCTTTAATCCACACCTTTAAGTCAGGACTTTGGGAAGGCCATTCTAAAACCTTCGTTCTAGCCTGATTTAGCCATTCCTTTACCACTTTTGAGGTGTGTTTGGGGTCATTGTCCTGTTGGAACACCCAACTGCGTCCAAGACCCAACCTCCGGGCTGATGATTTTAGCTTGTCCTGAAGAATTTGGAGCTAATCCTCCTTTTTCATTGTCCCATTTAAAGCAGCAGTTCCATTGGCAGCAAAACAGGCCCAGAGCATAATACTACCACCACCATGCTTGACGGTAGGCTGGTGTTCCTGGGATTAAAGGCCTCACCTTGTTCTATTTAATAACAAAAAAATTACTGGAGAAAATAAGTCAATAGTAACAAAAGATCAGCTCCAGGAAAACCGGGTCAAAAGTCTGTCCTCCACCTGGGGAATTACAAAAAACAGGATTACAAAAGGTTCAGGGCAAAAGACAGAGTAAGTGAGCTCAGACTAGATTCTACTGCTGGCAACGGACGAACTGGCACCGGCTGAGTGGAGATCCAGGGTTTAAGTCTGGTGGTTGATTCGCAACAGGTGGGCTCGGACGACTGGCAGCACACCTGGAACTAATGACAGGGTAGGAGACTTACAGACCCAAGAGGGGAGGGGAGTAGGAAAACAAGAGGAAAAAAAGCAGGAGAACTGCCCTCATGACACACCTTTTCTCCTCCAAACATATTGCTGGGTATTGTGGCCAAACAGCTCCATTGTTGTTTCTTCTGACCACAGAACTTTCCTCCAGAAGGTCTTATCTTTGTCCATGTGATGTCAGATGAAACAAAAATGAATGTTGTTTGTGACCAACAAGTATGTGCTCCAATCACTCTATCACAAAAAAATAAGAGTTGTAGAAATGATTGGAAACTCAAGACAGCCATGACATGATGTTCTTTACAAGTGTACGTACACTTTGGACCAGGACTGAAGGTCATCATTATCTGAAGTCAACAAACCACAGCAACAATTTACTTAAATAAATCACATTACTAAAAAAAAAACATTTTGACTTCCAAAAAAGGAGAGGACTCAATGGGGTGCCTTGAATGTGCTAAAATGTCAATGCAAGGATCTGTTTACAGTTTGTCCAAGTTAACTCTCTAGTTTTGAACTGAACCCGGGGGCCGGTATAGTGTCATGATTTGGCCCCAGTTGAAGAGCCCTGGTATGGTGCCTCCATGTTGGACTCCATGCTGACTGATTGTCCTCATTTTTGGCAGCTGTCCATCCTGTTCAGCCTGCGCTACCTGCAGACCTCGGTGGAAGGCGCCATGGCTCAGGACGATCCGGAGGGTGACAGCCAGGGTTTCCTTCTGGAGAAGGGAGTGAAGGAGACCTTGGAGGAGGCCCAAGTCAAACTCCTGCTCTTGATGAAGTTTGGGCAGGTGGACCCCGGTGCAGCCGAGGGTTCCGCTGACACCGCAGACAAGGACGCCGCCCCGCCTTCTTCCAGCTAGGTGACTGTGGAATGTGAGAAGGATGCTGAAAGTTGGTTTTGACACCACACAGGGTGATTCAAAAAGAGTAAGCCAAAATCCTCAGACACTTATTCATTTTTAAAGCATTGTAACAGAATCAATGGCCTTTAGATACAGGAGTTATCCAACTTTCATTGTGGTACAATTTCACAGTTGCGGTCATGTCATCCTTCCGGCGGCGTTCAGTTGTAGGAAGACCACATGAAGCTCTTTTGCGTGCTTAAGTGTGCGAACACAAATGCCGTTGTCACGGTGCAGCGTGCTTTTAGAACAGAATTTGGTGGCGGCAGTGGCGGCCCGAGCGTTTCCCACCTAGGCCTTCAGTGGTGACTTCAATGATGACCTCTCAAAATGGCATCATTGATGTCACCACATGACCGTTGCTGGAGAAATACTAAACAGGAACACATTTACGCACTACAACAGTGTACAAAACGGGTTATTTTCTGGCGCATTTAAAATTCAATTCAACCATATCAGCAATTAAAACATATTTCCATATAGGACCCATTCGACGCCGTATAAGCCAGTGGTACCGCTCGCTGTCGGCTTATTCGAGTGGAAATGGCGAGAGTTTCCCCATTTCATCGCCAGAACAGCTGTGATAGCTTCCGGGGTTGGCTGACATGGTCTCACAAGATCTATCCATCCATCCATTTTCTACCGCTTGTCCCGTTCGGGGTCGCGGGGGGTGCCAATCTCAGCTGCTTCAGGCGGAAGGCGGGGTACACCCTGGACAAGTCGCCACCTCATCGCAGGGCCAACACAGATCTAGTTTCTCTTTAAATATCCTTCTTGAAAATGGCCTTGCAAATATATATCTGCCACCTCATCAACGTTTGGTTCTCCTTCTCTGCTAGCCCGGTATGGCTACGGCGCAACACTTCCTGCTTCCTGCTAAGTTGCAACTTGTGATTGGATACTCACTTTGGAGTGACAAGTGAGTAAACCACACTGTTCCTCCTGAATCCGAGGTTCGACTGTACTCACTTTGGAGTGACAATTGAGTATCCAATCACAGTCTGGTTAACATCGGGCTACCTAGATAGGCTACTGTCAACAACTTGTGATCTGATTGGCTATCGCAACTATCGTCCGCTAACGGTCCCAGTGAGTATCCAATCACAGTCTGGTTAACATCGGGCTACCTAGATAGGCTACTGTCAACAATTTGTGATCTGAGTGGCTGTCGCAACTGTCATCCGCTAACGGTCCCAGTGAGTATCCTATCACAGTCTTGTTAAAATCAGGCTACCTAGATAGGCTACTGTCAACAACTTGTGATCTGAGTGGCTATCGCAACTGTCATCCACTAACGGTCCAAGTGAGTATTCAATCACAGTCTTGTTAAAATCAGGCTACCTAGATAGGCTACTGTCAACAACTTGTGATCTGATTGGCTATTGCAACTGTCATCCGCTAACGGTCCCAGTGAGTATCCAATCACAGTCTTGTTAAAATCAGGCTACCTAGATAGGCTACTGTCAACAACTTGTGATCTGATATGCTATCGCAACTGTCATCCGATAACGGTCCCAGTGAGTATCCAATCACATTCTTGGTAAAATCAGGCTACCTAGATAGGCTACTGTCAACAACTTGTGATCTGAGTGGCTATTGCAACTGTCATCCGCTAACGGTCCCAGTGAGTATCCAATCACAGTCTTGTTAAAATCAGGCTACCTAGATAGGCTACTGTCAACAACTTGTGATCTGATTGGCTATCGCAACTGTCATCCGCTAACGGTCCCAGTGAGTATCCAATCACAGTCTTGTTAAAATCAGACTACCTAGATAGGCTACTGTCAACAACTTGTGATCTGATTGGCTATCGCAACTGTCGTAATGGTCCCAGTGAGTATCCAATCACAGTCTTGTTAAAATCAGGCTACCTAGACAGGCTACTGTCAACAACTTGTGATCTGATTGGCTATCGCAACTGTCGTCCGCTAACGGTCCCAGTGAGTATCCAATCACAGTCTTGTTAAAATCAGGCTACCTAGATAGGCTACTGTCAACAACTTGTGATCTGAGTGGCTATCGCAACTGTCGTCCGCTAACGGTCCCAGTGAGTATCCAATCACAGTCTTGTTAAATTCAGGCTACCTAGATAGGCTACTGTCAACAACTTGTGATCTGAATGGCTATCGCAACTGTCGTCCGCTAACGGTCCCAGTGAGTATCCAATCACAGTCTTGTTAAAATCAGGCTACCTAGATAGGCTACTGTCAACAACTTGTGCTCTGATTGGCTATCGCAACTGTCATCCGCTAACGGTCCCAGTGAGTATCCAATCACAGTCTTGTTAAAATCAGACTACCTAGATAGGCTACTGTCAACAACTTGTGATCTGATTGGCTATCGCAACTGTCGTCCCCTAATGGTCCCAGTGAGTATCCAATCACAGTCTTGTTAAAATCAGGCTACCTAGATAGGCTACTGTCAACAACTTGTGATCTGATTGGCTATCGCAACTGTCGTCCGCTAACGGTCCCAGTGAGTATCCAATCACAGTCTTGTTAAAATCAGGCTACCTAGATAGGCTACTGTCAACAACTTGTGATCTGATTGGCTATCGCAACTGTCGTCCGCTAACGGTCCCAGTGAGTATCCAATCACAGTCTTGTTAAAATCAGGCTACCTAGATAGGCTACTGTCAACAACTTGTGATCTGAGTGGCTATCGCAACTGTCGTCCGCTAACGGTCCCAGTGAGTATCCAATCACAGTCTTGTTAAAATCAGGCTACCTAGATAGGCTACTGTCAACAACTTGTGATCTGAATGGCTATCGCAACTGTCGTCCGCTAACGGTCCCAGTGAGTATCCAATCACAATCTTGTTAAAATCAGGCTACCTAGATAGGCTACTGTCAACAACTTGTGATCTGAGTGGCTATCGCAACTGTCATCTGCTAACGGTCCCAGTGAGTATCCAATCACAGTCTTGTTAAAATCAGGCTACCTAGATAGGCTACTGTCAACAACTTGTGATCTGAGTGGCTATCGCAACTGTCATCCGCTAACGGTCCCAGTGAGTATCCAATCACAGTCTTGTTAAAATCAGGCTACCTAGATAGGCTACTGTCAACAACTTGTGATCTCAGTGGCTATCGCAACTGTCATCCGCTAACAGTCCCAGTGAGTATCCAATCACAGTCTTGTTAAAATCAGGCTACCTAGATAGGCTACTGTCAACAACTTGTGATCTGAGTGGCTATCGCAACTGTCATCCACTAACGGTCCCAGTGAGTATCCAATCACAGTCTTGTTAAAAGCAGGCTACCTAGATAGGCTACTGTCAACAACTTGTGATCTGAGTGGCTATCGCAACTGTCATCCGCTAACGGTCCCAGTGAGTATCCAATCACAGTCTTGTTAAAAGCAGGCTACCTAGATAGGCTACTGTCAACAACTTGTGATCTGAGTGGCTATCGCAACTGTCATCCACTAACGGTCCCAGTGAGTATCCAATCACAGTCTTGTTAAAAGCAGGCTACCTAGATAGGCTACTGTCAACAACTTGTGATCTGAGTGGCTATCGCAACTGTCGTCCGCTAACGGTCCCAGTGAGTATCCAATCACAGGACGCGTAAATGTCACGTTCAAGGTGAGGCCAGCTAGAAGGTCTTACTGACAACAACTCGTGATCTGATTGGCTATGGCAATTATCTATCAACTGTATGTGGCCGTTCACTTACAGTGCACACACATTGTTGATTCTGAAGGCAGATTTGGTACAGCATGGCAACATAAGCTAGCTGAATTCTGATTGGATACAAACTGTAAGGAGCATAATATGACATGAAGACAATATGAATACTTTTACATATTCAGGGAAAGTCAATAATTTTATCTTTAATTATGATGATGACTTCTGGTTATGTTAAACCTTGCTGGTCCTGACAACACACCACTTGGGTGTGGCCATATTGATCACTTGTAAAGCATGAAATAAACACTCCAAGTTACGTGCAACACATGTTCAAGCTAGATTTTTCTATTGTTTTTCATTTTTTAAATATCCAGTGATCATTTTGGCGTATTCTTTTTGAACCACCCTGCGTATAGCAGGGTTCTCCAACACATTGATTTTCAGCAGATCAAAGAATATTTGCTTTACCTTTTTAGTATTTTGAGTGCTGTCATATGATTCACTCTTTGAATCAGATTAATCATGATTAATCACAGGTTGTTACGAGCTTGCAGAATTGAAATTAACTTTTAAAAAAAAGACCCAAACATTTGGACACAAATGTCATGAAGGAACATTTTTTAAATGTTTTACTTGAACACACATCATCTAGATGCTCAAAACTTAGTAACAATATGAGCGAAAGATTTATTTTGGGTCGCCGTGGTTCGGTTGTTAGGGCGGACGTGCCAGCAACTTGAAGGTTTCCAGGTTTGATTCCCGCGTCTGCCATCCTAGTCGAGACACTCAATCCAACACTATTTATAAAGTGCTTTTCATACATAAAATAAACGCAACGCAAAGTGGGGGGGGGGGGGGGGGGATGCGGGCGTGCTGGCGTTCGGGTGTTTCCATGGCAGGATTGCCCAGGAATATCTGAGGCAAGCGCCAAACGTTGGGGAAACCCTCCACACAAACATGAGACACCACCAACGGGGGCCTGCGACGCGTGGCCTCAAAGATAGTAGTGTTCACTGCTAAGCTCGTTATTAAGGGGGTCCCCATCTCAAATGATCAAATATAAGCACCATATTTTTGACCAGAGGGGGAGCACTTTTAAAAGCGACACAGAGTCAATTTGAAAAATCCCTCCTTTTTGGGACCACCCTCATTTTGATATATGTCACCAGCAGGGGTGCAAATGAGACATTCTCTATTAGATGCAATGTTATTGGGACCATGATTATACAGTACATATATAACAAATAAATAGAACTAAATACAATCTTGCATAACTAATAAGATAAAAAGTGAATGACTTCAATAAAACAATTAATATTAAGTAAAAGCCAAATCAAAAAGGTGGATCTTAAAAAATATGAACATTCTCCACAGCCCTTAGGTCTTCTGACAAGATGTTCCATAGACCAGTCTACCACCTGACAAGATGTTCCATAGACCAGTCTACCACCTGTCAAGATGTTCCATAGACCAGTCTACCACCTGACAAGATGTTCCATAGACCAGTCTACCACCTGACAAGATGTTCCATAGACCACTCTACCACCTGACAAGATGTTCCATAGACCAGTCTACCACCTGACAAGATGTTCCATAGACCAGTCTACCACCTGACAAGATGTTCCATAGACCACTCTACCACTTGACAAGATGTTCCATAGACCAGTCTACCACCTGACAAGATGTTCCATAGACCAGTCTACCAGCTGACAAGATGTTCCATAGACCACTCCACCACCTGACAAGATGTTCCATAGACCAGTCTACCACCTGACAAGATGTTCCATAGACCAGTCTACCACCTGAAAAGATGTTCCATAGACCAGTCCACCACCTGACAAGATGTTCAATAGACTAGTCCACCACCTGACAATATGTTCCATAGACCACTCCACCACCTGACAAGATGTTCCATAGACCACTCCACCACCTGACAAGATGTTCCATAGACCAGTCCACCACCTGACAAGATGTTCCATAGACCACTCCACCACCTGACAAGATGTTCCATAGACCACTCTACCGCTTGACAAGATGTTCCATAGACCAGTCTACCACCTGACAAGATGTTCCATAGACCAGTCTACCAGCTGACAAGATGTTCCATAGACCACTCCACCACCTGACAAGATGTTCCATAGACCAGTCTACCACCTGAAAAGATGTTCCATAGACCAGTCCACCACCTGACACGATGTTCAATAGACCAGTCCACCACCTGACAAGATGTTCCATAGACCACTCCACCACCTGACAAGATGTTCCATAGACCAGTCCACCACCTGACAAGATGTTCCATAGACCAGTCCACCACCTGACAAGATGTTCCATAGACCAGTCCACCACCTGACAAGATGTTCCATAGACCAGTCCACCACCTGACAAGATGTTCCATAGACCAGTCCACCACCTGACAAGATGTTCCATAGACCAGTCCACCACCTGACAAGATGTTCCATAGACCAGTCCACCACCTGACAAGATGTTCCATAGACCACTCCACCACCTGACAAGATGTTCAATAGACCAGTCCACCACCTGACAAGATGTTCCATAGACCAGTCCACCACCTGACAAGATGTTCCATAGACCACTCCACCACCTGACAAGATGTTCCATAGACCAGTCCACCACCTGAAAAGATGTTCCATAGACCAGTCCACCACCTGACAAGATGTTCCATAGACCAGTCCACCAGCTGACAAGATGTTCCATAGACCACTCCACCACCTGACAAGATGTTCCATAGACCAGTCTACCACCTGACAAGATGTTCCATAGACCACTCCACCACCTGACAAGATGTTCCATAGACCAGTCTACCACCTGCTCCCAGTTCCACCCACACTGGTGTGAATGTAGCTTCCACATGTAGATAATAGGTTCCACTATGAAAGTGCTTTGAGTCACTAGAGAAAAAGCGCTATATAAATACAAATCACTCCACTGTTCCTGATCTTTGATTCCTGATCTTAGAGCGTTCATCAACCTTCCAGGTAACTATTAGGATAAAGAAGCATGTGCAGTACAAACTAATTCATCATGATTAATGCACTAATCTTGATGATTAATCGCCAGTTAACTCGTTATTTTTGACAGCCCTAGAAATGTATAAGTGTTGAATTCTGTTTGATGACAAATAGCATAAATAATTAATTAATCGCCAGTTAACTCGTTATTTTTGACAGCCCTAGCAATGTATAAGTGTTGAATTCTATTTGATGACCAATAGCATAAATAAATAATTAATCGCCAGTCAACTCGTTATTTTTGACAGCCCTAGAAATGTATGAGTGTCCAAACGTTTGACCTGTACTGTAAATAAAACACATTATATCAAAATACGTCTGATAGTGATGCAAGTTGGAGCATTACAGGCAAGTTGAACGCTCTAACCAACGCAAGACAAATCATATTTGACACCAACATGTCCTCTGTGGAGGACCTCAGCATCATGTGACCATCACAGTTTGTTCACTAGAGTCTAGTTTCTGGTTCTTTCAGCCAAGTAGAGTTGAGACAAATACAAGACACATTTGAGCTGATGCAAGCAGAGTATTGATCGTACATTGAAATGCTGACTAGAGTGTTGTTAAAGTGACAATATTAAAGAACTATTTTAACCGCCTTGTCGTGTCTGCTTCCGTTTGTACCACAGAAAGAAAATGTGTTTCCCATAAACTGCCAAGATACCTGTGGCGGTGGGGGCGTGGCTATGGGCGTGGTCACCATGACATCAACGAGTAATTTGCATAATTTACTACAATGATAGGATTTTCTCTAAAAAGGCTAAAAAAATGTACTCTTACTAATTAATAATAACAGTTTTGTTTTAAACGTCCATCCATCCATCCATTTTACAATATAATTACAACACTTTATGTACATATTTATATACAGATTTGAACAATAAGTTATTCACTGAAATATATTTATTAATTGTGGTTCTTACAAAAAATATATCTTATAAAATATAAAAGCTAAAATTTCTCTTAAAGCTCTGCCCCTTTAATTAGTGCATACTAAATAATTTAACTTTAGCCTACTAATACAACCATATTATTTACCAGCAACATAAAGTGAAACAGAGGCAGAGGTGTCCTGCCACAATCAGTAACAAATAAACAGAAAACAGTAGTGGTCAAATACAAATAAGGCAACAAGAGAAGTGTCCTACACTTCTCTTTTGTAAAGTAAATCTGAACAGCCTAAATGGGCATCTACATCAACTATATGATTTGCCTGAGAAGCTGGACAGGAAAAAAAAAAAAAATAAAATAAAAAAATAATTTTTATTTATTTTTTATTTTATTTGTGGCGGACGTAATTCTTTCGTGGCGGGCCGCCACAAATAAATGAATGTGTGGGAAACACTGTATACTTCTGGTACTTGAGTACAGGGGTGTCCAAACTTTTTCCACCAAGGGTCGCATACTGAAAAGTCAAAGTGGCCATGTTCATATGTTTTCATTTTAAAAAATGCTACAAAACAGATATAGTATTTAGCTTTGTGTTATTGGTGACTAAATTTATTATTATTCATTATTAGAACATTTCAGATTTTTCTTACTAGCTACCATTTTTTTATCTTTTTTTTCCTTAAATGTTTACTGTTGTTTTTCCCCATATAAGAATAGAATACCATTATTAATAATACAACTGCATAACATAGTGAGTCAAATATGATGCCTGTGAGGAATTATTAATGTTCTTTAGAGTTGTTTTGGTGTTATGTCATTTTTTCTAATTAATTCACAAGTTAGTATTATTTTATTCTTTAATGAACTAGCTGAACTTTGTTTATATTTTAAGTCTATATTACTTTTATTTTGAGAGTGTCTAATATTTTAGACCCGGGGTGTCTAAACATAGACTTAGACTTAGACAAACTTGAATGATCCACAAAGGGAAATTGTTCCACACAGTAGCTCAGTTGCAAAGGATGGAAAGTGTAAGGATGGAAAGGACAATGCAGGTATAAAATAGACTAAACATAGTGACAAGTCAGATATGGGGAGGCCATTTGGATATTTTCTAGAACATGCTCAAAACATATATTATATAAATATATAAACCCTTCTTTTTAAAAAAAAGCCTTTAAAAATTTTTTTTTTTTAGATATATGCGTGCTAGTTCTAGCTATTAGGCTGTTTTAGTTTTTATTTTTTTAAATTGTTATTATCTTTTTATTTTATTAAATTTTTTAAATTCAATTTATTTATTTTAATACACTGTAGCACTTTGAGGTTGTTTGCTCAATATAAAGTGCTTTTACAAATAAAATCCATTATTATTATTATTATTGTATAGACAAAATGTGTTATATGTGAGATTATTATTATTATTAGTTTAAAAAAATATTTTTTTAAACTAATAATAATAATATACTCACCTATATGACTTGCCTGAGAAGCTGGACAGGACAAAAAATAAATAAATAAATAAAATAAAAAAATAAATTAAAAAAAATCTTTTTTTTTTCTCATTACATTCCAATTGTTTTCTCTTTTTTCGTAATTTTTTTTTTTTTTTTTTTTTTTTTAGATAGATTTGTTATTATTTGTAAATACACAACTTTTTTAAATTTTTGCAGGCACCTTTGGTTTATTTGCTCAAAGTATCGGATCGGTATCGCCGATACCAGCCTGAATTTTACTTGGTATCGGCTGAGAGAGAAAATCGGTGGTATGACACATGGCTAGCAGTGAGTTATCTGGCTGGATTAAGTGTGTAAGTGTGTAAGTGTGTAAGTGTGTGCCCTACATGAAGCTGTCATCTTGTCTGTGATGGCATCTCAGAGACTATGGGATAATCCCGGGTGTACTTTATCCCAGAAGTGCTGACCAGGCAGAACCATACATATGCATACACACACACACACACACACACAGGTGGAGCATGCGTACAAAAGTGCTGCATGTTTCTGAAGCAAAAAGTTAATAAAATATGATTGTGGTCTGCTTTATGATGCCAGATATGTGCTCTTTTCTTCTTAAATAACTCTTACACTGAAGGGTTTTACTAATGCAGACAAAGGGTCAGGATTAGGGATGATGTTTGATAAGAAATTATCGAGTTTGAGCCCATTATCGAATCCTGTTATCGAACCGATTCCTTATCGATTCTCTTATCGAATCCAGATAGGTTGTTGTATATGGAAAAAAACACAATATTTGGTTTAACAAAAGCTCACTTTTATTTTATAAGAATTTTTTTTAATAATAAATAAATATTGACTCTTGGTACTCCCCTAAAAAAATAAAATAAAATAAATAAATATTAACTGTTGTTACCCATGGTATGGTTTTTTTTTTTTTGGTTATAAAAAAATACAATCATGTGTGCTTACGGACTGTATTCCTGAAGACTGTATTGATCTATATTGATATATAATGTAGGAACCATAAATATTAATAACAGAAAGAAACAACCCTTTTGTGTGAATGAGTGTAAATGGGGGAGGGAGTTTTTTTGGGTTGGTGCACTAATTGTAAGTGTATCTTGTGTTTTTTATGCTGATTTAATAAAAAAATAAATAACATTTAAAAAATAAATAAATTACCAATCGATCCACAGACCGGTACCGGGTTGCGGCCCGGTGGTTGGGGACCACTGGTGTAGGCTACAAGATAACGTTAACGTTATCAGACACATACAAAAAGGCTAACGTTAACGTTACCCACTGACTATGCTTAAGTAACGTTAGTCTAGCTAACATTACTGCAATCCTGGATTGACATACAAGGTAACGTTATTTTAGCCTAAAGGCTACGAGTGAGCAGATATGGAAATTAACCGGCAACAGTTAACGTTAGTTACTCACCAGCACTATCACTGGAATTGGCGCTGCAGGTTGAAGAGGGGCGTGCTTCGTCGCTGCTTCTCCACGACACCTTTCTCTAACCTTCAGGTTACGTGCAGCCTGAACATGTTTCAACATGCTTGTTGTACTTCCCCCCTTACATGAGAGCGAAGCTTGGCAATAATAGCAGATAGCCGTTTCCTCGTCATATTTTTTTGGAAAAATTAAGCCTTGCCTTGAGACGTTTTTTCGGGTCCATTGTTGTTGCTGCTTTCTAATGACTAAGCTACGTCATTTCCTGGGACGTGCCACAGGGCATTTCCTGTGGGACGGGATTCGTTCCAAGGGATTCGAATAAAGAACCAACTCTTTTTCTTTACTATATTGGCCTCGATAACGGGAACCTGTTCTCAAAAAGGGATTTGAGTCCATGTAATCGGTTCTTTTCTTATCGAACAAACGGGAGAAGCGGTTTCGAACATCATCCTTAGTCAGGATTAATACCTTCAGTGCTTGTACGGATGGCAGAGAATTATTAAAAAAAAAAAAAAAAGGTGTATTTTAAGGACAGACCAAGGCCTAAATATCACAGTCTTGTCCACATCCAGTTATTAATGTTAATATTTGCCTGAGTTCTGCTCAAGGTTTCTTCTCTGGAGGGAGTTTTTTTCTCCTTGACTACGTCACAAGTGTTTGTTCATGTGTTGGTTTTTTTATCGTATCGGGAGGATTTATTTGACTTGATCAGTGAAAGTGTAATAAAAGCGGAACTTGCTGTAAAAGGTTCGACACGACTGCTGCAAGTAGTAGGAATCATAATCAAACATTTCAAAAGCGAGCATAAAAAACTATTACGACCTTCTAAATAACTTTTTTTTAACATAATGAGAGCCCTCTAGACATGAAATAACACATTTTAGTCACTTTTTAATCCAGTATAGTAAAGCTTCCTGAGGCTGGGCCAATCAGAGGCCATGATACTAAACAGCCGTGCTTTGATTGCTTTGGTCTTCTCTCTACTGTTGTATTGATGTTTTTTTTACTTTCTTTTGACATTTTTATGCTTCATTTAGGACCCAAAAATCGTGTGATTTGCTTAAAAAAAACAAAAATCTGCGACGTGGAGAAGTCGCAATATTTAAAGGCGAGTGACGATGTTTACTGTACATTTCTTTTCTACATTCATAACAAGAGACCTTTTGTATTTTAGGCCTGTCTTGTCATGAAACCCCTGAGAAAAACACAAAATATGCAATAGTTCCCCAAAAACTGACATGCACATAAAAGCTGTAACGCCTTATTTTGATGTGGAGAGGCTTAGATGTCTTATGAAAAAACGATATAAAATGGATAAAATGGAGAAGATAACTGCCTTTATTAATTATAAATTGGAGAAATTTTCTTCATACTGGGAAAATTGGGTCAACTATGCCATAAACCTGACTTTAATTTTTCGAATTAGTGATTGTACTGCAAAAAAAAAAAAAAAAAAAAAAAAAAAAAAGGATTACTCCCTATATGTGCATATATATATATATATATATATATATATATATATATATATATATATATATATATATATATATATATATATATATATATATATATATATATATATATACTACCGTTCAAAAGTTTGGGGTCACGTTGAAATGTCCTTATTTTTGAAGGAAAAGCACTGTACTTTTCAATGAAGATAACTTTAAACTAGTCTTAACTTTAAAGAAATACACTCTATACATTGCTAATGTGGTAAATGACTATTCTAGCTGCAAATGTCTGGTTTTTGGTGCAATATCTACATAGGTGTACAGAGGCCCATTTCCAGCAACTATCACTCCAGTGTTCTAATGGTACAATGTGTTTGCTCATTGGCTCAGAAGGCTAATTGATGATTAGAAAACCCTTGTGCAATCATGTTCACACATCTGAAAACACTTTAGCTCGTTACAGAAGCTACAAAACTGACCTTCCTTTGAGCAGATTGAGTTTCTGGAGCATCACATTTGTGGGGTCAATTAAACGCTCAAAATGGCCAGAAAAAGACAACTTTCATCCGAAACTCGACAGACTATTCTTGTTCTTAGAAATGAAGGCTATTCCACAAAATTGTTTGGGTGACCCCAAACTTTTGAACGGTAGTGTATATATATATATATATATATATATATATATATATATATATATATATATATATATATATATATATATATATATATATATATATATATATATATATATATATATATATATATATATATATATATATAATATATGTGTGTGTATGTTACTCATCAGTTAGTACTTGAGTAGTTTTTTCACAACATACTTTTTACTTTTACTCAAGTAAATATTTGGGTGACTACTCCTTACTTTTACTTGAGTAATACATCTCTAAAGTAACAGTACTCTTACTTGAGTACAATTCCTGGCTACTCTACCCACCTCTGGTGGTTACAGGTGGCCCTCTGAGAGCAGTGTGGCCCTCAGTGACGTCCCTGGTCTGCAGTGTATGAAACATATGTGGTTAAAATTGGTATGGTTTGCAGTGTCTCCCATAAACTGCCAAGATACCTGTGGCAGTGGGGGCGTGGCCATGGGCGTGGTCACCATGACATCGAGTAATTTGTATAATTTACTACAATGATATGATTTTCTCTAAAAAGGCTCAAAAAATGTATACTTACTAATTAATAACAACAGTTTTCTTTTAAAGGTCCATCCATCCATCCATTTTACAATTTAATTACAACACTTAATGTACATATTTATATACAGATTTGAACAATAAGTTATTCACTGAAATATATTTTATTAATTGTGGTTCTTACAAAAAATATATCTTATAAAATATAAAAGCTAAAATGTCTCTTAAAGCTCTACCCCTTTAATTAGTGCATACTAAATAATTTAACTTTAGCCTACTACTACAACCATATTATTTACCAGCAACATAAAGTGAAACAGAGGCAGAGGTGTCCTGCCACAGTCAGTAACAAATAAACAGAAAACAGCAGTGGTCAAATACAAATAAGGCAACAAGAGAAGTATCCTACACTTCTCTTTTGTAAAGTAAATCTGAACAGCCTATATGGGCATCTACATCAACTATATGATTTGCCTGAGAAGCTGGACAGGACAAAAAAAAAAAAAAAAAAAAAAAATTATTTTTATTTTTATTTTTAATTTTTTTTTGTGGCGGACGTAATTCTTTCGTGGCGGGCCGCCACAAATAAATGAATGTGTGGGAAACACTGGTTTGGGGTGTATACAAATCCCATAATCTAGCTAATTAAAAAACAAAAACAAAACCTAGTGTCAGGTTTCTCACTGACAGTTTGGTTATGTTTTGGTTTTCCCTCTGCGTTTGTGTTTTATTTCCTGTCAGCGCTCTTATTTTGGTTCCTTTTCCTGCTTGTCTCCCTGAGCGCTTGTTTCCCTCACCGGTCCCTGATTGGCAGTCGGGCACACCTGGTGGCAATTGCCAATCAGGCCACTATTTACACCTGCCTCGCCCTGCAGTCCGTGCTGGAGTATTGTAGCTCTAAGCTGTATGCTGTGGACTGTTCGCAGTATCCTGTTTGCAGCTTGCTGTCTTCTTGTTCCTCCTTTCCTGTTCGCTGGTTCCTGTTTCCAGTTTGCCTGTTCCTGGTTCCTGGTTTGGGTTTTTCCCTGCATTTTTTTGGACATTAAATCATGTTTTCCTGCACCAAGCCGGCCATCTCTGCATCTCGGGGTTCGTCACCACCTTTACTTGACACCTAGTTTCATAAGAAATATGCTTAAAAACTTTTTTGAAGCAAAATCAGAGAATCTGTCCGTAGAAATGAATGTATTGTTTTAAAATGTGATAATGTCAGGTTCAAACACTGATGACATCTGTTAATCAGACAAGAAGCAAGGAATCATGCAGAGACAGAGTTCAATTTAGCTCATGAGGAGAAAGCATGGAGCTGAACACTTAGTCACAGTCTCGCCCTACGTTCTAAGGTTCAGCTCTTGCGTCCCTCTATTTATCCAGGAGTTCCACAGTCAACAACACTAAGGCCGCCTCTAAAAGGAGTGGTCACATATATTATACAAAGCAGGTCCAGGACGCACAATACGTGACGGAATGTGCTGGGGGTCTTGTGATTTCGCCTTGTCCCCGCTTCGTCTGCGTGTTGGCATCTTATCTTCGTTGAGGTCGTTGAAGTTCTTGGCTGTTAGCGGGCTAAAACAAAGATAACATCTACGGCAGAGGCCACCCCTCAGACAAGAAGTCTTTGTCCTTGCACACATTAGAAAAGTCCAACTTGAGCACAATAGCTAAATAACTAAAGCAACGGACTTTAAGCATACTAAAGTTAGTGTGATAATATATAGATAATTATTCTAACATTTAACATGATGAGCAGGGGCGTATCACCAAATTTTGGGTCCACATCCCACCCGAAACCCAACATCGCCGCACCACATGCACACACTTAAAACTACCTTTTTAAAACACACTTTTCAAGACAGGATTATTTTATCTAGATAACCCCCCCCCATGATAATTTGGCTGTTTAAAAAAAAACAAACTTTTTTTTGTCTTGTGCCAACAAATTGAATACAAATGCACCAGAATATGGATTTAAATAATTATATAACCTGTCAATATTTGCTTAAATATGATTAAAAATACATCAAGTTTTCCTTGACTTTAGCATGTAAAGTAGAGATGAGCTGATCCACACAGAATTACCATCTCTAGATCATCATGTTAGTACATTTCCTGTCTTTAAAGCCTCTGTTTCCAGCTTTCACGGAGGGTCCTTGAACGCAACACAGTTATTAAGACGAACAAGTGAAATGTGTCGACAAGGCAGATAAGTAAAGATATTTCTTTTATCACCTCAGCCTTGTTCCAAAATGTTGGTGTTGTGTGTTTAATGCTACTGGGTGAACTTTGATGACGTTAGGTCTAGCTTGTGTTCCAGGTACCGGAAATTAATCACAATTAAATGATGGTTTGATGTTGATAGATGGTCCTTGAATACAGCTAGAACTACATTCCTGATTTTTTTGTAGTAGTAGGAAAAGTGTGGATGGCTAATTTTATACGTGGAAGGAGGTGAGATTCAAAGAACAAAGGAAAAGGAGATCAATTTTTGGGGGTTAGGATAAAAGAAAATGTGTCATGGAAATCACATTTAAATGCTGCAAAGGTTAAAATGTCTAAAACTATTTTATTCAAAGTAGAGGAATAGCTAAATAAAAAAAAAGCATTGTATATTTTTGTATAATTCACTGACAGAACAGGATCAAACATTACAGGCAGACAGAACAGGATCAAACATTACAGGCAGACAGAACAGGATCAAACATTACAGGCAGACAGAACAGGATCAAACATTACAGGGAGACAGAACAGGATCAAACATTACAGGGAGACAGAACAGGATCAAACATTACAGGCAGACAGAACATGATCAATCATTACAGGCAGATAGAACAGGATCAAACATTACAGGGAGATATAACAGGACCAAACATAACAGGGAGGCAGAACAGGATCAAACATTACAGGGAGACAGAATAGGATCCAACATTACAGGGAGACAGAACAGGATAAAACATTACAGGCAGACAGAACAGGATCAAACATTACAGGCAGAGAGAACAGGACCAAACATTACAGGCAGACAGAAAAGGATCAAACATTACAGGCAGGCAGAACAGGATCAAACATTACAGGGAGACAGAACAGGACCAAACATTACAGGCAGACAGAACAGGATCAAACATTACAGGCAGACAGAACAGGATCAAACATTACAGGGAGACAGAACAGGATCAAACATTACAGGGAGACAGAACCGAATCAAACATTACATGCAGACAGAACAGGATCAAACATTACAGGCAGACAGAACAGGATCAAGCATTACAGGGAGACAGAACAGGACCAAACATTACAGGCAGACAGAACAGGATCAAACATTACAGGCAGACAGAACAGGATCAAACATTACAGGGAGACAGAACAGGATCGAACATTACAGGGAGACATAACAGGACCAAACATAACAGGGAGGCAGAACAGGATCAAACATTACAGGGAGACAGAATAGGATCCAACATTACAGGCAGACAGAACAGGATCAAACATTACACGGAGACAGAATAGGATCAAACATTACAGGGAGACAGAACCGGATCAAACATTACAGGCAGACAGAAAAGGATCAAACATTACAGGGAGACAGAACAGGATCAAACAGTACAGGGAGACAGAACAGGATCAAACATTACAGGGAGACAGAACAGGATCAAACATTACAGGGAGACAGAATAGGATCAAACAAGGCAGACAGAACAGGATCAAACAAGGCAGACAGAACAGGACCAAACATTACAAGGAGACAGAACAGGATCAAACATTACAGGCAGACAGAACAGGATCAAACATTATAGGCAAACAGAACAGGTTTAAACATTACAGGCAGACAGAACAGGACCAAACATTACAGGGAGACAGAACAGGATCAAACATTACTGAGAGACAGAACCGAATCAAACATTACAGGCAGACAGAACAGGATCAAACATTACAGGCAGACAGAACAGGATCAAACAGTACAGGGAGACAGAACATGATCAAACAGTACAGGGAGACAGAACAGGATCAAACAGTACAGGGAGGCAGAACAGGATCAAACATTACAGGGAGACAGAACAGGATCAAACATTACAGGGAGACAGAACCGAATCAAACATTACAGGGAGACAGAACAGGATCGCTGACGGGTCAAAGGTGGAACAAAACTAAGCAAATCTATTTCTGTATTTAGAAAAAAGAAAAACATGATGATGACTAAAATATTGGATTTAGAGTAAATTATTGTTTATTTTTGTTAATATAAAATAGAACTATTGCCATAATAACTTTTCTGAGCTGCACAACAAATGTGAATGTGTGAATAGGGGGCAGATAATATAGGTTTATACTTCTTTCTGTTCCTTTTTAGTCACTATTTTTTTTAACTTATCATTTTGACCTTCAATGAATTAAATAAAAACAAAAATGAAAATTAACAAACTAGTTTTGTAGTTTTGATAGAGTTGGTCGACAATATTTGACTCTCATAATTGGATTTGAGTAACCTATTATTGAACTCTATATGTATATTATGTTAACATTAAAATCTTTTTTTTTTATAATTTAAAAAATATATCTATCCAAACTGTACAAACGTTTAGGGGCCACCTTTCGCTATGGGCCCCGGTACAGCATCCCCACAATATAAATGCAGCTACACCATCTAACACAGGGATATCCAAAGTGCGGCCATTTGTGGCCCGCAGCTAATTGTATACCGGCCCGCCACACATTCTGGAAATACTATTGCAAAAATAAAAACATTAAAAAAAGTGGAATGAGGTGAAATCTAACTAGAAAAAGTTACAATGTTGACACAAAAGCTGCCATGCAGGCTGTTTTTTTTCTTTAGTCTATCTTTATTTTAATTTTTTTGCCACTGCTCAAAAAATAAAAAAAAAATAAAAATCTATTTAACAATAATAGTGAATTATTGACCTATTCACGGCTCCAATTATTTCAAACATTTCACTTTAAAATGTTTAATGTGGAAAATATTGCATATATTGTGCGGCTGCCATACAAAAACATCAACGTTTTCTTTGACAAAAGAGCATAAAAACAAACAAAATAATAGTTCAAACGTAAAATCGACAGATATATCTGAAGTTTATCTCGTAACTTAAGTGTTGGAAGTTAAAAAATAAATAAATAAATGTATTACTTTATGAGTGGGGCACCTTTTGGATCCCAAATATATTGAATGGGATTTTATTTATCTTTTCACTGTGATTACTCAAAAATAATAATGAATTAAAATCAATGGTGTCCTGCATTATTGATCTGTCATTACTTCACATCAAACATTGCTTTCTGAATGTTTTGGGCAGTGGGGGAAATACTGCATGTTTCAGTTTTATTATAAAAAACAAAGTTGTCTTTGACAAAAAGGGCATAAAACCTTTTTTTATTTTTAAACTTTATATCAACCTGAGGTTGATATACTGTAGAGATTTACTGTAAGCATTAAATAAAAAAATAAAAAAGTAATTTGACTTGTTTTTAACATTTTATGACTTAGATCCTTTATGGTTCCCGGGAGCCCTAAAGGTAAAAAAATAATAAAAAATCCATATATTTTGTTATGGTTTTGAAAATGAAAAATATTAAAATGGCCCCCGCATGCATTAATTTTTCCGTTTCGGCCCTCAGTGCAAAAAGTTTGGACACCCTTGATCTAACAAGATCCAATACAACACACGTATCAATATTTATTTATTTACGTTTTGTTTGGCAGCGTCAGACTTGGGCAACAATCATCTATTTCTCAATTATCAAACATTATTTACAATATTGTCAAGGAACCCTCATAAGCAGGGGTCCCCAAACTACGGCCCACCAGCGTCCAAAATCCGGCCTGCGAGTAGTACCAAGTAAAAAAAAAAAAAAAAAAATTTTTTAAATTTTTTTAAAAATTATTATTTTTTTAATCTGTTCTTTTTCACCCATCCATCAATCCATTTTCCACCGCTTGTTACTGAGTCTCCTAGGCAGATACGGCCCGCCAGCGTCCAAAATCCGGCCCGCGGGTAGTACCAAGTAAAAAAAAAAATAAATAATTTTTTAAATTTTTTTTTAAAATTATTATTTTTTTAATCTGTTCTTTTTCACCCATCCATCAATCCATTTTCCACCGCTTGTTAATGAGTCTCCTAGGCAGATACGGCACGCCAGCGTCCAAAATCCGGCCCGCGAGTAGTCCTGGCTAAAAAGTAAATAAAAATTGTATTTATTTATTTTTGGATTATAATTTTTTTTTAATCTGTCCTTTTTCCCCCATCCTACAATCCATTCTCTACCGCTTGTTACTGGGTCTCCTGGGCAGATAAGGCGCGCCAGCATCCAAAATCCGGCCCGCGGGTAATATCAAGTAAAAAAAATAAAAAAAAAATAAAAATATATTTTTAAAATTATTATTAGTTTTAATCTGTCCCTTTTCGCCCATCCACCAATCCATTTTCTACCGCTTGTTACTGGGTCTCCTAGGCAGATACGGCACGCCAGCGTCCAAAATCCGGCCCGCGGGTAGTCCCGACTAAAAAAAAAAAATGGTATGCATACATTTTTTTTAATCTGTCCTTTTTCGCCCATCCATCAATGCATTTTCTACCGCTTGTTATTGGGTCTCCTAGCCGCTCAAGCAAATCATATTGTCTAAAAATGCATTTTCTCAGCGGTAACGGGACGTCATCACGCTTGCGCCACAAAGGCGGCAAGTGCGCGATCTTTCAGTCAATTAGTGTACGAGGGGAAAAAATGGCGAAATCGTTGGGGAAACCTAAATTAGACTCAGAGTTTAGAGTTTTTAAACATCAGTGCACATATGACTTTTGTTCAGTTTAAGGAAAAGACAGTTTAGATTGTATTTCTATATATATATATATATATATATATATATATATATATATATATATATATATATATATATATATATATATATATATATATATATAGAGCGTGGCCCCTGGTCAAATTTTTTTAACCCAATACGGCCCCAGTGTCAAAAAGTTTGGGGACCCCTGCTCATAAGGCTCTCATTAGTTTGTGCAGGTGCAATTGCATGTTGTTTGCACTTTCACCAGCAGAGGGCGCCATCATACAGTGTGTGGACGCAGCTTTCACCAGCAGAGGGCGCCATCACACAGTGTGTGGACGCAGCTTTCACCAGCAGAGAGCGCCATCACACAGTGTGTGGACGCAGCTTTCACCAGCAGAGGGCGCCATCACACAGTGTGTGGACGCAGCTTCAGGCCATGAAGCAACAACGTAGAAACATTCTTCATGGTTTCTAATGTCTGACTGGAGCCGACAGAAAGTGAGCATAATGTACTTCTGGGAGATCAGTATGAAAACATGAGTAAATGAAACATAAAAATGGTTTGTGTTTTACCAAGCATGAATGAGGAAATGAGGCCCTGTCACGAGGTGTCATGATTCACCCAACAGAAGTGGCACACCACATGTGTTATGACCGTTAATAGCAGCAACAATATGTAGGTGGTGTGGAAAGAAGGCAAGCACAATAAAGCTGGTGACACAATTCCGGTGTGGTTTTGCAACGAAACTACGAGTCACAGTCAGACAGGAAGAGGAGGTGTCAGAAAGGGGAGGAGCTACAAGGCCCACCAAGTGTCAAAGTAGTTGAGGTGACAGAAGATGGACTCTGTGTGAAATATTGCTGTTCCACACCTGAAATATTGTTGTTCCACACCTGAAATATTGTTGTTCCACACCTGCACCTGCACTACGATGGACTCCAGTGTGATGGCGATGATGGAAGACTTCATGGAGAGCGCGGTGGTGCAGTGGGTAAGTCACCTCTGGTTCATCACTCGCCTGTAGAGAAGGTCATCATTGTCCCTCTGACCAGGAAGTCTATGATAGTTTGCTATTAACTTGGAAAATAGGAATGTTCTTTGTGTGCGGCAAAATAAACGGCCTACTTCTCCTTTTTTTTTTTTTTTTTTTTTTAAAGCTTCCTTTGTCGCTTCATAACCGCTTTTTTGTTGTTGTTTGTGTAACATGTTGAGTTGTCACACTTCCGTGTCCTGGGACGCACTTTGTAAAAGTACTTTTCCACATGAGGGCCAATCAGCCTGCAGGATCCTGCTGCTGGATGAAGACTATTTAGCATGCAAACACAACCTTGCTGGGTGACTTAAAGAGTCAGAGTTGGGGTAGTAGCTCTATAAGTCTGCAGGGTGACTTAAAGAGTCAGAGTTTGGGTGTGCAAGTAGCTCTATAAGTCTGCAGGGTGACTTAAAGAGTCAGAGTTTGGGTGTGCAAGTAGCTCTATAAGTCTGCAGGGTGACTTAAAGAGTCAGAGTTGGGGTAGTAGCTTTACAAGTCTGAAGGGTGACTTAAAGAGTCAGAGTTGGGGTAGTAGCTCTACAGGTCTGCAGGGTGACTAAAGAGTCAGAGTTGGGGTGTGCAAGTAGCTCTACAAGTCTGCAGGGTGACTAAAGAGTCAGAGTTGGGGTAGTAGCTCTACAAGTCTGCAGGGTGACTTAAACAGTCAGAGTTGGGGTGTGCAAGTAGCTCCACAAGTCTGCAGGGTGACTAAAGAGTCAGAGTTGGGGTGTGCAAGTAGCTCTACGAGTCTGCAGGGTGACTAAAGAGTCAGAGTTGGGGTAGTAGCTCTACAAGTCTGCAGGGTGACTTAAACAGTCAGAGTTGGGGTGTGCAAGTAGCTCCACAAGTCTGCAGGGTGACTTAAAGAGTCAGAGTTGGGGTGTGCAAGTAGCTCTACAAGTCTGCAGGGTGACTTAAAGAGTCAGAGTTGAGGTAGTAGCTCTACAAGTCTGCAGGGTGACTTAAACAGTCAGAGTTGGGGTAGTAACTCTACAAGTCTGCAGGGTGACTTAAAGAGTCAGAGTTGGGGTAGTAGCTTTACAAGTCTGAAGGGTGACTTAAAGAGTCAGAGTTGGGGTAGTAGCTTTACAAGTCTGAAGGGTGACTTAAAGAGTCAGAGTTGGGGTAGTAGCTTTACAAGTCTGAAGGGTGACTTAAAGAGTCAGAGTTGGGGTAGTAGCTTTACAAGTCTGAAGGGTGACTTAAAGAGTCAGAGTTGGGGTAGTAGCTTTACAAGTCTGCAGGGTGACTTAAAGAGTCAGAGTTGGGGTGTACAAGTAGCTCTACAAGTCTGCAGGGTGACTTAAAGAGTCAGAGTTGGGGTGTACAAGTAGCTCTACAAGTCTGCAGGGTGACTTAAAGAGTCAGAGTTGGGGTGTGCAAGTAGCTCTACAAGTCTGCAGGGTGACTTAAAGAGTCAAAGTTGGGGTGTGCAAGTAGCTCTACAAGTCTGCAGGGTGACTTAAAGAGTCAGAGTTGGGGTGTGCAAGTAGCTCTACAAGTCTGCAGGATGACTAAAGAGTCAGATTTGGGGTAGTAGCTCTACAAGTCTGCAGGGTGACTTCAAGAGTCAGAGTTGGGGTGTGCAAGTAGCTCTACAAGTCTGCAGGGTGACTTAAAGAGTCAGAGTTGGGGTAGTAGCTTTACAAGTCTGAAGGGTGACTTAAAGAGTCAGAGTTGGGGTAGTAGCTTTACAAGTCTGCAGGGTGACTTAAAGAGTCAGAGTTGGGGTGTACAAGTAGCTCTACAAGTCTGCAGGGTGACTTAGAGTCAGAGTTGGGGTGTGCAAGTAGCTCTACAAGTCTGCAGGATGACTAAAGAGTCAGAGTTGGGGTAGTAGCAGGCCGATATAATCGGACATCTCTATTTAACACTAACAAATGTTCTGACTCCTGCACATGTCAATGACCTCATAGTATCCTGGTCTTTGGTCTACAGCAGGGGTGTCAAACTCAAATACAGAGTGGGCCAAAATTTAAAACTGAACAAAGCCGCGGGCCAAGGTTGAACAAATTAACCTTTTAATAGGTACCCAAACAAGTTTTGCATTGAATATTGACCAAGCAAGGCTTATATAACTTTATAGTGACATGCAAAATCGAGTTTCAAATAATAATAATAATAATAATAATAATAATTAAAAAATATCAATGGCATATCAAATACAATTTAAATAAAAATTGAATGCCTCTTTTCTATTTGCAGCCTTCTGAGGTAAATATCGACATTAACTTTTTCCACAGGTTAATACATTTGAAAATAAAATAATTAATAAACCAACCATTCAGGACTTTAAACTGCTCAGTTTGCAACACACTGATCTAATCTGATATCCCCAAGCCAGATACCTGGCATCTCTTCTTGGATGCTAGTTCATTAATGTCGGGGCTCAGGCTTTGAGCTGAGGCAACCTTCATTATCCAACGAAGGTGTTCATCAGTCATTATATCTCGTATTCCACAGTCCTGAGGGCGTGCCTTACAGGCACTGCTTTTAACGTCCTCTACGAGCTGTCGTCACATCCGCTTTTCATCCCTTCTAAGAACGTGCCCGCCCAGTCACAAGATATGAGCGGCTCCTGTACGCACACACACGTAAATGCAACGCATACTTCATCAACAGCGATACAGTTTACACTGAGAGTGGCCGTATAAGCAACTTTAACATTGTTAGAAATATACGCCACACTGTGAATACACACCAAACAAGAATGACAAACACATTTTGGGAGAACATCCGCACCGTAACACAACATAAACACAACAGAACAAATACCCAGAACCCTTTGCAGCACTAACTCTTCAGGTGTTGTGCCGGATAATGCACCCCCGGCGTAAAATGCACCCCCTGACGGGAGTGTTATATCAACTAAAGCCCACACTTAAAGTTTCCACGTGCAAGATTGAATCTATTTAAAAAAAGTTATTTAATAAGAAGCCAAAAGTGCAAAAACAATAATGTTCGTGTTGGGGGAGTTGTGAATGAATGAAATATGAAATACGTGCTGCAGTCGCTGCTGGGCCACAACATTAGGTACACCTGCAGACTGCAGCACGGATTTCATATTTCATTGCCAAAGCCGCACATATTATGTAACTGGGCCAGCACTTGTTGGACTGGACGAAAAGGGGACGTTACAATTCTCGGGAGGGGCATTGAAATTTGGGAGTCTCCCGGGAGGTTTGGCAAGTATGAGAATTAGCGGTGTACCGCGGCACCGCCGCTGTATATAATCGCCGGGCCAGCTCTAGTGTTAATTTGATAATCCCTCACGGGCCAAGTGAAATTACACGGCGGGCCAAATTTGGCCCGTGAGCCAGAGTTTGACACCCATGGTCTAGAGTATCAGTCTACTGCAGGCATAGTTACTACATTGTTTTGGGGCCACGTTTTCCCAAAGCTGAGGAACGGGGGGCCCGGACTTCTACCTTTACAATTAGTCTTATTTCATGTCCTCTACAGTAAACATTTGATTTTGGTCCATCAATGTTTGTCATAGTTGCAGGACCTTTAAGGACCTTCTGCAAAAAAAAGTGAGTCAAAGATCATCTCTAAGACAGCAGTCTAGAGTTTTTAGGAATCTGCAAAAAGCCTCTCACACGTTTTTCAAACTGAACTGGCGGGCCACAGTTGAATAGTCCAAATGATGAAAAAGAGAGTACTTAAAACGGAACCCTGAGGAACACCACTAGTAAAGAAGTTGAACAAATGACTGCATCTGAAGTCAGGGCCGGCCCGTGGCATAGGCCGTATAGGCAAATGCTAAGGGCGCCGTCCATCAAGCCTATTTAATAGAAATATTATTTGTTACAACAGTACGCCCCCCCCCCCCCCATCCTCTCGCACGGTGCGCCCCTCCCTTCCCGTATCATGACTCTTACCACATCAAAAAATCAACACAAGATGTCAAAACGGCCAAAACTGTCAGGTGCCCAGGGAAGAAAAAAGAGAAAAGAAGAGGAGGAGAAACGAGAAAAAGACAGAGGTAGCAGGTAGGTAACGTTAGCCGACATGAAATTATTTGTCTGTTACAGAATGTGATAGTAACCTGGCTTTTTAGCATTAAGCTAATGTTACATGATTCGGCAATTGCTAATCAATAAATAGCTAGTTCTGTTTTAACGTCGGGTTAATATTGTGGAGGGGGCTAAATTGTTATGGAAAATAATAATGTAACGTTGGGTAATTACAGTACTCCCACCTTACATTCCTCAGGGACATTTGTATTAGATCTTTTAAACAGGTGTTTTTTGTTTACATTGTTATTGCCTTCTGGTTAGCTAATGTTTGCCCTGCAGGTAATAGTCACTTTTCCACCCCTTTATATATTAGGTATAGTTGTAAGCCTAGTTGTTAAAGTGCACATCATTAATGTTAATTAAGCAATATCACATGAGAGGGAATGCTGTTTTTTAATTTGAGCACTGCTGTGATTCGGTTAAAAATAATCATAACATAACATTCTCACATAATATGTTAATTTGCTTTCTTTAATCAAAAAAAAGGTCAAAGACAAAGCTATTCGGTTTCTTGTGAGTATATACACTTCACTGCCGATTTGGAGGGGGCGCCACCTAAAATCTTGCCTAGGGCGCCAGATTGGTTAGGGCCAGGCCTGTCTGAAGTAAACAAACTACAGCAACACTTTACTTCCATAAATTGACTGAGTTGAGTTGATTTAGAACATGAAGACACTTAGAGTATTGAGCAGACCTGGGCAATATAAGACCCGGGGGCCTTTAAGCTTTTTAATCTGGCCCGCCGGACATTCCCAAATCATTTTTTTAGATGTTTAAGATGTAAAGTGTAGCTGCCAGTATGATGTGCACTCATGTTTTCTAATGACCGTAAGTCTTCAACTATACTAAGTCTTTCAATGGTTGAAATCTGCACTTTTGAATGATATACTAGTTACTATGGTCATCTAATTAGTTACTGTGGTAATCTAATTAGTTACTTTGGTTATCTAAGTCTCAGCAGCTCAGACGAGGCACCAAGCAGTGTGGGTGGGGAGTGTTTCCACAGAGTGTTTCCAGAGCCTGAAATGTGGGTGTCAGGTACAGACGTGGAAGGAGATTTTTACAACAAAGTTCTAAACTTAGTGATGTATCACATATATCCGATTGTAGGTGGTTTTTTTTTTACCCTTCGCGTTCATATTTCGCTGTTTGTTGCATTTTTGTTGTGTTTTGCTTCATTGTAAAATATGTGGATGGAGAGGGGGTGTGACGTTCATATGTTGTCAATATTCAGTGTTTTATCCTTCATAGTTAATATTGTAAATCCCAAATTTTTTTATTTTCATGTACACTACCGTTCAAAAGTTTGGGTTCACATTGAAATGTCCTTATTTTTGAAGGAAAAGCACTGTACTTTTCAATGAAGATAACTTTAAACTAGTCTTAACTCTAAAGAAATACACTCTATACATTGCTAATGTGGTAAATGACTATTCTAGCTGCAAATGTCTGGTTTTTGGTGCAATATCTACATAGGTGTATAGAGGCCCATTTCCAGCAACTATCACTCCAGTGTTCTAATGGTACAATGTGTTTGCTCATTGGCTCAGAAGGCTAATTGATGATTAGAAAACCCTTGTGCAATCATGTTCACACATCTGAAAACAGTTTAGCTCGTTACAGAAGCTACAAAACTGACCTTCCTTTGAGCAGATTGAGTTTCTGGAGCATCACATTTGTGGGGTCAATTAAACGCTCAAAATGGCCAGAAAAAGAGAACTTTCATCTGAAACTCGACAGTCTATTCTTGTTCTTAGAAATGAAGGCTATTCCACAAAATAGTTTGGGTGACCCCAAACTTTTGAACGGTCGTGTACATTCTGGGTGTCTCATTCAGTATAAAAATGTAAAATTGCATTCCGTTTTTTAAGGCGCTCTGTCATAACGTTTTTAGCATTCAGACATTGTTGTGAGGTTTTGTATTAGTGTTCCTAAAAATACATATACCGGCACCCAGGCACATTTTTTTTCTCTAAATTTGGCCCCCGAGTCAAAATAATTGCCCAGGGCCTGGTATAGAGTGTTTACAAATACATAAGTTCCCTTACTGTCTTCTCTTTGTAGCACAATGACATTGTTGAATGATTCAAACAGAAGTTCTTGTAATAGATACTGAAGTCAGTCATGATGAACATACTGAGATGAAGATGAAGGCTGAAGGTATTTCTCATAATTATTCTTCTTTGTACTTTGTAAACACTTGTAGTTTCAACAGTTTCTTAAACTGGATCATGTTAGTACCGTATTTTTCGGACTATAAGTCGCAGTTTTTTTTCATAGTTTGGTCGGGGGTGCGACTTATACTCAGGAGCGACTTATGTGTGAAATTATTAACACATTACCGTAAAATATCAAATAATATTATTTAGCTCATTCACGTAAGGGACTAGACGTATAAGATTTCATGGGATTTAGCGATCAGGAGTGACAGATTGTTTGGTAAACGTATAGCATGTTCTATATGTTATAGTTATTTGAATGACTCTTACCATAATATGTTACGTTAACATACCAGGCTTGGTCTCAGTTGGTTATTTATGCCTCATATAACGTACACTTATTCAACCTGTTGTTCACTATTCTTTATTTATTTTAAATTGCCTTTCAAATGTCTATTCTTGGTGTTGGCTTTTATCAAATAAATCTCCCCAAAAAATGCGACTTATACTCCAGTGCGACTTATATATATTTTTCCTTCTTTATTATGCATTTTCGGCCGGTGCGACTTATACTCCGGAGCGACTTATACTCCGGAAAATACGGTACATTGTTTGGTTGATCCATTCCATCATTTAATTCCACATACTGATATGCTAAACTTTCTAAATGTTGATCGTGCATACACATGATTTTCCTCTAAGGCAGGGGTCACCAACGCGGTGCCCGCGGGCACCAGGTAGCCCGTAAGGACCAGATGAGTGGCCCGCTGGCCTGTTCTAAAAATAGCTCAAATAGCAGCACTTACCAGTGAGCTGCCTCTATTTTTTAAATTGTATTTATTTACTAGCAAGCTGGTCTCGCTTTGCCCGACATTTTTAATTCTAAGAGAGACAAAACTCAAATAGAATTTGAAAATCCAAGAAAATCTTTTAAAGACTTAGTCTTCAGTTGTTTAAATAAATTCATTAATTTTTTTACTTTGCTTCTTATAACTTTCAGAAAGACAATTTTAGAGAAAAAATACAACCTTAAAAATGATTTTAGGATTTTAAACACATATACCTTTTTACCTTTTAAATTCCTTCCTCTTCTTTCCTGACAATTTAAATCAATGTTCAAGTATTTTTATATTTTTATTGTAAAGAATAATAAATAAATTTCTATTTAATTCTTCATTTTAGCTTCTGTTTTTTTGACGAAGAATATTTGTGAAATATTTCTTCAAACCTATTATAATTAAAATTCAAAAAAATTATTCTGGCAAATCTAGAAAATCTGTAGAATCAAATTTAAATCTTATTTCAAAGTCTTTTGAATTTCTTTTAAAATTTTTGTTCTGGAAAATCTAGAAGAAATAATGATTTGTCTTTGTTAGAAATATAGCTTGGTCCAATTTGTTATATATTCTAACAAAGTGTAGATTGGATTTTAACCTATTTAAAACATGTCATCAAAATTTTAAAATTAATCTTGATCAGGGAAAATTACTAATGATGTTCCATAAATTCTTTTTTTAAGTTTTTCTCTTCTTTTTTTTCGGTTGAATTTTGAATTTTAAAGAGTCAAAATTGAAGATAAACTATGTTTCAAAATTTAATTGTCATTTTTTCCGTGTTTTCTCCTCTTTTAAACCGTTCAATTAAGTGTAAATATCATTAATTATTAATAATAACATAGAGTTAAAGGTAAATTGAGCAAATTGGCTATTTCTGGCAATTTATATAAGTGTGTATCAAACTGGTAGCCCTTCGCATTAATCAGTACCCAAGAAGTAGCTCTTGGTTTCAAAAAGCTTGGTGACCCCTGCTCTAAGGTTATATTTCTCTTTTTTAGTTGAGAAGAATTGTTGTACATTATTGGCTAGCAGGTTGTAGTTCGCTTTGTACATCATTTTAGATGTTTGCAATTTTACCAAATCTTTAAATTTCAATATTTGTGATTGAATAAATAACGTTTGTTTAATTATTTTTTATTTAATTTGTAAAAAAGCACTTTACATTGAGTAAACAACCTCAAAGTGCTACAGTGCATTAAAAAAATAAAAAAAATAAAATAAAAAGATAATAAAAAATAAATAAGAATAAAAACTAGAACAGCCAAATAGCTAGAACTAGTATGCATGTATCTAAAACAAAGGCTTTTTTAAAAAGAAGGTTTTTTTCATCCTTTTTTAAAAGCATACACAGTCTGTGGTGCCCTCAGGTGGTCAGGGAGAGCGTTCCACAGACTGGGAGCGGCGGAGCAGAAAGCCCATTGTTCGTAGTTTTGTCCTCAGAGGTTGGAGGAGGTTAGCCTGTCCGGAGCAGAGGTGTCGAGTGGAGGATTTGGGGGTGAGTAGTTCTTTGAGGTAGAGGGGGGCATTTCCATGGAGTGGAAGGTTTGTATGTTCTCTATATCCAACATTATGTATTATTATAACTCATCTTTTTTGTAACACAGTTAGTGAATGAAGTGTACTTTTGTAGTTATTTCCCATATTTCTACACAATAGTATGAATTACATTTATATAGCGCTTTTCTCTAGTGACTCAAAGCGCTTTTACATAGTTAAACCCAATATCTAAGTTCCATTTAAACCAGTGTGGGTGGCACTGGGAGCAGGTGGGTAAAGTGTCTTGCCCAAAGATACAACGGCACTGACTAGGATGGCGGAAGCGGGGATCGAACCTGGAACCCTCAAGTTGCTGGCATCGGCCACTCTACCAACCGAGCTATACCGTCCCAATACCTCAGATATGTAACACTAGTGAGCAGTAGAGAATATGAAGTGATTTTTGGTCTAGAACATGTTTTGTTTCATTTCTTATTGACTTGTTTCTTGCCACTTTATATTTTTTACATGAGATTTCCAGTTCATTTTATCATCTATTATTGCACCCAAAATGTGTTTTCTTTTACCCTTTCAATGTCTACTCCGTCTATTTGTATTTGTGTTTGACGTTCTCTTCTACTGTTACCAAATAGCATTATTTTACTTTTACTGAGATTGAAAGGTCTGTTTCCCACATTACTAAACAAATGTAAGGGCCAAAAAGGAGAGTTTTGATTGATTGATTGAAACTTTTATTAGTATATTGCACAGTACAGTACATATTCCATACAAATGACCATTAGATGGTAACACCCGAATTCGTTTTCCAACTTGTTTAAGTCGGGGTCCACGTTAATCAATTCATGGTAAGAACATAAAGGGGTGCCTTTAAGACAAACTGAGTGATGTAATATCAGGTTCAAACACTGACGACATCTATTAAACAGACAAGAAGCAAGGAATCATGCGGAGACAGAGTTCAATTTGGCTCAATGAGGAGAGACGGTTGGGGCTGCACACTCAGTTACAATCTTCCAGTCCCATGTGCTCCTCTATTTATTTGGGAGGTCCCTGGTTACATCACTGAGGCTGCTTCTGAAGGAAGGCGGGTAATTCCAGCAGCCCCAGTTGGACACAATATACGATTATTCAGAAATGGAAATGTGCTGACACTCGTGATATCGCCCTGTCTCTGCTTTGTCTGCGTCACGGTACTCGATGTTCTGGACGCAAACACTGATACGAGACGACTCGCAATCTTGGATTGCATGTTGTCCTTTTGCACAGATAGAAAAGTACAACTTCAGCACAATTGATAATAACTATAGCAACGGCTTTTAAGCATAAGATTTAGATTTAGATTTATTGGTCCCCGTTGGGGAAATTAATTTTCACTGCCGTACATTTAAACAATAGACATTACACATCACCAAACAAAAATAACAAAAAGACATCATACATGACTAACACATTTACAGGCTTGCCAGACAGGTTAAGGGCGGTTATAGCTGCAGGGATAAGGCTTTTCCTGAGGCGGGCCCTCCTGGACTATCGTGTTTGCCAGTCGAATGATGGACCTGTGGTTTGAATCTGAAATGTTGGGTGTGGGTAGGCCGATGATTTTAGCGGCTATGTTTGTAATGCGTGTGAGTTTGGTCCGTTTGGTTACAGAAAGCATGGTGAAAAAAGATGTGGAACAGTACATAAGGATGGGGATGAACAATGCTTTGGTAAAGTAATAACAAACTTTTATGGACAGAATTTCTAGGCGCAGTCAGGGCGTTGAGGGGATCTGGTTTGGTGGTTGCAGGATTAGGTCTCTGCTTTTTGCAGATGATGTGGTCCTGATGGCTTCATCTGGCCAGGATCTGCAGCTCTCACTGGATCGGTTCGCAGCTGAGTGTGAAGCGACTGGGATGAGAATCAGCACCTCCAAGTCCGAATCCATGGTTCTCGCCCGGAAAAGGGTGGAGTGCCATCTCCGGGTTGCGGAGGAGACCCTGCCCCAAGTGGAGGAGTTCAAATACCTCGGAGTCTTGTTCACGAGTGAGGGAAGAGTGGATCGTGAGATCGACAGGCGGATCGGTGCGGCGTCTTCAGTAATGCGGACGCTGTACCGATCCGTTGTGGTGAAGAAGGAGCTGAGCCGGAAGGCAAAGCTCTCAATTTACCGGTCGATCTGTGTTCCCATCCTCACCTATGGTCATGAGCTTTGTGTTATGACTGAAAGGACAAGATCACGGGTACAAGCGGCCGAAATGAGTTTCCTCCGGCGGGTGGCGGGGCTCTCCCTTAGAGATAGGGTGACAAGCTCTGCCATCCGGGGGGAGCTCAAAGTAAAGCCGCTGCTCCTCCACATCGAGAGGAGCCAGATGAGGTGGTTCGGGCATCTGGTCAGGATGCCACCCGAATGCCTCCCTAGGGAGGTGTTTAGGGCACGTCCGACGGGGAAGACCCAGGACACGTTGGGAAGACTATGTCTCCCGGCTGGCCTGGGAACGCCTCGGGATCCCCCGGGAGGAGCTGGACGAAGTGGCTGGGGAGAGGGAAGTCTGGGCTTCCCTGCTTAGGCTGCTGCCCCTGCGACCCGACCTCGGATAAGCGGAAGAAGATGGATGGGTGGAATAACAGGAGATGAGGTGCAACGTATAGTCCTTTAAGTTTACGGATGGCTGACAGTCTTTGTTGACTTCTTTTTTGAATGTCCGTGGTGTGCTGATCAAAGGTGAGTTTATTGTCCAAGGTTACGCCCAGGTATTTGAAAGTGTCAGCTGTTTAAGAGTTGTGTGATAACTTACACATAGGTATTCTAACATGTAAAGCACAAGTTTAGACCCTAGTCTTTGCCAGCGAGGTTTAAATGTCAACACAAGGACCTGCCAATGTGTTCAAGGTGGTCCAAGTTCCTCCAAACAACAGGAGCACTCGGCTAATTTTAGGAATTTGCTGCAAAATGTTTGTCTCCAAAGTTTTAAACTGAACCTGGTATGAGGTCATTTCCAGGCAGGATTTGGCCCCTGGGCCGCTAGTTGAATTGCCCTGACTTATCTCCAGCAAGTGACATTAGTGGTTTGTGTTGGCTTGACGGTGGTTCTCTCCTCCAGGTGCAGCTCTTTGAGAAGATGGTGGCAGCAGAGAAAGGTGTTCCAGTCTACATGGAAGGTTCCCACGAGGCCAAGAACTGCTACCTCAGGCTGACCAATGGCATTTTCCTCAACGAGGTCATGAGGATCATGTAAGACTGATTGTTATGTATTTACGCGCACACCAAATGTTTGGTTAATACATCACCTTAACAATCAAGTATTGAAATGAACAAGACATTTTCTTATTGCCTTGCATGAACTTGAGACAGCATTTATCACGTTTACGTTCTTAAAGGCCTACTGAAAGCCACTACTACCGACCACGCAGTCTGATAGTTCATATATCAATGATGAAATCTTAACATTGCAACACATGCCAATACGGCCGGGTTAACTTATAAAGTGCAATTTTAAATTTCCCGCTAAACTTCCGGTTGAAAACGTTTATTTATGATGACGTACGCGCGTGACGTCAATCATTGAAACGGAAGTATTCGGCCCCATTGAATCCAATACAAAAAGCTCTGTTTTCATCTCAAAATTCCACAGTATTCTGGACATCTGTGTTGGTGAATATTTTGCAATTTGTTTAATGAACAATGAAGACTGCAAAGAAGAAAGTTGTAGGTGGGATCGGTGTATTAGCGGCTGGCTGCAGCAACACAACCAGGAGGACTTTGAGATGGATAGCAGACGCGCTAGCCGGCGACCTCACCTTGACTACCTCCGTCTCTGGGGCGCCGACCGCATCTATGATCGGGTGAAGTCTTTCGTCGCTCCGTCGATCGCTGGAACGCAGGTGAGCACGGGTGTTGATGAGCAGTTGAGGGCTGGCTGGCGTAGGTGGAGCGCTAATGTTTTTAGCATAGCTCTGTGAGGTCCCGTTGCTAAGTTAGCTTCAATGGCGTCGTTAGCAACAGCATTGTTAAGCTTCGCCAGCCTGGAAAGCATTAACCGTGTATTTACATGTTCACGGTTTAATAGTATTGTTGATCTTCTGTCTATCCTTCCAGTCAGGGGTTTATTTATTTTGTTTCTATCTGCATTTAAGCACGATGCTATCACGTTAGCTCCGTAGCTAAAGAGCTTCACCAATGTATTGTCGTGGAGATAAAAGTCACTGTGAATGTCCATTTCGCGTTCTCGACTCTCATTTTCAAGAGGATATAGTATCCGAGGTGGTTTGAAATACAAATCCGTGATCCACAATAGAAAAAGGAGAGAGTGTGGAATCCAATGAGCCAGCTTTTACCTAAGTTACGGTCAGAGCGAAAAAAGATACGTCCTGCGCTGCACGTTAGTCCTTCACTTTCACGTTCCTCATCCACGAATCTTTCATCCTGGCTCAAATTAATGGGGTAATCGTCGCTTTCTCGGTCCGAATCTCTCTCGCTGCATTGTAAACAATAGGAAAATGTGAGCAGCCCTTCCTCCTGTGACGTCACGCTACTTCCGGTCGGGGCAAGGCTTTTTTCTTTATCAGAGACCAAAAGTTGCGAACTTTATCGTCGTTGTTCTCTACTAAATCCTTTCAGCAAAAATATGGCAATATCGCGAAATGATCAAGTATGACACATAGAATGGATCTGCTATCCCCGTTTAAATAAAACAAATTCATTTCAGTAGGCCTTTAATGCTTGCATTGTTCCACCGTCAAGTTGATGGGTGGCATGAACTTGGGGTTAGGGTTAGAGTTGTCACAAGTATCCAGCCAATCATGAAATGGTTCTGCTGACACCCGTCTGCGTTGTCGTCCTTATCAGGACGTTCCCATGTGGGCACATTAGAGCAATTTCTCTTGCATTTGACAAGACAAGATCTTCTGTCAGTATTTGGCTGATTTATCTGGCTGAACTGAACCTCTGTTATTTCATTAAAATGTCATTGACTTTTGGGTTCAGATGCAACACTGCATGCAGATGTTTCCATCAGGGGCGGGAGATGTTTGACCAAGCTGCATGCAGATGTTTCCTTCAGGGGCGGGAGATGTTTGACCAAGCTGCATGCAGATGTTTCCTTCAGGGGCGGGAGATGTTTGACCAAGCTGCATGCAGATGTTTCCATCAGGGGCGGGAGATGTTTGACCAAGCTGCATGCAGATGTTTCCATCAGGGGCGGTAGATGTTTGACCAAGCTGCATGCAGATGTTTCCATCAGGGGCGGGAGATGTTTGACCAAGCTGCATGCAGATGTTTCCTTCAGGGGCGGGAGATGTTTGACCAAGCTGCATGCAGATGTTTCCCTCAGGGGCGGGAGATGTTTGACCAAGCTGCATGCAGATGTTTCCATCAGGGGCGGGAGATGTTTGACCAAGCTGCATGCAGATGTTTCCTTCAGGGGCGGGATATGTTTGACCAAGCTGCATGCAGATGTTTCCTTCAGGGGCGGGAGATGTTTGACCAAGCTGCATGCAGATGTTTCCTTCAGGGGCGGGAGATGTTTGACCAAGCTGCATGCAGATGTTTCCATCAGGGGCGGGAGATGTTTGACCAAGCTGCATGCAGATGTTTCCATCAGGGGCGGTAGATGTTTGACCAAGCTGCATGCAGATGTTTCCATCAGGGGCGGGAGATGTTTGACCAAGCTGCATGCAGATGTTTCCTTCAGGGGCGGGAGATGTTTGACCAAGCTGCATGCAGATGTTTCCTTCAGGGGGTGGGAGATGTTTGACCAAGCTGCATGCAGATGTTTCCATCAGGGGCGGGAGATGTTTGACCAAGCTGCATGCAGATGTTTCCTTCAGGGGCGGGATATGTTTGACCAAGCTGCATGCAGATGTTTCCTTCAGGGGCGGGAGATGTTTGACCAAGCTGCATGCAGATGTTTCCTTCAGGGGCGGGAGATGTTTGACCAAGCTGCATGCAGATGTTTCCATCAGGGGCGGGAGATGTTTGACCAAGCTGCATGCAGATGTTTCCATCAGGGGCGGGAGATGTTTGACCAAGCTGCATGCAGATGTTTCCATCAGGGGCGGGAGATGTTTGACCAAGCTGCATGCAGATGTTTCCTTCAGGGGCGGGAGATGTTTGACCAAGCTGTGTTTGTGTGTCCCAGAGACCCCAACCCCAGGGTGGAGAGGCTGCATGACAGCCAGACAGACGACTGCATGCAGCGCATCCAGAACTTCTCCATTTTGAATCGACACCTCAGAGCCTTCTACCAGGTAGAGAAGGGGCGGGGCCACGGGGGAGATGACATCATCTGGAGGGAAAGCAACAGATTTAATAGAACTTTTCTCTGCAGGCATGTTGCTTGTTTAGACTCTTGGCAATGGTTTTTAGTACAGTCCTGGGCTGGACTAGAGCCTGGCTTTTGGAGTTTGTGGACATTGAAATGTAGTGCAAGAGTTGCAGAAGGTCATTGGTTTCAACAACAGCAAAATGTCAACAATTCCCACTCGGGCTATCGTGCATTTTAGTATTCATTCTACAAAAACTATTCATTTATTTTACTGAAAGATCTCCTCGAAGCGTGGAGGATGCCCTCAAACCTGCAGCCTTGCTCAGGTCTTCAGTCTTTGTGGTTTTCGAGGTGACCGTGTTGATGCTGATGATTTATATTTACTTTCAGTTGCAACATGATACATCACATATTTCATGTCCAAGAAGAGTAGGAAGAAGCAGATCTTTTTATTTAATCCCATACTCCTTTTTGTTTGTTCACTCCCTTTTCTCAACTTGTAAGTTAAATACATATATCATTATTACAGTTCTCATGTATAAATAGTTGTTTATAAGTTGTAATTCACATAATCAGATCTCATTTTTCAATAATGTACAAGATGCTTATCAAAATTATTCTTCCTTGTACTTTGTAAACACTTGAACAGTTTCTTAAACTGGATCATATTAGTACATTGTTTGCTTAATCCATTCCATAATTTAATTGCACATACTGATATGCTAAAGGTTTTCAGTGTTGTACGTGCATACAAAGGTTTTACGTGAGATTTTTCTGCAAGGTTATATTTCTCCTCTTTAGTTGAGAAGAATTGTTGTACATTTTTGGCTAGCAGGTTATAGTTTGCTTTGTGCATCATGTTTGTAATTTTACCAAATCATTGAATTTCGATATGTTTGATAAAATGTTTGAATGTTCTCTATAACCAACATTATGTATTATTCTAACTGACCTAGTCTAAATGACTAGTTATTTCCCATATTTCTACACAATAAGTCAGATATTTAACACTAGTGAGCAGTAGAGCAGTGTTTTTCACTAGTGTGCCGTGAGACACAAAAACCCCTAATTGGGTTAAAAATATTTTTTTTGCAAACCAGTAATTATAGTCTGCAAACGATGTGTTGTTGTTGAATGTCGGTGCTGTCTAGAGCTCGGCAGAGTAACCGTGTAACACTCTTCCATATCAGTAGGTGGCAGCTGGTAGCTAATTGCTTTGTAGATGTTAGAAACAGCGGGAGGCAGGGTGCAGGTAAAAAGGTGTCTAATACTTAAACCAAAAATACACAAAAGGTTAGTGCCCCTAAGAAAAGGCATTGAAGCTCAGGGAAGGCTATGCAGAACAAAACTAAAACTGACAAAACGGACTAAACAAAAACAGAATGCTGGACGACAGCAAAGACTTACTGTGGAGCAAAGACGGCGTGCACAATGTACATCCGAACATGACATGACAATCAACAATGTCCCCACAAAGAAGGATTAAAATAGGTGAAATATTCTTGATTGCTAAAACAAAGTAGATGCGGGAAATATCGCTCAAAGGAAGACATGAACCTGATTGATTGAAACTTTTATTAGTAGATTGCACAGTACAGTACATATTCTGTACAATTGACCACCAAATGGTAACACCCGAATAAGTTTTTCAACTTGTTTAAGTCGGGGACCACGTCCACGGGGTCCTGCTGCAGGAAAATACCAAAACAAGAGAAAAAGCCACCAAAATAGGAGCGCAAGACAAGAAGTAAAACACTACGCACGGGAAAACAGCAAAAAAGTCCAAATAAGTCAGGGCGTGATGTGACAGGTGGTGACAGTACACCTAGTTTGAGACAAGAGCTATAGTGATGCATGCATGGTTATGCTTTAAAGTCATATCCAACAACTGCGACGACGACTTATTACTGTCAACTGAGTTTCGTTTTTGAATGATTTCTGCTGGTGGTGTGCCTCCGCATTTTTTCAATGCAAAAAATGTGCCTTGGCTCTAAAAAGGTTGAAAAACACTGCAGTAGAGAATATTAAGTGACTTCTGGTCCAGAACATTCATTATTGACGTGTTTCATTCCACTTTATGCTATATATTTTATATGAGCTCTCCAGTTAATTTCATCATCTATTATTACACCTACAAATTTGATTTATTTGACCCTTTCAGTGTCTAGTCCGTCTATTTGTATTTGTGTTTGACTTTCTCTTCTACTGTTACCAAATAGCATTATTTTATTTTATACTGAGATTCCAAGACTGTTTTTGTCAAACCATCTTTTTAAGTAGTTCATTTCTTCTGTTATTTGTCTTGGCTTCTATGTGTTCCCTCCCAAACCAAATGCAGTCGTGCCGTCAAATACTAACTTTAAAGGCCTACTGAAATGAATTTTTTTTATTTAAACGGGGATAGCAGATCTATTCTATGTGTCATACTTGATCATTTCGCGATATTGCCATATTTTTGCTGAAAGGATTTAGTATAGAACAACGACGATAAAGATTGCTACTTTTGGTATCTGATAAAAAAAAGGCTTGCACCTACCGGAAGTAGCGTGACGTAGTCAGTTGAACATATACGCAAAGTTCCCTATTGTTTACAATGATGGCTGCATGAAGTGAGAGAGATTCGGACTGAGAAAGCGACAATTTCCCCATTAATTTGAGCGAGGATGAAAGATTTGTGGATGAGGAAAGTGCAAGTGAAGGACTAGTGGGGAGTTGAAGCTATTCAGATAGGGAAGATGCTGTGAGAGCCGGGGGTGACCTGATATTCAGCTGGGAATGACTACAACAGTAAATAAACACAAGACATATATATACTCTATTAGCCACAACACAACCAGGCTTATATTGAATATGCCACAAATTAATCCTGCATAAAAACACCTGCGTGTTTGTTATGCTAGCTCCTAGCTCCTCTGCTAGCTCCTAGCTCCATAGAACACGCCAATACAATTCAAACACCTGATCAACACACACAATCACTCAGCCCAAAAGACCGTTTACCTAACCCAAGGTTCATAAAGCTTATATATTTTTAAAAAGTTACGTACGTGACGCGCACATACGGTCAAGTTATCGAATGTTTAGCAGCCAAGGCTGCATACTCACGGTACCTGATATTCAGCTGGGAATGACTACAACAGTAAATAAACACAAGACATATATATACTCTTATTAGCCACAACACAACCAGGCTTATATTTAATATGCCACAAATTAATCCTGCATAATAACACCTGCGTGTTTGTTATGCTAGCTCCTAGCTCCTCTGCTAGCTCCTAGCTCCATAGAACACGCCAATACAATTCAAACACCTGATCAACACACACAATCACTCAGCCCAAAAGACCGTTCACCTAACCCAAGGTTCATAAAGCTTATATATTTTTAAAAAGTTACGTACGTGACGCGCACGTACGGTACGGTACGTGTTATGCTAGCTCCTAGCTCCTCTGCTAGCTCCTAGCTCCATAGAACACGCCAATACAATTCAAACACCTGATCAACACACACAATCACTCAGCCCAAAAGACCGTTCACCTAACCCAAGGTTCATAAAGCTTATATATTTAAAAAAAGTTACGTACATACGCAAAAAAAAGCCAAAGCTGCATACTCACAGTAGCACGTCTGCGTCTTTGTCATCCAAATCAAAGTAATCCTGGTAAGAGTCTGTGTTGTCCCAGTTCTCTACAGGCGTCTGTGTATCCAAGTCAAAAGTCCTCCTGGTTAGAGTCTCTGTTATCCGAGTTCTTCCATCTTGACTGCATCTTTCGGGAATGTAAACAAAGAAGCGCCGGCTGTGTACTGTTGTGGCTGACTACGTTCGAAAAATACGTCCATTTCGCACCGACAACTTTCTTCTTTGCTTGCTCGGCTTCCTTCTCCATAATGCAATGAACATGATTGCAACAGATTCACGAACACAGATGTCCAGAATACTGTGGAATTATGAAATGAAAACAGAGCTTTTTCGTATTGGCTTCAATGTGGAAGGCATACCCGTGTTCGCCGGTCTACGTCACGCGCATACGTCATCCTCAGAGGCGTTTCGAACCGGAAGTTTAGCGGCAAATTTAAAATGTCACTTTATAAGTTAACCCGGCCGTATTGGCATGTGTTATAATGTTAAGATTTCATCATTGATATATAAACTATCAGACTGCGTGGTCGGTAGTAGTGGCTTTCAGTAGGCCTTTAAATTCTTTGTAACTTTACAGATGTCCTTTATATGCAGGTAGAAGTTGAAGAATTTTGGCCTCGGTCTTGATCCCGTATTAAGTATTGCTGTGTTTGTAATAGGGTTGTCCTGATAACCACAAACATTTCATTATTGTCTTTATTGTAACAACAAATCTTAGGGTGCATGAAACATATGTTTATTATTGTAATTTAGTCCTTAAATAAAATAGTGAACGTACTAGACAACTTGTCTTTTAGTAGTAAGTAAACAAACAAAGGCTCCTAATTAGTCTGCTGACGTATGCAGTAACATATTGTGTCATTTATACACCTATTATTTTGTACACATTATGAGGGACAAACTGTAAACATTGATTATTAATCTACTTGTTCATTTACTGTTAATATCTGCTTATTTTCTCTTTTAACATGTTCTATCTACACTTCTGTTAAAATGTAATAATCACTTATTCTTCTCTTCTTTGATACTTTACATTAGTTTTGGATGATACCGCACATTTAGGTATCAATCCGATACCAAGTATAGTTATAGGTTTGTACAATAAAATATAATACCTCTTAAACCAATAATAATATGGTTAAGAAATACTGATGTAAAGGGTAGGTGTCGAACTGTTTTTTTGTTTTAACATGTTCTCTCTACACTTCTGTTAAAATGTAATAATCACTTATTTTTCTCTTCTTTGATACTTGACATTAGCTTTGGATGATACCACACATTTAGGTATCAATTCGATACCAAGTAGTTATAGGTTTGTACAATAAAATATAATACCTAATAAACCAATAATAATATGGTTAAGAAATACTGATGTAAAGGGTAGGTGTCGGGCTGTTTTCTGTTTTAACATGTTCTATTTACACTTCTGTTAAAATGTAATAATCACTTATTCTTCTCTTCTTTGATACTTTACATTAGTTTTGGATGATACCACACATTTAGGTATGGATCCGATACCAAGTAGTTACAGGATCATACATTGGTCATATTCGAAGTCCTCATGTGTCCAGGGACGTATTTACTGACTTTATAAACCTAACGCTCTTGTACTTGGTATCATTACAGTGGACGTCTGGTGTAGATCCACCCATGGCATTTGTTTACATTATGACGCCAGTGAGCTATTGTATCCTCCTACGGTGTGCAGTGAAACATGTTTAGCTATTCTTTGTCCTCTACTTGTAAGGAACTTACTTTATTTCTCGCCATGGAGACAAGGATTAGTGATTTAGAAGTAGCTAAAACACTGTGGATGGATGCTAGCCGCTAGCTAGCTAGCCATGTCTTAAAGCAGCTCTTCCTGAGGGTGCTTCAGTGTTATAACTTCACCTTTATCTTTACTTTTTACGGCAAAATGCGTTCATTCTCCCTTTTCTGTCTGCACTAGGGGTCTGCTTGTAAGTACTCTGTGTGTGCGCGCTGCCGAACATGCTCCTCTGCTCGTAAAACCAGCAATGTCATGATATGATGACACCGTGCCGACATGCGCGTAAAAAAAAAAAAGGGAACTAGTATTTTTCAGAAGAGGTATAGAACCATTTTTATATTAGTACGGCGGTACTTTATTAGTATGGGTATAATGTACAACCCGATTATTGTAACTTTGGCCTACGAGCTCTACAGTACTAGATTTGCCTTAACAAAAATGCAGAAAAAACATCTACAAGATGAAAAAGTGGTGCACTGGCTTTGTGGCGTAAGTACTAAAACAACTTCTAGCTCATTCTCAATAGAAAGGCTCTTAAAAGGCTGAAAGATAACATAAGTGAGGGCTTGAAGGGAGCAGCTTGTTTGTTGCTGTAAGCCAGCAAGAACAAACCACAAGATGGAAAAGTGAAGGCAGTATTAGTCAAGAGCATCCCTGCTAGGGATGTTGTAAATAAAGTCAAGTATTAGTCTCCACACAAGAACATCCCTGCTAGGGATGTTGTAAAAAGTGCACTCAGGGGGATGCACCAACAAGAAGATGAAACAGAACATTTCCTTCCTGTGCGTCCTCGCCTGTTAGGAAGCAAATTGGATGATTTTATTGAGGCCGGCCTGGTGGTGGAGGAGTGGAGTGGAGGAAGCAATCGAGCATAAAGGTAGCATGCATGTTTTTTGGTGTCATTTGAGGTAATGACACACTCCTAAATCTCCCTGGTCAGATACTAGCAAAAAAGCAACATAGTAGTTGGTGTCATTTGAGGTAAAGACACACTGGACTCCCTCCAGGAGGACTTCAGCCTCCCTGGTCAGATGGTAGCAACATAGTAGTTGGTGTCATTTGAGGTAAAGACACACTGGACTCCCTCCAGGAGGACTTCAGCCTCCCTGGTCAGATGGTAGCAACATAGTAGTTGGTGTCATTTGAGGTAATGACACACTGGACTCCCTCCAGGAGGACTTCAGCCTCCCTAGGTCAGATGGTAGCAACATAGTAGTTGGTGTCATTTGAGGTAATGACACACTGGACTCCCTCCAGGAGGACTTCAGCCTCCCTGGTCAGATGGTAACAACATAGTAGTTGGTGTTATTTGAGGTAATGACATACTGGACTCCCTCAAGGAGGACTTCAGCCTCCCTGGTCAGATGGTAGCAACATAGTAGTTGGTGTCATTTGAGGTAATGACACACTGGACTCCCTCCAGGAGGACTTCAGCCTCCCTGGTCAGATGGTAACAACATAGTAGTTGGTGTTATTTGAGGTAATGACATACTGGACTCCCTCAAGGAGGACTTCAGCCTCCCTGGTCAGATGGTAGCAACATAGTAGTTGGTGTCATTTGAGGTAATGACACACTGGACTCCCTCCAGGAGGACTTCAGCCTCCCTGGTCAGATGGTAGCAACATAGTAGTTGGTGTCATTTGAGGTAATGACACACTGGACTCCCTCCAGGAGGACTTCAGCCTCCCTGGTCAGATGGTAGCAACATAGTAGTTGGTGTCATTTGAGGTAAAGACACACTGGACTCCCTCCAGGAGGACTTCAGCCTCCCTGGTCAGATGGTAGCAACATAGTAGTTGGTGTCATTTGAGGTAAAGACACACTGGACTCCCTCCAGGAGGACTTCAGCCTCCCTAGGTCAGATGGTAGCAACATAGTAGTTGGTGTCATTTGAGGTAATGACACACTGGACTCCCTCCAGGAGGACTTCAGCCTCCCTGGTCAGATGGTAGCAACATAGTAGTTGGTGTCATTTGAGGTAAAGACACACTGGACTCCCTCCAGGAGGACTTCAGCCTCCCTAGGTCAGATGGTAGCAACATAGTAGTTGGTGTCATTTGAGGTAATGACACACTGGACTCCCTCCAGGAGGACTTCAGCCTCCCTGGTCAGATGGTAGCAACATAGTAGTTGGTGTCATTTGAGGTAAAGACACACTGGACTCCCTCCAGGAGGACTTCAGCCTCCCTGGTCAGATACTAGCAACAAAGCAACATAGTAGTTGGTGTCATTTGAGGTAAAGACACACTGGACTCCCTCCAGGAGGACTTCAGCCTCCCTGGTCAGATGGTAGCAACATAGTAGTTGGTGTCATTTGAGGTAAAGACACACAGGACTCCCTCCAGGAGGACTTCAGCCTCCCTGGTCAGATGGTAGCAACATAGTAGTTGGTGTCATTTGAGGTAAAGACACACTGGACTCCCTCCAGGAGGACTTCAGCCTCCCTAGGTCAGATGGTAGCAACATAGTAGTTGGTGTCATTTAAGGTAATGACACACTGGACTCCCTCCAGGAGGACTTCAGCCTCCCTGGTCAGATGGTAGCAACATAGTAGTTGGTGTCATTTGAGGTAAAGACACACTGGACTCCCTCAAGGAGGACTTCAGCCTCCCTGGTCAGATGGTAGCAACATAGTAGTTGGTGTCATTTGAGGTAAAGACACATTGGACTCCCTCCAGGAGGACTTCAGCCTCCCTGGTCAGATGGTAGCAACATAGTAGTTGGTGTCATTTGAGGTAAAGACACACTGGACTCCCTCAAGGAGGACTTCAGCCTCCCTGGTCAGATGGTAGCAACAGAGCAACATAGCAACAGAGCAACATAGCAACATAGCCACTTTTCAAGGTTTCACTTCCCACTTTTGGAGTGAATCACTGAAAGCTTGGAGCAACTTGGTGATAATGCTCTCAAAACTAGTCAGGGATGCCCACACTTCCCTCCCTCGTCTCTAAGGGCCAAAGTGAAAATGTGCCAATGGGCCAAAGAACTGTGATTTGAATCAAGCCGAGGCTCATACTGCCAAATGTAATGTTTAATAGAAGGTGACTAGTTAGCCTAGCGGACATGTTTGTGAGCATGAAGGAGGTCAGTATGAATATGGATGACTTTCTGGAAGGCCAGCCTTTGGCGGCCAAACGGAACGACTCAGTGGGCCAAATTTGGGGCCCCTGGCGTAGGACAATGTTTGCTTCCCTTTCCAGAGAAGAGGTGCTCAAGCAGTAGGGCTGGGTCATACAGCAACATTCTTTGATTAGTTGTATACATCAGTGCTTCTCACCAGTTTTTATTTATGTATTATTATTTGTATTCTTTAATGACTTGTATACATCAGTGCTTCTCACCAGTTTGTATTTATTTATTATTATTATTTATTATTTTTATTCTTTAATGACTTGTATACATCAGTGCTTCTCACCAGTTTGTATTTATTTATTATTATTTGTATTCTTTAATGACTTGTATACATCAGTGCTTCTCACCAGTTTGTATTTATATATTATTATTTGTATTCTTTAATGACTTGTATACATCAGTGCTTCTCACCAGTTTTTATTTATTTATTATTATTATGTATTATTTGTATTCTTTAATGACTTGTATACATCAGTGCTTCTCAACAGTTTTTATTTATTTATTATTATTATTAATATTTATTATTTGTATTCTTTAATGACTTGTATACATCAGTGCTTCTCACCAGTTTTTATTTATTTATTATTATTTATTATTTGTATTCTTTAAAAACTTGTATACATCAGTGCTTCTCACCAGTTTTGATTAATTTATTTATTGTTATTTATCATTTGTATTCTTTAATGACTTGTATACATCAGTGCTTCTCACCAGTTTTTATTTATTATTATTTATTATTATTTATTATTATTTGTATTATTTAATGACTTGTATACATCAGTGCTTCTCACCAGTTTTTATTTATTTATTATTTGTATTCTTTAATGACTTTTATACATCAGTGCTTCTCACCAGTTTGTATTTATTTATTATTATTTGTATTCTTTAATGACTTGTATACATTAGTGCTTCTCACCAGTTTTTATTAATTTATTATTATTTATTATTATTTGTATTCTTTAATGACCTGTATATATCAGTGCTTCTCACAATTGATTGATTGATTTATTATTATTATTTATTATTTGTATTATTTAATGACATGTATACATCAGTGCTTCTCACCAGTTTTTATTTATTTATTTTTATTATTATTATTTATTATTTGTATTCTTTAATGACTTGTATACATCAGTGCTTCTCACCAGTTTGTATTTATTTATTATTATTTGTATTATTTAATGACTTGTATACATTAGTGCTTCTCACCAGTTTTTATTAATTTATTATTATTTATTATTATTTGTATTCTTTAATGACTTGTATACATCCGTGCTTCTCACCAGTGATTTATTTGTTTATTATTATTATTTATTATTTGTATTCTTTAATGACTTGTATATATCAGTGCTTCTCACCAGTTTTTTATTTATTTATTATTATTATTTATTATTTATATTCTTTAATGACGTGTATACATCAGTTCTTCTCACAAGTTTTTATTTCTTTATTATTAATTAATTATTTGTATTCTTTAATGACTTGTATAAATCAGTGCTTCTCACCAGTTTTATTTTGTATTTATTATTATTATTTATTATTTGTATTCTTTAATGACTTGTATACATCAGAGCTTCTCATCAGTGATTTATTTATTATTATTTATTATTTGTATTCTTTAATGACTTACAGGTGATATGTCATGTTGCACACTTACAGTGGATATGTCATGTTGCACACTTACAGTGGATATTTCATGTTGCACACTTACAGTGGATATGTCATGCTGCACACTTACAGTGGATATATCATGTTGCACACTTACAGTGGATATGTCATGTTGCACTCTTACAGTGGATATGTCATGTTGCACACTTACAGTGGGTATGTCATGTTGCACACTTACAGTGGATATGTCATGTTGCACACTTACAGTGGATATGTCATGCTGCACACTTACAGTTGATATGTCTTGTTGCACACTTACAGTTGATATGTCTTGTTGCACACTTACAGTTGGTATGTCATGTTGCACACTTACAGTGGATATGTCATGTTGCATACTTACAGTGGATATGTCATGTTGCACACTTACAGTGGATATGTCATGTTGCATACTTACAGTGGATATGTCATGTTGCACACTTACAGTGGATATGTCATGCTGCACACTTACAGTGGATATATCATGTTGCACACTTACAGTGGATATGTCATGTTGCACACTTACAGTGGATATGTCATGTTGCACACTTACAGTGGATACGTCATGTTGCACACTTACAGTGGATATGTCATGTTGCACACTTACAGTGGATATGTCATGTTGCACAGTTACAGTGGATATGTCATGTTGCACACTTACAGTGGATATTTCATGTTGCACACTTACAGTGGGTATGTCATGTTGCACACTTACAGTGGATATGTCATGTTGCACACTTACAGTGAATATGTCATGTTGCACTCTTACAGTGGATATGTCATGTTGCACACTTACAGTGGATATGTCATGTTGCACACTTACAGTGGGAATGTCATGTTGCACACTTACAGTGGATATATCATGTTGCACCCTTACAGTGGATATGTCATGTTGCACACTTACAGTGGGTATGTCATGTTGCACACTTACAGTGAATATGTCATGTTGCACACTTACAGTGGATATGTCATGTTGCACACTTACAGTGGGTATGTCATGTTGCACACTTACAGTGGATATGTCATGTTGCACACTTACAGTGGATATGTCATGTTGCACACTTACAGTGGATATGTCATGTTGCACACTTACAGTGGATATGTCATGTTGCACACTTACAGTGGATACGTCATGTTGCACACTTACAGTGGATATGTCATGTTGCACACTTACAGTGGATACGTCATGTTGCACACTTACAGTGGATACGTCATGTTGCACACTTACAGTGGATATGTCATGTTGCACACTTACAGTGAATATGTCATGTTGCACTCTTACAGTGGATATGTCATGTTGCACACTTACAGTTGATATGTCTTGTTGCACAATTACAGTGGGTATGTCATGTTGCACACTTAGTGGGTATGTCATGTTGCACACTTACAATGAATATGTCATGTAGCACTCTTACAGTGCACTTCTAAATCACTATGGCGACAAATAAAGTGAGTTTCTTACAAGTAATATTATCACTGGAGGACGAGGAATAGCTAAACATGCTTCACTACACACCGTAGGAGGATACAATAGCTCACCGCCGTCACAATGTAAACAAACGCCACGGGTGGATCTACACCTGACATCCACTGTAATGATACCAAGCACAGGAGCGTATCTAGTCGATACTACTATGATTACGTCGATATTTTTTATCGTCACGAAATCCTTTTTCTTTTAAATTCATATTATGTTTATAAAGTCAGTAAATATGTCCCTGGACACATGAGGACTTTGAATATGACCAATGTATGATCCTGTAACTACTTGGTATCGGATCGGTACCTAAATGTGTGGTATCATCCAAAACTAATGTAAAGTATCAAAGAAGAGAAGAATAAGTGATTATTACATTTGAACAGAAGTGTAGATAAAACATGTTAAAAGAGAAAATAAGCAGATATTAACAGTAAATGAACAAGTGGATTAACAATCCATTTTTACAGTTTGTCCCTCGTAATGTAGACAAAATAATAGGTGTATAAATGACACAATATGTTACTGCATACGTCAGCAGACTAATTAGGAGCCTTTGTTTTTTTTACTTACTACTAAAAGACAAGTTGTCTAGTATGTTCACTATTTTATTTATGCCTGGTTCACACCAACGGCGCTTGCCGCGCTTTAAAGCGGCGAGCAAAGCGCCGTCATTTTTTCCACAAATATCCCGATCTCCGAAGTAATGCTATGCTTTGACGCGCTCTGATACGAATTCTTTCCCGCTTTGTTACCGTTCCTCACGATTTGATGCCGCTTTGATCCCGCTTTGATACGCTTTAAATCACGCTTTAAATCACGCTTTAAATCACGCTTTAAATCACGCTTTGATACGTTTTATTACGCTTTATTGAACTTTATTACGCTTTGATGCGATTATTATTTTGTGACTTTGACGAATAAATTGCGTGCACACACATAATATAATAAAAAAGAGAAATATGACAAAAAAATAAGAAAAAAATGTGAAAAACTCAGTATACTAAGTTTTCCCCACATTTTTTAGATTGATCTATTTATTTGATTTTTGTTTTTGTTTTATTATATACAAGATAAAACACATAATGTAATAAAAAAGAGAAATATGATAAACAAATAAGTAAAAAAAAAGTGAAAAACTCAGTATACTAAGTTTTCCCCACATTTTTTAGAGTTATCTATTTATTTGATTTTTCTTTTTGTTTTATTATATACAAGATAAAACACATAATGTAATAAAAAAAGAGAAGTATGATAAACAAATAAGTAAAAAAAAAAAGTGAAAAACTCAGTATACTAAGTTTTCCCCACATTTTTTAGATTTATGTATTTATTTGATTTTTCTTTTTGTTTTATTATATACAAGATAAAACACATAATGTAATAAAAAAAGAGAAATATGATAAACAAATAAGTAAAAAAAAAAGTGAAAAACTCAGTATACTAAGTTTTCCCCACATTTTTTAGATTTATCTATTTATTTGATTTTTCTTTTTGTTTTATTATATACAAGATAAAACACATAATGTAATAAAAAAGACAAATATGATAAACAAATAAGTTAAAAAAAAGTGAAAAACTCAGTATACTAAGTTTTCCCCACATTTTTTAGATTTATGTATTTATTTGATTTTTCTTTTTGTTTTATTATATACAAGATAAAACACATAATGTAATAAAAAAAGAGAAATATGATAAACAAATAAGTAAAAAAAAAGTGAAAAACTCAGTATACTAAGTTTTCCCCACATTTTTTAGATTTATGTATTTATTAGATTTTTCTTTTTGTTTTATTATATACAAGATAAAACACATAATGTAATAAAAAAAGAGAAATATGATAAACAAATAAGTAAAAAAAAAAGTGAAAAACTCAGTATACTAAGTTTTCCCCACATTTTTTAGATTTATGTATTTATTTGATTTTTCTTTTTGTTTTATTATATACAAGATAAAACACATAATGTAATAAAAAAAGAGAAATATGATAAACAAATAAGTAAAAAAAAAAGTGAAAAACTCAGTATACTAAGTTTTCCCCACATTTTTTAGAGTTATCTATTTATTTGATTTTTCTTTTTGTTTTATTATATACAAGATAAAACACATAATGTAATAAAAAAAGAGAAGTATGATAAACAAATAAGTAAAAAAAAAAGTGAAAAACTCAGTATACTAAGTTTTCCCCACATTTTTTAGATTTATGTATTTATTTGATTTTTCTTTTTGTTTTATTATATACAAGATAAAACACATAATGTAATAAAAAAAGAGAAATATGATAAACAAATAAGTAAAAAAAAAAGTGAAAAACTCAGTATACTAAGTTTTCCCCACATTTTTTAGATTTATCTATTTATTTGATTTTTCTTTTTGTTTTATCATATACAAGATAAAACACATAATGTAATAAAAAAGACAAATATGATAAACAAATAAGTTAAAAAAAAGTGAAAAACTCAGTATACTAAGTTTTCCCCACATTTTTTAGATTTATGTATTTATTTGATTTTTCTTTTTGTTTTATTATATACAAGATAAAACACATAATGTAATAAAAAAAGAGAAATATGATAAACAAATAAGTAAAAAAAAAGTGAAAAACTCAGTATACTAAGTTTTCCCCACATTTTTTAGATTTATGTATTTATTTGATTTTTCTTTTTGTTTTATTATATACAAGATAAAACACATAATATAATAAAAAAAGAGAAATATGATAAACAAATAAGTAAAAAAAAAAGTGAAAAACTCAGTATACTAAGTTTTCCCCACATTTTTTAGATTTATCTATTTATTTGATTTTTCTTTTTGTTTTATTATATACAAGATAAAACACATAATGTAATAAAAAAAGAGAAATATGATAAACAAATAAGTAAAAAAAAAAAGTGAAAAACTCAGTATACTAAGTTTTCCCCACATTTTTTAGATTTATCTATTTATTTGATTTTTCTTTTTGTTTTATTATATACAAGATAAAACACATAATGTAATAAAAAAGAGAAATATGATAAACAAGTTAAAAAAAAAGTGAAAAACTCAATATACTAAGTTTTCCCCACATTTTTTAGATTTATGTATTTATTTGATTTTTCTTTTTGTTTTATTATATACAAGATAAAACACATAATGTAATAAAAAAGAGAAATATGATAAACAAGTTAAAAAAAAGTGAAAAACTCAATATACTAAGTTTTCCCCACATTTTTTAGATTTATGTATTTATTTGATTTTTCTTTTTGTTTTATTATATACAAGATAAAACACATAATGTAATAAAAAAAGAGAAATATGATAAACAAATAAGTAAAAAAAAATGTGAAAAACTCAGTATACTAAGTTTTCCCCACATTTTTTAGATTTATGTATTTATTTGATTTTTCTTTTTGTTTTATTATATACAAGATAAAACACATAATGTAATAAAAAAAGACAAATGTGATAAACAAATAAGTAAAAAAAAAAGTGAAAAACTCAGTATACTAAGTTTCCCCACATTTTTTATATTCATTTATTTTTTCAATTTCTCTTTTTTTCCCCTTATATTATGTTTTATATCTTCATTTCTTTTATTTCTTTGTCATTTTAATAAATATCATTTCTTATGCTAGTTGACAATAATAAAAGGCATTTCTTTTAAACGTAACATATTCTCTTTATTATTAAGGAAGATGTTCTCAACATGCACAGCAAGCAACAAACTTGACCAAACAAAAAAGCACAAATAGTATCACTGTTCACCAATCAGGTTACATAATGTGGGGTTCATATGATACATTATGTTGTATGAGATGATACAAGAGAGTGGATCAACATTGTCCACAAAGTAGAAAGTTAAGAACCATTTTTGTTTACATTTTCATACAGAAAAATTATAGACAATAATGTCAAACAGCAAACTCTAACGGAAGTACAGAAACAATGATCATCGTATAAAAAAGGCAATGATGCAAAAGAGATTGGATTTGTAATCCTGTGTTGGTTTTACAAAAAAGTTTCAATGTCACTAGTCAATATCACAGTCACTTCCTATTTGTAGGTAAACCGTTTAAAATTTTTTGGCGAACTTGCCGCATGTCCCGCTTCACTACAAGCTTTCCCACGATCCATTAGGACCCTCACGCTTTAATCACGCTTTGTTACGCTTTAACGCCGCTTTGCATGCCGCTTTAAAGTGGTGTGAACCTAGCATTAAGGACTAAATTACAATAACAAACATATGTTTCATGTACCCTAAGATTTTTTGTTACAATAAAGAAAATAATGACATTTTTTGTGGTGCCCTTTTATTTAGAAAAGTACCGAAAAGTACCGAAAAGTATCAAAATACATTTTGGTACTGGTACCGGTAACAAAATATTGGTATCGGGACAACACTGCGTGGGAGTCAATGTGTGTTCGCCATGATATATGCCAAATAGTGATACATGCCAAATAGTGATGTGTGGAATATATGCCAAATAGTGATATATGCCAAATAGTGATGTGTGGAATATATGCCAAATAGTGATATATGCCAAATAGTGATGTGTGGAATATATGCCAAATAGTGATATATGCCAAATAGTGATGTGTGGAATATATGCCAAATAGTGATATATGCCAAATAGTGATGTATGGAATATATGTCAAATAGTGATGTATGCCAAATAGTGATGTATGCCAAATAGTGATATATGCCAAATAGTGATGTATGGAATATATGCCAAATAGTGATACATGCCAAATAGTGATGTGTGGAATATATGCCAAATAGTGATAGATGCCAAATAGTGATGTGTGGAATATATGCCAAATAGTGATTTATGCCAAATAGTGATGTATGGAATATATGCCAAATAGTGATGTATGCCAAATAGTGATATATGCCAAATAGTGATGTATGGAATATATGCCAAATAGTGATGTATGCCAAATAGTGATATATGCCAAATAGTGATAGATGCCAAATAGTAATGTGTGGAATATATGCCAAATAGTGATTTATGCCAAATAGTGATGTATGGAATATATGCCAAATAGTGAGGTATGCCAAATAGTGATATATGCCAAATAGTGATGTATGGAATATATGCCAAATAGTGATGTATGCCAAATAGTGATGTATGCCAAATAGTGATATATGCCAAATAGTGATGTATGGAATATATGCCAAATAGTGATGTATGCCAAATAGTGATGTATGGAATATATGCCAAATAGTGATATATGCCAAATAGTGATGTGTGGAATATATGCCAAATAGTGATGTATGCCAAATAGTGTTATATGCCAAATAGTGATGTATGGAATATATGCCAAAAAGTGATGTATGCCAAATAGTGATGTATGCCAAATAGTGATATATGCCAAATAGTGATGTATGGAATATATGCCAAATAGTGATGTGTGGTATATATGCCAAATAGTGATTTATGCCAAATAGTGATGTATGGAATATATGCCAAATAGTGATGTATGCCAATTAGTGATGTATGGAATATATGCCAAATAGTGATGTATGCCAAATAGTGATGTATGCCAAATAGTGATATATGCCAAATAGTGATGTATGGAATATATGCCAAATAGTGATGTATGCCAAATAGTGATGTATGTCAAATAGTGATATATGCCAAATAGTGGTGTATGGAATATATGCCAAATAGTGATGTATGTCAAATAGTGATATATGCCAAATAGTGATGTATGGAATATATGCCAAATAGTGATGAATGTCAAAAAGTGATACATGCCAAATAGTGATGTATGCCAAATAGTGATATATGCCAAATAGTGATGTATGTCAAATAGTGATATATGCCAAATAGTGATATATGCCAAATAGTGATGTGTGGAATATATGCCAAATAGTTATTTATGCCAAATAGTGATGTATGGAATATATGCCAGATAGTGATGTATGCCAAATAGTGATATATGCCAAATAGTGATGTATGGAATATATGCCAAATAGTGATGTATGCCAAATAGTGATGTATGCCAAATAGTGATACATGCCAAATAGTGATGTATGGAATATATGCCAAATAGTGATGTATGCCAAATAGTGATGTATGTCAAATAGTGATTTATGCCAAATAGTGGTGTATGGAATATATGCCAAATAGTGATGTATGTCAAATAGTGATATATGCCAAATAGTGATGTATGGAATATATGCCAAATAGTGATGTATGTCAAAAAGTGATATATGCCAAATAGTGATATATGCCAAATAGTGATATATGCCAAATAGTGATATATGTCAAATAGTGATATATGCCAAATAGTGATTTATGCCAAATAGTGATGTATGGAATATATGCCAAATAGTGATTTATTCCAAATAGTGATGTATGGAATATATGCCAAATAGTGATGTATGCCAAATAGTGATATATGCCAAATAGTGATGTATGGAATATATGCCAAATAGTGATGTATGCCAAATAGTGATGTATGCCAAATAGTGATATATGCCAAATAGTGATGTATGGAATATATGCCAAATAGTGATGTATGCCAAATAGTGATGTATGCCAAATAGTGATATATGCCAAATAGTGGTGTATGGAATATATGCCAAATAGTGATGTATGTCAAATAGTGATATATGCCAAATAGTGATGTATGGAATATATGCCAAATAGTGATGTATGTCAAAAAGTGATATATGCCAAATAGTGATATATGCCAAATAGTGATATATGCCAAATAGTGATGTATGTCAAATAGTGATATATGCCAAATAGTGATATATGCCAAATAGTGATGTGTGGAATATATGCCAAATAGTTATTTATGCCAAATAGTGATGTATGGAATATATGCCAAATAGTGATGTATGCCAAATAGTGATATATGCCAAATAGTGATGTATGGAATATATGCCAAATAGTGATGTATGCCAAATAGTGATGTATGCCAAATAGTGATATATGCCAAATAGTGATGTATGGAATATATGCCAAATAGTGATGTAGGCCAAATAGTGATGTATGTCAAATAGTGATATATGCCAAATAGTGGTGTATGGAATATATGCCAAATAGTGATGTATGTCAAATAGTGATATATGCCAAATAGTGATGTATGGAATATATGCCAAATAGTGATGTGTGTCAAATAGTGATATATGCCAAATAGTGGTGTATGGAATATATGCCAAATAGTGATGTATGTCAAATAGTGATGTATGCCAAATAGTGATGTATGGAATATATGCCAAATAGTGATGTGTGTCAAATAGTGATATATGCCAAATAGTGATATATGCCAAATAGTGATATATGCCAAATAGTGATATATGCCAAATAGTGATGTGTGGAATATATGCCAAATAGTGATTTATGCCAAATAGTGATGTATGGAATATATGCCAAATAGTGATGTATGCCAAATAGTGATATATGCCAAATAGTGATGTATGGAATATATGCCAAATAGTGATGTATGCCAAATAGTGATGTATGCCAAATAGTGATATATGCCAAATAGTGATGTATGGAATATATGCCAAATAGTGATGTATGCCAAATAGTGATGTATGTCAAATAGTGATATATGCCAAATAGTGGTGTATGGAATATATGCCAAATAGTGATGTATGTCAAATAGTGATATATGCCAAATAGTGATGTATGGAATATATGCCAAATAGTGATGTATGTCAAATAGTGATATATGCCAAATAGTGATACATGCCAAATAGTGATATATGCCAAATAGTGATAAATGCCAAATAGTGATGTGTGGAATATATGCCAAATAGTGATTTATGCCAAATAGTGATGTATGGAATATATGCCAAATAGTGATGTATGCCAAATAGTGATATATGCCAAATAGTGATGTATGGAATATATGCCAAATAGTGATGTATGCCAAATAGTGATGTATGCCAAATAGTGATATATGCCAAATAGTGATGTATGGAATATATGCCAAATAGTGATGTATGCCAAATAGTGATGTATGTCAAATAGTGATATATGCCAAATAGTGGTGTATGGAATATATGCCAAATAGTGATGTATGTCAAATAGTGATATATGCCAAATAGTGATGTATGGAATATATGCCAAATAGTGATGTATGTCAAAAGGTGATATATGCCAAATAGTGATATATGCCAAATAGTGATGTATGCCAAATAGTGATGTATGTCAAATAGTGATATATGCCAAATAGTGATGTGTGGAATATATGCCAAATAGTGATGTATGCCAAATAGTGATGTATGCCAAATAGTGATATATGCCAAATAGTGATGTATGGAATACATGCCAAATAGTGATTTATGCCAAATAGTGATATATGGAATATATGCCAAATAGTGATGTATGCCAAATAGTGATATATGCCAAATAGTGATGTATGGAATATATGCCAAATAGTGATGTATGCCAAATAGTGATGTATGCCAAATAGTGATATATGCCAAATAGTGATGTATGGAATATATGCCAAATAGTGATGTATGCCAAATAGTGATGTATGTCAAATAGTGATATATGCCAAATAGTGGTGTATGGAATATATGCCAAATAGTGATGTATGTCAAATAGTGATATATGCCAAATAGTGATTTATGGAATATATGCCAAATAGTGATGTATGTCAAAAAGTGATATATGCCAAATAGTGATATATGCCAAATAGTGATATATGCCAAATAGTGATGTATGTCAAATAGTGATATATGCCAAATAGTGATATATGCCAAATAGTGATGTGTGGAATATATGCCAAATAGTGATTTATGCCAAATTGTGATGTATGGAATATATGCCAAATAGTGATGTATGCCAAATAGTGATATATGCCAAATAGTGATGTATGGAATATATGCCAAATAGTGATGTATGCCAAATAGTGATGTATGCCAAATAGTGATATATGCCAAGTAGTGATGTATGGAATATATGCCAAATAGTGATGTATGCCAAATAGTGATGTATGTCAAATAGTGATATATGCCAAATAGTGGTGTATGGAATATATGCCAAATAGTGATGTATGTCAAATAGTGATATATGCCAAATAGTGATGTATGGAATATATGCCAAATAGTGATGTATGTCAAATAGTGATATATGCCAAATAGTGATATATGTCAAATAGTGATATATGCCAAATAGTGATGTATGTCAAATAGGGATATATGCCAAATAGTGATATATGCCAAATAGTGATGTATGTCAAATAGTGATGTATGTCAAATAGTGATGTATGCCAAATAGTGATGTGTAGACTAGTGCCGGAAGGACTACAAAAGGAGCTGCTCACCAACAAAAAGAACCAAACTGTGGATTCAGTTTGGCTTTGCCACGACTGACCGGAAGCTGCAACTGTTTCAGAAGGAACATGTCCTGCAGCGGCACACACTTCCCACAATGCATCTGTGCATTGCCTCGCTAACCGCAGAGTGAGCGCTAATTGTGTGTCCACCAGCAGAATGAGAACAGGTGGAAGAGCAGCCGGCCAAAATCACACTGTGGCTCTTCGACAATGAACATTTTTTTTTTTTTTTTGTAATTAACAGAGAAATAGTCGGGCGCCACATTGTGCTACAGAATGCAAATGAGGAAGTTGGAAGAAGGCGCCTTTGCAAGGGAGGGACTTGATGCTGTTGCTGCCAGAAATGACAGCTTTCTGGGCAGAGAAAGTCCAACACTGTCCACATTCATTCAGCAGGACTTGCCAGAAGATTTGTCCAAGTTGTGGCGACAAGCCGACCACAACCTTGTCCAGTAAAGTGGAATACCAAAGCCTTGTTCAGTAAAGTGGAATACCACAACCTTGTTAAGGTTTAAAGGCCTACTGAAAGCCACTACTACCGACCACGCAGTCTGATAGTTTATATATCAATGATGAAATCTTAACATTGCAACACATGCCAATACGGCCGGGTTAACTTATAAAGTGCCATCCATCCATCTTCTTCCGCTTATCCGAGGTGGGGTCGCGGGGGCAGCAGCCTAAGCAGAAAAGCCCAGACTTCCCTCTCCCCAGCCACTTCGTCCAGCTCCTCCCGGGGGATCCTGAGGCGTTCCCAGGCCAGCCGGGAGACATAGTTTTCCCAACGTGTCCTGGGTCTTCCCTGTGGCCTCCTACTGGTCGGACGTGCCCTAAACACCTCCCTAGGAAGGCGTTCGTGTGGCATCCTGACCAGATGCCCGAACCACCTCATCTGGCTCCTCTCGATGTGGAGGAGTAGCGGCTTTACTTTGAGCTCCCCCCGGATGGCAGAGCTTCTCACCCTATCTCTAAAGGAGAGCCCCGCCACCCGGCGGAGGAAACTCATTTCGTCCGCTTGTACCCGTGATCTTGTCCTTTCGGTCATAACCCAAAGCTCATGACCATAGGTGAGGATGGGAACGCAGATCGACCGGTAAATTGAGAGCTTTGCCTTCCGGCTCAGCTCCTTCTTCACCACAACGGATCGATACAGCGTCCGCATTACTGAAGACGCCGCACCGATCCGTCTGTCGATCTCACGATCCACTCTTCCCTCACTCGTGAACAAGACTCCAAGGTACTTGAACTCCTCCACTTGGGGCAGGGTCTCCTCCGCAACCCGGAGATGGCACTCCACCCTTTTCCGGGCGAGAACCATGGACTCGGACTTGGAGGTGCTGATTCTCATCCCAGTCGCTTCACACTTATAAAGTGCAATTTTAAATTTCCCGCCACACTTCCGGTTGAAAACGTCTATGTATGATGACGTCAATCGTTGAAACGGAAGTATGCGGACACATTGAATACAATACAAAAAAGCTCTGTTTTCATCTCAAAATTCCACAGTGTTCTGGACATCTGTGTTGGTGAATTTTTTGCAGTTTGTTTAATGAACAATGGAGACTGCAAAGAAGAAAGTTGTAGGTGGGATCGGTGTATTAGCGGCGGACTACAGCAACACAACCAGGAGGACTTTGAGATGGATAGCAGACGCGCTAGCCGCCGAACTCACCTTGACTTCCTCCGTCTCCGGGCCGCCGACCGCATCTGTGATCGGGTGAAGTCCTTCGTCGCACCGTCGATCGCTGGAACGCAGGTGAGCACGGGTGTTGATGAGCAGATGAGGGCTGGCTGGCGTAGGTGGATAGCTAATGTTTTTAGCATAGCTTTGTGAGGTCCGGTTGCTAAGTTAGCTTCAATGGCATCGTTAGCAACAGCATTGTTAAGCTTCGCCAAGCTGGAAAGCATTAACCGTGTATTTACATGTCCATGGTTTAATAGTATTGTTGATTTTCTGTCTAACCTTCCAGTCAGGGGTTTATTTCTTTTGTTTCTATATGCAGTTAAGCCCGATGCTATCACGTTAGCTCCGTAGCTAAGTGCTTCGCCGATGTATTGTAGTGGAGATAAAAGTCACTGTGAATGTCCATTTCGCGTTCTCGACTCTCATTTTCAAGAGGATATAGTATCCGAGGTGGTTTAAAATACAAATCCGTGATCCACAATAGAAAAAGGAGAGAGTGTGGAATCCAATGAGCCAGCTTGTACCTAAGTTAAGGTCAGAGCGAAAAAAAATATGTCCTGCACTGCACTCTAGTCCTTCACTCTAACGTTCCTCATCCACAAATATTTCATCCTGGCTCAAATTAATGGGGTAATCGTCGCTTTCTCGGTCCGAATCGCTCTCGCTGCTGGTGTAAACAATGGGGAAATGTGAGGAGCCTTTCAACCTGCGACGTCACGCTACTTCCGGTACAGGCAAGGCTTTTTTTTATCAGCGACCAAAAGTTGCGAACTTTATCGTCGATGTTCTCTACTAAATCCTTTCAGCAAAAAGATGGCAATATCGCGAAATGATCAAGTATGACACATAGAATGGATCTGCTATCCCCGTTTAAATAAAAAAAAAAAATTTCAGTAAGCCTTTAAGAGTCATTGAATGTGGCGTTTTCTCTCAAATTGCAAGGGAAGATCAGCTTCCCCTACAAAGTCAAAAAAGTGGTCAAATATGTACTTTTGTGTTTACATTAAATTGACTAAATATGCTCTAGAATTGTTCAACTTTTGTTCAGAATCAGCTTTCACAACTTTTGACGGCACTTTCTTCTCATTCATGGTGGTCGCGTCACAGGGCGTTAAACTTGCGTTGAAGCTGAGTGAGCAGTGACTTCAGTGGGGGAGCAAAGAGTGGGTTGTTCCACAGCAGTCATTTGATAAATGCTCAGATTTGTCCCGCCCATTTGACGCTGATTATGTCTGAAAGTGTATAGAAAGTGGGCTCGGTCTGACACTCAGCTTCCGCATGATGATTGGATGATCTGTCTGAGGCTGGATCCCTTTTTGACTGACAGCAAAATGAGCGGATTAACCATTTTGAAATATAAACTGAGCATTTTTCAAGTTTTGTTCCCTTGTTCTGAGTTGATATGGAAAAATTTACATTTTCTTTGTAAAATCTAGCATCTTTATATCTTTGATCTTTGATTGGATCTACACTGGTGTTTAGAGAACAGCTGGAAATCAGCTTCCCCAACCTGAAAGACCAGCAGCCACCACTGGTCCCGACGGGCGATTGGATGACGGAAGGGAAAGTATGCATTTTAAGAAAGATGGTTGTAGAAGTTTTGGCGGTTTTTTTTTTTTTTAAAGTAATTTTTGATCGGCCACCTCCTCATCACCCCGTCATCCTTTTGACATCCGGGCAAACACCGTAATGTCTTATATGGATCACAATCCAGGAGATTGGTAACTTCAGTCGACAAGGGAAATATCCCGGTGTCTTCCAGAAAATTGTGAAGAGTTGTCCAGTGTGCCAAAGTGCTGCCACACTCACAGTATAGCAGACCTACATGCATGTTTGATGTTGCTGTCAATCATGTCTAGCTTGCTTCCACCCCTGGTTACAAAAGTCTCATATTGATGGAAATGGGGGAACACAGTTTTCATGTTAGCTTGATTAAAGGCCTACTGAAATTAAATGTTTTTATTTAAATGGGGATAGCAGATCCATTCTATGTGTCATACTTGATCATTTCGCGACATTGCCATGTTTTTACTGAAAGGATTTAGTAGAGAACATCGACGATAAAGTTCGTAACTTTTGGTCGCTGATAAAAAAAAAGCCTTGCCTGTACCGGAAGTAGCGTGACGTCACAATTTGAAAGGCTCCTCACATTTCCCCATTGTTTACACCAGCAGCGAGAGCGATCCGGACCGAGAAAGCGACGATTACCCCATTAATTTGAGCCAGGATGAAAGATTCATGGATGAGGAACGTGAGAGTGAAGGACTAGAGTGCAGTGCAGGACGCATCTTTTTTCGCTCTGACCGTAACTTAGGTACAAGCTGGCTCATTGGATTCCACACTCTCTCCTTTTTCTATTGTGGATCACGGATTTGTATTTTAAACCACCTCGGATACTATATCCTCTTGAAAATGAGAGTCGAGAACGCGAAATGGACATTCACAGTGACTTATCTCCACGACAATACCTCGGCGAAACACTTTAGCTACGGAGCTAACGTGATAGCATCGTGCTTAACTGCATATAGAAACAAAAGAAATAAGCCCCTGACTGGAAGGATAGACAGAAAATCAACAATACTATTAAACCATGGACCTGTAAATACACGGTTAATGCTTTCCAGCCTGGCGAAGCTTAACAATGCTGTTGCTAACGATGCCATTGAAGCTACTTAGCAACGGGACCTCACAGAGCTATGCTAAAAACATTAGCTATCCACCTACGCCAGCCAGCCCTCATCTGCTCATCAACACCCGTGCTCACCTGCGTTCCAGCGATCGACGGTGCGACGAAGGACTTCACCCGATCATCCGTGCGGTCGGCGGCTAGCGTCGGATAGCGCGTCTGCTATCCAAGTCAAAGTCCTCCTGGTTGTATTGCTGTAGTCCCCCGCTAATACACCGATCCCACCTACAACTTTCTTCTTTGCAGTCTCCATTGTTCATTAAACAAATTGCAAAAGATTCACCAACACAGATGTCCAGAATACTGTGGAATTATGAGATGAAAACAGAGCTATTTTGTATTGTATTCAATGGGGTACCGATACTTCTGTTTCACTGGCTACGTCACGCGCATACGTCATCATCCAAAGACGTTTTCAACCGGAAGTTTAGCGGCAAATTTAAAATTGCACTTTATAAGTTAACCCGGCCGTATTGGCATGTGTTGCAATGTTAACATTTCATCATTGATATATAAACTATCAGACTGCGTGGTCGGTAGTAGTGGCTTTCAGTAGGCCTTTAAAGTCCCCTGCCACGATGATAACTCCCTCTGAAAACTGTCTTTGTACTTACTGGTGTGTCCACTACAAATACAACAAACTCCTGGAGACGATGTTTAGTAAGGTAACGGCGACCATCCACCTGCATAAAGATAGTGACAAAATTCCTATTAACAGAGCAATCCAGCAGGGAGACACTACACTACATCCCCTAAACTCTTCAACTCTGCACATGAGGCAATCTTTCGTAAAATCAGCTGGGAGAGAAAAGGAAAAAACATAGATGGTGAAAGATTAAACCACCTACGATTTGCTGATGACGTCATCCTAATCGCAGAGGATGATCACAAGATAGAGGAAATGCTTGATGAACTTAGCATTGAAAGCAAGAAAGTCGGCTTGAAGATAAACATGAAGAACACCAAAGTCATGTGCTATATATATATATAGGACAGCAAATTAGAATGGATCACAAACTATTGGATGAGGTCAAAAGAAGGAGAAGAGGTGGTTGGAGTGCATTTGGGAACCTCAATGATGTCATGAGAAGCAACATCAATCAACCAATCAATCAATCAATCAATGTTTACTTATATAGCCCTAAATCACAAGTGTCTCAAAGGCCACAACGACATCCTCAGCTCAGATCCCACATCAGGGCAAGAAAAAACTCAACCCAATGGGAGGACAATGAGAAACCTTGGAGGGGACCGCAGATGTCGGGACACCACCCCTGGGTGACCGGTGCAATGGACGTCGAGTGGATCTAGCATAATATTGTGAGAGTCCAGTCCATAGTGGATCTAGTTAATAGTGTGAGTCCAGTCCATAGTGGATCTAGTTAATAGTGTGAGAGTCCAGTCCATAGTGGATCCATCATAATATTGTGAGAGTCCAGTCCATAGTGGATCTAGTTAATAGTGTGAGTCCAGTCCATAGTGGATCTAGTTAATAGTGTGAGAGTCCAGTCCATAGTGGATCTAACATAATAGTGTGAGAGTCCAGTCCATAGTGGATCTAACATAATAGTGTGAGAGTCCAGTCCATAGTGGATCTAACATAATAGTGTGAGTCCAGTCCATAGTAGATCTAACATAATAGTGTGAGAGTCCAGTCTATAGTGGATCTAACATAATAGTGAGAGTCCAGTCCATAGTGGATCTAACATAATAGTGTGAGAGTCCAGTCCATAGTGGATCTAACATAATAGTGTGAGAGTCCAGTCCATAGTGGATCTAACATAATAGTGTGAGAGTCCAGTCCATAGTGGATCTAACATAATAGTGTGAGAGTCCAGTCCATAGTGGATCTAACATAACAGTGTGAGAGTCCAGTCCATAGTGGATCTAACATAATAGTGAGAGTCCAGTCCATAGTGGATCTAACATAATAGTAAGAGTCCAGTCCATAGTGGATCTAGCATAATAGTGTGAGAGTCCAGTCCATAGTGGATCTAACATAATAGTGTGAGAGTCTAGTCCATAGTGGATCTAACATAATAGTGTGAGAGTCCAGTCCATAGTGGATCTAACATAATAGTGAGAGTCCAGTCCATAGTGGATCTAACATAATATTGAGAGTCCAGTCCATAGTGGATCTAACATAATAGTGTGAGAGTCCAGTCCATAGTGGATCTAACATAATAGTGTGAGAGTCTAGTCCATAGTGGATCTAACATAATAGTGTGAGAGTCCAGTCCATAGTGGATCTAACATAATAGTGTGAGAGTCCAGTCCGTAGTGGATCTAACATAATAGTGTGAGAGTCCACTCCATGGTGGATCTAACATAATATTGAGAGTCCAGTCCATAGTGGATCTAACTTAATAGTGTGAGAGTCCAGTCCATAGTGGATCTAACATAATAGTGTGAGAGTCTAGTCCATAGTGGATATAACATAATAGTGTGAGCGTCCAGTCCATAGTGGATCTAACATAACAGTGTGAGAGTCCAGTCCATAGTGGATCTAACATAATAGTGTGAGAGTCCAGTCCATAGTGGATCTAACATAATAGTGTGAGAGTCTAGTCCATAGTGGATATAACATAATAGTGTGAGCGTCCAGTCCATAGTGGATCTAACATAACAGTGTGAGAGTCCAGTCCATAGTGGATCTAACATAATAGTGAGAGTCCAGTCCATAGTGGATCTAACATAATAGTGTCAGAGTCCAGTCCATAGTGGATCTAACATAATAGTGTGAGAGTCTAGTCCATAGTGGATCTAACATAATAGTGTGAGAGTCCAGTCCATAGTGGATCTAACATAACAGTGTGAGAGTCCAGTCCATAGTGGATCTAACATAATAGTGAGAGTCCAGTCCATAGTGGATCTAACATAACAGTGTGAGAGTCCAGTCCATAGTGGATCTAACATAATAGTGAGAGTCCAGTCCATAGTGGATCTAACATAATAGTGTGAGAGTCCAGTCCATAGTGGATCTAACATAATAGTGAGAGTCCAGTCCATAGTGGGGCCAGCAGGAGATCATCTTGAGTGGAGACAGGTCAGCAGCCCAACTGATGCACAGATGAGTGGTCCACCCTGGGTCCCGACTTTGGACCGCTAGCGCGACCTTCATGGAGAGGGGTGCAGAGCAGAAAAGAAACGGCAGATCAATTGGTCTAAAAGGGGGGGTCTATTTAAAGGCTAGAGTAAACAAATGAGTTTTAAGATGGGACTTAAATGCTTCCACTGAGGTAGCATCTCTCACTGTTACTGCTAGAACATTCCAGAGTACTGGAGCCCCAATAGAAAACGCTCTATAGCCCGCAGAATTTTTTTGGGCTCTGTCTTCAACTATACTAAGTATTTCAATGCTTAGAATCTGCATGATGTACCAGTTACTATGGTCATCTAATTAGTTACTATGGGCATCTAATGAGTTACTATGGTCATCTAATGAGTTACTATGGTCATCTAATTAGTTACTATGGGCATCTAATGAGTTACTATGGTCATCTAATTAGTTACTATGGGCATCTAATGAGTTACTATGGTCATCTAATTATTTACTATGGTAATCAACTCCATCAACTTGCCCTGCAGTGGGCCGATCATGGCTGATGATGATGATGCCTTACTTGTGTTTAGACCAGGGGCCGTATTTATCAAGCTTCTTAGAATTACTCCTAAGAAGTCTGCTAAGAGTTGACTTAAGAGTAAAGAAATTCTTCGCTGAAAGCTGCACTTCAAAGTTAGTTATCAAGCGTCTTACTCACACTTTCAGCGAAGTGTAGGACTGAATCTTAAGTGTCACACTCAGAGCTGAATTACGACATTACTATGTGCCGTAAACGGAATTTTATGTGACGTCATTTCTGTGACGTCATTTCTGTGTCCATAGAAATGACCAATCACGGAAGGGAATCCCTTGTCTAAGAATAAAGAAATATCTTAGAAATATTTAAGTGGACAATGGGAGTGTTTATTTTGACAATAAACTACAAAATAATACAAAACAAACAATATTGGCAATGAATCAAAAATAAATGTTTCCTTTTTGTTGCACCTTTCCTGCTTCCTGCTCCCAGACCGTAGTCGAAGAGCGCAGGGGAGACACTTCTCCAGGGCCGATGTATGCTCGGGGAAACACCCTTCACTTTACCCGGCAGTGGGTCTCCACAGCGGACGAAAAACTAGTCCCCGCCCGCACTCACGCTACCGCTCCCTCTCTTCTCTCGCCCACACACTCACTGACGTCACTCACCTCACATGCTGTCACCTATTAAAGGGCCACACGCACACATACGCTACTCTCATAACATTTTCTTCCAATTCCTTAATTAGGCAACTATTTTGAAACTGGTGTGGGTGGCTCTATAAATACTAGCCCACTGCAGCCACATGCAGAAATCAACATGGGATTGACAATTATTAAATCTGTGACAACAACAATACCCGCTCTGTCTAAACGATACCGTTTGATCAGCTGCTCGTCATCAAACAAAGCCAGGACATTCTTCCGCTCCCTGAACGTTCGCGCACGTCTCTCCCGCCTCAGTGCCGTCCCCGGCTGGCAACTCCTAACCACTTAAGACACCTCTGAAGGTCTCTTAAGTATCGTGGAGAGTAGGAGTGATTCTTAGACTTAAGAACGTTGATAAATAGCTGGTATTCTTAAGTTTGAGAGTCAGACTAAATTTCGCAAATTCTGAGGACTTAAGTGTAAAATGGCACTCTAAGATGCCTGATAAATACGGCCCCAGACCTGGGCAAACTAAGGCCCGTTAAGCTTTTCAATCTGGCCCGCCGGGCATTCCAAAATAATGTTTTTGGATCTTTAAGTTGGAAACTGTAGCTGCCATTATGATGTGCAGTCATGTTTTCTAATGACCGTAAGTCTTCAACTATACTAAGTCTTTCAATGCTTAGAATCTGCATGATGTACTAGTTACTATGGTCATCTAATGAGTTACTATGGTCATCTAATGAGTTACTATGGTCATCTAATGAGTTACTATGATCATCTAATGAGTTACTATGGTCATCTAATGAGTTACTATGGTCATCGAATTAGTTACTATGGTAATCAACTCCATCAACTTGCCCTGCAGTGGGTCGATCATGGCTGATGATGATGACTTACTTGTGTTTACACAATAGTGGCTGGCTGTTGAGCATACTTGCCAACCCTCCCGTTTTTAGCGGGAGAATCCTGGTATTCAGCGCCTCTCCCGACAACCTCCCGGCAGAGATTTTCTCCCGACAAACTCCCGGTATTCGGCCGGAGCTGGAGGCCACGCCCCCTCCAGCTCAATGCGGACATCATGAACGGAGAAGTTAAACAGGACAATACTGCCTGTTGGAGCCAACATTCCTTATTTGTTTATATTGTTTTTATTTTTATTTTCTCTAATTGATTGTTGGGTTCAGCATGTTTAATTTCCTTTTCGGCAGATTGCTCCGCCCACTTCCTGTTAAGAACCAGGAAGTGTTGACAGGGAGGTGACTGTTGCTATGGTGCGGTTACCATGGTAGCCT
>NC_084734.1:10744143-10829143 GCF_033978785.1 Entelurus aequoreus
TAGATTGTTACATCTCGTCTTAGACTTAGATTGTTACATCTAGTCTTAGACTCAGATTGTTAATCTAGTTTTAGACTTAGATTGTTACATCTAGTCTTTGACTTAGATTGTTACATCTCGTCTTAGACTTAGATTGTTACATTTAGTCTTAGACTTAGATTGTTACATCTAGTCTTAGACTCAGATTGTTAATCTAGTTTTAGACTTAGATTGTTACATCTAGTCTTTGACTTAGATTGTTACATCTAGTCTTTGACTTAGATTGGTCACATCTAGTCTTAGACTTAGATTGTTACATTTAGTCTTAGACTCAGATTGTTAATCTAGTTTTAGACTTAGATTGTTACATCTAGTCTTAGACTTAGATTGTTACATCTCGTCTTAGACTTAGATTGTTACATTTAGTCTTAGACTTAGATTGTTACATCTAGTCTTTGACTTAGATTGTTACATCTAGTCTTTGACTTAGATTGGTCACATCTAGTCTTAGACTTAGATTGTTACATTTAGTCTTAGACTCAGATTGTTAATCTAGTTTTAGACTTAGATTGTTACATCTAGTCTTTGACTTAGATTGTTACATCTAGTCTTTGACTTAGATTGGTCACATCTAGTCTTAGACTTAGATTGTTACATTTAGTCTTAGACTCAGATTGTTAATCTAGTTTTAGACTTAGATTGTTACATCTAGTCTTTGACTTAGATTGTAACATCTAGTCTTAGACTTAGATTGTTACATCTAGTCTTAGACTTAGATTGTTAATCTAGTCTTGGACTTAGATTGTTACATCTAGTCTTTGACTTAGATTGGTCACATCTAGTCTTAGACTTAGATTGTTACATCTAGTCTTAGACTTAGATTGTTACATCTAGTCTTTGACTTAGATTGTTACATCTAGTCTTTGACTTAGATTGTTACATCTAGTCTTAGACTTAGATTGTTACATTTAGTCTTAGACTCAGATTGTTACATTTAGTCTTAGACTCAGATTGTTAATCTAGTTTTAGACTTAGATTGTTACATCTAGTCTTAGACTTAGATTGTTACATCTAGTCTTAGACTTAGATTGTTAATCTAGTCTTAGACTTAGATTGTTACATCTAGTCTTTGACTTAGATTGGTCACATCTAGTCTTAGACTTAGATTGTTACATCTAGTCTTAGACTTAGATTGTTACATCTAGTCTTTGACTTAGATTGTTACATCTAGTCTTAGACTTAGATTGTTACATCCAGTCTTAGACTTAGATTGTTACATCTAGTTCTAGACTTAGATTGGTCAAATCTAGTCTTAGACTTAGATTGTTACATCTAGTCTTAGACTTAGATTGTTACATCTAGTCTTAGACTTAGATTGTTACATCTAGTCTTAGACTTAGATTGTTACATCTAGTCTTGGACTAAGATTGGTCACATCTAGTCTTAGACTTAGATTGTTACATCTAGTCTTAGACTTAGATTGTTACATCTAGTCTTAGACTTAGATTGTTGCATCTAGTCTTAGACTAAGATTGTTACATCTAGTCTTAGACTTAGATTGGTCACATCTAGTCTTAGAATTAGATTGGTCACATCTAGTCTTAGACTTAGATTGTTACATTTAGTGTTAGACTTAGATTGTTACATTTAGTCTTAGACTTAGATTGTTACATCTAGTCTTAGACTTAGATTGTTACATCTAGTCTTAGACTTAGATTGTTACATCTAGTCTTAGACTAAGATTGGTCACATCTAGTCTTAGACTTAGATTGTTACATCTAGTCTTAGACTTAGATTGTTACATCTAGTCTTAGACTTAGATTGTTACATCTAGTCTTAGACTTAGATTGTTACATCTAGTCTTAGACTAAGATTGTTACATCTAGTCTTAGACTTAGATTGGTCACATCTAGTCTTAGACTTAGATTGTTACATCTAGTGTTAGACTTAGATTGTTACATTTAGTCTTAGACTTAGATTGTTGCATCTAGTCTTAGACTTAGATGGTTACATCTAGTCTTAGATTGTTACATCTAGTCTTAGATTGTTACATCTAGTCTTAGACTTAGATTGGTCACATCTAGTCTTAGATTTAGATTGGTCACATCTAGTCTTAGCCTTAGATTGGTCACATCTAGTCTTAGATTGTGACATCTAGTCTTAGCCTTAGATTGGTCACATCTAGTCTTAGCCTTAGATTGGTCACATCTAGTTTTAGATTGTTACATCTAGTCTTAGACTTAGATTGCTCATATCTAGTCTTAGACTTAGATTGCTCACATCTAGTCTTAGCTTTAGATTGGTCACATCTAGTCTTAGACTTAGATTGGTCACATCTAGTCTTAGACTTAGATTGGTCACATCTAGTCTTAGATTTAGATTGGTCACATCTAGTCTTAGCCTTAGATTGGTCACATCTAGTCTTAGATTGTTACATCTAGTCTTAGCCTTAGATTGGTCACATCTAGTCTTAGATTGTTACACCTAGTCTTAGACTTAGATTGCTCATATCTAGTCTTAGACTTAGATTGCTCACATCTAGTCTTAGCCTTAGATTGGTCACATCTAGTCTTAGATTGCTCACATCTAGTTTTAGCCTTAGATTGGTCACATCTAGTCTTAGATTGTTACATCTAGTCTTAGACTTAGATTGCTCACATCTAGTCGTCGACCTAAATTGGTCACACAAAACTGAAGCGCAGAATGGTCTGCTCAGTTTCTGTCAAAGTGTCCCCTCCAATAAAGCATGGATGCCAATAGCACACTAGAAAAAAACTAGGGCCTGTGAGTAATTGCCCACATTACAGAGCCAGCATGTTGCAGATCTGCATGACTGAATCACGCTAACAGCAGGACTTTTCTTGTGTGAAAGGCTTCTCTGCCTCATAAATCACAACACTGAGGAGGTCTGCTCCCCCCTGCCCTTATGTGTGGAGCGATGCACCCCCCAGCCCGCTGCAGACCCTCCACACCCACTTCTGCCTGCATTAGTTTACATACAGATTTTATACTTCAAAAATGTCTTCTTACTTGGCGTTCACACTTGGAGGATTGACTGGTGCGTGTCCGGTTTCTTCTCCTTCCCACATCCATCACCTGACTGCAGGTGACTCAGGACCCTCGCTCTGTGCTGCCGCTCCAGTGGGAGGAGCTGCTGGAGGTGGAGGGTGCAGATCTCAAGCTGGTGTTTAGCTCCATGGCTAAACACATCCAGAGCATGCTGGCCCAGAGAGACACACACCTGGAGGTGCGATGCAAACACAACATAAACCCAAACAGTCCAGTCCTCTAACTTCCAGTACTTCAACCCCTTTTGACATTTCCAACATCATAGATATTATTTGGTATTTACCAAGGATCTTCAACTTCATTGTTTTGGGGGCCACACTTCCAGAAAGCCAAGGACTGAAGGGGCCAGGCTTCTCCCGTCACTCTGAGTCTTATTTTGAAAATGAGCATTCTCTACCATAGACATTTGATTTTGATCTATTTATTTTGTCAGCGTTACAGGAGCGCTCTGCATCTTTTACCTTACCTTACGCAATCCAGCCAGTCAAAGATCATGTCTATGACATCACTCTAGTACAGGGGTCACCAACGCGGTGCCCGCGGGCACCAGGTAGCCCGTAAGGACCAGATGAGTAGCCCGCTGGCCTGTTCTAAAAATAGCTCAAATAGCAGCACTTACCAGTGAGCTGCCTCTATTTTTAAAATTTTATTTATTTACTAGCAGGCTGGTCTCGCTTTGCTCGACATTTTTAATTCTAAGAGAGACAAAACTCAAATAGAATTTGAAAATCCAAGAAAATATTTTAAAGACTTGGTCTTCACTAACTGACAAAGAAACAGATAACAGATTTTGGGTCCAGTTCAAAATGTGACATGATTTATTTAAAAATTTCAGTTGACTTTTGTATTTTACATGAGTTATTATTTGTACAAACATGGTGCAAAGTAATTCATGATTTGTTAATAAATGTTAGTGGCTAGCTAGTTAAAATGGGATATTGTGATTTCACAAGACTGTCTTAGAAGTGATCATTTGAAAATGTTCAATTTGAAAAATGTGCACTTAGAGAAAATATAAAAATAAAGTGTTGCATATTGATATTTATCTGTTTCTATATATATTTATTGTGAGAAATCATTAAGATGATCAGTGTTTCCACAAAGATAAATATCATTAATTAATAATAATAACATAGAGTTAAAGGTAAATTGAGCAAATTGGCTATTTCTGGCAATTTATTTAAGTGTGTATCAAACTGGTAGCCCTTCGCATTAATCAGTACCCAAGAAGTAGCTCTTGGTTTCAAAAAGGTTGGTGACCCCTGCTCTAGTATTTTTAAGAATGTGCTGAACTGGGGGAATAGCCCAGATCATGAAAGAGAGAGGACCAAACCCGGAGGAACACAACTTGTAGAACTAAAGAAATTGAACAAACGACTTAACAAGCTCCTTAGTTACATCATCACATTACCAAAAACTTTGTAGCTGCCAAAAAGGAGAGGACTTAAAGTACCAGGAGAGTGGAAAAACATGTTAACTTTATATGCTTCATTATGTTTCGTGGATTAAAGCATATCCAATTGTATTTTTATTTGGCAAAGAATATTAACATACCATCTAAACATTTCAAAATGCCTCAATTCCAGACGGCCGTTTTGAATATGCCGCTCCCGATGTCTTCCGCAGATTCAGGATGGGAACGTTGCTGCACTCTCAGCAGATCCTCATACTGGAAATATGCAACAACTTGAAATCTTTTACAATACCCAAGTAACACCATCCATCCATCCATCCATCCATCCATCTTCTTCCGCTTATCTGAGGAGGCCAGACTTCCCTCTCCCCAGCCACTTGGTCCAGCTCTTCCCGGGGGATCCTGAGGCGTTCCCAGGCCAGCCAGGAGACATAGTCTTCCCAACATGACCTGGGTCTTCCCCGTGGCCTCCTACCGGTCCGACGTGCCCGAAACACCTTCCTAGAGAGGCGTTCGGGTGGCATCTTGACCAGATGCCTGAACCACCTCATCTGTCTCCTCTCCATGTGGAGGAGCAGCAGCTTTACTTTCAGCTCCTCCTGGATGACAGAGCTTCTCACCCTATCTCTAAGGGAGAGACCTGCCACCCGGCGGAGGAAACTCATTTCGCCCGCTTGTACCCGTGATCTTGTCCTTTCCGTCATAACCCAAAGCTCATGACCATAGGGGAGGATTGGAATGTAGATCTTGTCCTTACGATCATAACCCAAATCTCATGACCATAGGTGAAAATGGGAACGTAAATCTTGTCCTTTCGGTCATAACCCAAATCTCATGACCATAGGTGAGGATGGGAACGTAGATCTTGTCCTTTAGGTCATAACCCAAAGCTCATGACCATAGGTGAGGATGGGAACGTAGATATTGTCCTTTAGGTCATAACCCAAAGCTCATGACCATAGGTGAGGATGGGAACGTAGATCTTGTCCTTTCGGTCACCCAAAGCTCATGACCATAGGTGAGGATGGGAACGTAGATCTTGTCCTTTAGGTCATAACCCAAAGCTCATGACCATAGGTGAGGATGGGAAGGTAGCTCTTGTCCTTTCGGTCACCCAAAGCTCATGGCCATAGGTGAGGATGGGAACGTAGATCTTGTCCTTTAGGTCATAACCCAAAGCTCATGACCATAGGTGAGGATGGGAACGTAGATCTTGTCCTTTCCGTCATAAACCAAAGCTCATGACCATAGGGGAGGATGGGAACGTAGATCTTGTCCTTTTGGTCATAACCCAAAGCTCATGACCATAGGTGAGGATGGGAACGTAGATCCTGTCCTTTAGGTCATAACCCAAAGCTCATGACCATAGGTGAGGTTGGGAACGTAGATCTTGTCCTTTCGGTCATAACCCCAAAGCTCATGACCATAGGTGAAGATGAGAACGTAGATCCTGTCCTTTCGGTCATAACCCAAAGCTCATGACCATAGGTGAGGATGGGAACGTAGATCTTGTCCTTTCGGTCATAACCCAAAGCTCATGACCATAGGTGAGGATGGGAACGTAGATCGACCGGTAAATTGAGAGCTTTGCCTTCCGGCTCAGCTCCTTCTTCACCACAACGGATCGATACAGCGTCCGCATTACTGAAGACGCCGCACCGATCCGCCTGTCCATCTCGCCATCCACTCTTCCCTCACTCGTGAACAAGACTCCGAGGTACTTGAACTCCTCCACTTGGGGCAGGGTCTCCTCCCCAACCCGGAGTAACACAAGAACACAAATGTTTTCTTCTTTGTATTTATTCTCCGTCGTAACAAATGAGTTAAGGGGGGCTCTCTATTTTGCCCACAAAACCCTCTGAATAACCATCCAAACCCCGCCAACAATACTCTGCACTTATAGTGACCTGAATATTTACCAAATATTAGCAATATTGTTATTATAAGCGCATTGATAACAGAAAGGTAATTACTAGCAGCTTATGTTGCTGTACTGTGAGCCGGTCACGTGACCTGCTTGCTCAGTATCTCTCAAAATGTCTCGTTAGATTGACACGATTTTGATCATATTTATTTACTCAAAAACTTTGTAAGTCTTTTGGTGTCATAAATCAGATATATATGATAATAGCTTCAATATAGAGGCAACTTGTTTTTCCATTCTACTGGTACTTTAAAGAGGTGCCGTGAGGAATGCATGTTTGTCTCCCAAGTTTTAATCTGAACTCGGTGGCATTCATTGTTGGTTTTCTGCCTTGCCGCTTACGTGCAGTGATTTCTCCAGATTCTCTGAACCTTTTGATGATATTACGGAGCGTAGATGGTGAACTCCCCAAATTCCTTGCAATAGCTGGTTGAGAAATGTTGTTCTCGCCTACCTAGTGGCCTAGTGGTTAGAGTGTCCGCCCTGAGATGGGTAGGTTGTGAGTTCGAACCCCGGCCGAGTCATACCAAAGACTATAAAAATGGGAGCCATTACCTCCCTGCTTGACACTCAGCATCAAGGGTTGGAATTGGGGGTTAAATCACCAAAAATAATTCCCGGGCGCGGCCACTGCTGCTGCTCACTGCTCCCCTCACCTCCCAGGGGGTGATAAAGGGTAATGGGTCAAATGCAGAGGACACATTTCACCACACCTAGTGTGTGTGTGACAATCATTGGTACTTTAACTTTAACTTAACTTAAACAATTTGCTCAGGCATTTGTTGACAAAGTGGTGACCCTCGCCCCGTCCCTGTTTGTGAACGACTGAGCATTCCGTGGAATCTACTTTTATACCCAATCATGGCACCCACCTGTTCCCAATGAGCCTGTTCACCTGTGGGATGTTCCAAAGAAGTCTTTGATGAGCATTCCTCAACTCAGTCACTCTTTTTTTGCCACTTGTGCCAGCTTTTTTGAAACATGCTGCAGGCGTCAAATTCCAAATGAGCTAATATTTGCAAAATATAACAACGTTTTCCAGTTCGATTGCTAAATATCTTGTCTTTGCAGCCTATTCAATTAAATATACACTACCGTTCAAAAGTTTGGGGTCACCCAAACAATTTTGTGGAATAGCCTTCATTTCTAAGAACAAGAATAGACTGTCGAGTTTCAGATGAAAGTTCTCTTTTTCTGGCCATTTTGAGCGTTTAATTGACCCCACAAATGTGATGCTCCAGAAACTCAATCTGCTCAAAGGAAGGTCAGTTTTGTAGCTTCTGTAACGAGCTAAACTGTTTTCAGATGTGTGAACATGATTGCACAAGGGTTTTCTAATCATCAATTAGCCTTCTGAGCCAATGAGCAAACACATTGTACCATTAGAACACTGGAGTGATAGTTGCTGGAAATGGGCCTCTATACACCTATGTAGATATTGCACCAAAAACCAGACATTTGCAGCTAGAATAGTCATTTACCACATTAGCAATGTATAGAGCAGGGGTCACCAACGCGGTGCCCGCGGGCACCAGGTAGCCCGTAAGGACCAGATGAGTAGCCCGCCGGCGTGTTCTAAAAATAGCTCAAATAGCAGCACTTACCAGTGAGCTGCCTCTATTTTTTAAATTGTATTTATTTACTAGTATTCTGTTCTCGCTTTGACCGACATTTTTAATTCTAAGAGAGACAAAACTCAAATAGAATTTGATGATCCAAGAAAATATTATAAAGACTTGGTCTTCACTTGTTTAAATAAATTCATAATTTTTTTTACTTTGCTTCTTATAACTTTCAGAAAGACAAATTTAGAGAAAAAATACAACCTCAAAAATGATTTTAGGATTTTTAAACACATATACCTTTTTACCTTTTAAATTCCTTCCTCTTCTTTCCTGACAATTTAAATCAATGTTCAAGTAAATGTATTTTTTTTATTGTAAAGAATAATAAATAAATTGTAATTTAATTCTTCATTTTAGCTTCTGTTTTTTCGACGAAGAATATTTGTGAAATATTTCTTCAAACTTATTATGATTAAAATTCAAAAAAATTATTCTGGCAAATCTAGAAAATCTGTAGAATCAAATTTAAATCTTATTTCAAAGTCTTTTGAATTCATTTTAAAATGTTTGTTCTGTAAAATCTAGAAGAAATAATGATTTGTCTTTGTTAGAAATATAGCTTGGTCCAATTTGTTATATATTCTAACAAAGTGTAGATTGGATTTTAACCTATTTAAAACATGTCATCAAAATTCTAAAATTAATCTTAATCAGGAAAAATTACTAATGATGTTCCATAAATTATTGTTTTAAGTTTTTGTCTTCTTTTTTTCGGTTGAATTTAGAATTTTAAAGATTCGAAATTGAAGATAAACTATGTTTCAAAATTTAATTGTCATTTTTTTCGTGTTTTCTCCTCTTTTAAACCGTTCAATTAAGTGTAAATATCATTAATTATTAATAATAACATAGAGTTAAAGGTAAATTGAGCAAATTGGCTATTTCTGGCAATTTATTTAAGTGTGTATCAAACTGGTAGCCCTTCGCATTAATCAGTACCCAAGAAGTAGCTCTTGGTTTCAAAAAGGTTGGTGACCCCTGGTATAGAGTGTATTTCTTTAAAGTTAAGACTAGTTTAAAGTTATCTTCATTGAAAAGTACAGTGCTTTTCCTTCAAAAATAAGGACATTTCAATGTGACCCCAAACTTTTGAACGGCAGTGTAAGTTGAAAAGGATTTGCAAATCATTGTATTCTCTTTTTATTTACCATTTACACAACGTGACAACTTCACTGCTTCTGTACAGCAAACAGACCTTGCATAGACCAGTGAGCCTTTTTCCGCCAGCTGTCCTTTCCTAGTTTCTGTTGCTCTAAAAAGATATGTAGCTGTAAAGTACGTTTACTCTAATATATTCTGCCACGTGTCCCCCTCCATTTTGTGTCCTTTTGACATGCTGTCGCTCGCCCGCCCAGCGCCTGGCAGAGCTGCGTCGGGAGCGAGAGGCCCACACTGACTCGCCTCTGGGCGTTCACAGTGAGGAGCCGCTCCAAGGTCTGGCACTGCAGCTGGCAGACAGCAAGGCCAGAGTGCGTCGCCTGAAACAACAACTGTGAGTGTGTACACAACACAAGCATACAAGCATACGCAACACAAGCATTTGCTAGGAAACCACATTTAATAGAAACAATATATTATCTTGACCATGAAACGTATTTATAATCACATTCATCCTGCACTCATTCATTACAAAAACAGACTTTTCACATAAAATCCTAGTAAATTGGCAGCCACTCATTTATCAAGGTCAACTCCAGTTGAACTTAATTACCAGCGTAAGAAGGGTCATTGGCTTTATTTATTTATCTGTTTGTGTTCATTAGTCCACTGAATTCCATACAAGGAGTTTTTCAAGGAGACCTGTGATGATTCTAATCTACACTCGACTAGATTATACGTATCGGAAATGCTTTGTTGCACATTTTCTCCCTTTTAAAACACGCTTTTGAGTCTCTCAACTAGCGGCGTGTGAGGAGGCGTTCCCAAATTGCAAATGAAACCCGCTTTGGAAAATGTACACTGTCAAATATATATCTCGAAGACAAACATCAACATTAAAGGCCTACTGAAATGCATTTTTTTTATTTAAACGGGGATAGTAGATCCATTCTATGTGTCATACTTGATCATTTCGCGATATTGCCATATTTTTGCTGAAAGGGTTTAGTAGAGAACATCGACGATAAAGTTCGCAACTTTTGGTCGCTGATAAAAAAAAAGCCTTGCCTGTACCGGAAGTAGCGTGACGTCACAGGTTGAAAGGCTCCTCACATTTCCCCATTGTTTACACCAGCAGCGAGAGCGATCCGGACCGAGAAAGCGACGATTACCCCATTAATTTGAGCGAGGATGAAAGATTCGTGGATGAGGAACGTGAGAGTGAAGGACTAGAGTGCAGTGCAGGACGTATCTTTTTTCGCTCTGACCGTAACTTAGGTAAAAGGGCTCATTGGATTCCACACTTTCTCCTTTTTCTATTGTGGATCACAGATTTGTATTTTAAACCACCTCGGATACTATATCCTCTTGAAAATGAGAGTCGAGAACGTAAAATGGACATTCACAGTGACTTTTATCTCCACGACAATACATCGGTGAAGCACTTTAGCTACGGAGTTAACGTGATAGCACCGTGCTTAAATGCAGATAGAAACAAAAGAAATAAGCCCCTGACTGGAAGGATAGACAGAAGATCAACAATACTACTATCAGGAGACACCGAACCAAACACTGGACCTGTAACCACACGGTTAATGCTGTGCCGCCTGTCGAAGCCTAGCAATGCTGTTGCTAACGACGCCATTGAAGCTAACTTAGCTACGGGACCTCGTCAGAGCTATGACAAAAACATTAGCGCTCCACCTACGCCAGCCCTCATCTGCTCATCAACACCCGTGCTCACCTGAGTTCCAGCGATCGACGGCGCGACGAAGGACTTCACCCGATCATCGATGCGGTCGGCGGCTAGCGTCTGATAGCGCGCCTGCTATCCGACTAAGTCCTCCTGGTTGTGTTGCTGCAGCCAGCCGCTAATACACCGATCCCACCTACAGCTTTCTTCATTGCAGTCTCCCAAAGTAAGGAGTAGTCACCCAAATATTTACTTGAGTAAAAGTAAAAAGTATGTTGTGAAAAGACTACTCAAGTACTGAGTAACTGATGAGTAACCTGTTTGTTTAATGACGGCAACAAATAATGCACAAAAACATAAAAATAGCAAAGAGCAAATTCAGAGCCAAGAACATCTCTTAAGCAACTAAAACAATAATATATATTAAATAAACATTAACATACAAAAATTAAGGCAAATTGAGCCACAATAACTTAACAGCACCATAGGCTCAGTAGGCAGAGATTACGAAGGAAAATAACAAGTTAGCCTTTACGCAAACCATAAACTGATAGGTGTGGGCTGCACCTGGGAACACACTGTGCACTTCTGATTGGTGTTTCTATGCATGCGTGAGTGTGTGTGCGACTGTGCGTGTCTATGAGGCTGCAGTGCGTTAATAAATGTCCCCACACGATGTACATTTGACAGTGATTCATAGCAGGGAAGCTAACATCAGCCTACGGTGACAGCCAAAATATCTACTGACGTTACTCACCGCGATGTGCTTCCTCAAATTTGATGTTGAGTTCATGTAAGCTTAAGCTTGTTAATCATGTGACCGCCTGGCTCTGTTTGATTGGTGAAACGGAGTCAAACGTCACCAGTGACTGCATGTGATTGGTGAAACGGAGTCAAACGTCACCAGTGACTGCATTTCATTGGTGAAACGGAGTCAAACGTCACCAGTGACCGCATTTGATTGGTGAAACGGAGTCAAACGTCACCAGTGACCGCATTTGATTGGTGAAACGGAGTCAAACGTCACCAGTGACTGCATTTGATTGGTGAAACGGAGTCAAACGTCACCAGTGACCGCATTTGATTGGTGAAACGGAGTCAAACGTCACCAGTGACCGCATTTGATTGGTGAAACGGAGTCAAACGTCACCAGTGACCGCATTTGATTGGTGAAACGGAGTCAAACGTCACCAGTGACCGCATTTGATTGGTGAAACGGAGTCAAACGTCACAAGTGACTGCATTTCATTGGTGAAATGGAGTCAAACGTCACCAGTGACTGCATTTGATTGGTGAAACGGAGTCAAACGTCACCAGTGACTGCATTTGATTGGTGAAACGGAGTCAAACGTCACCAGTGACTGCATTTCATTGGTGAAACGGAGTCAAACGTCACCAGTGACTGCATTTCATTGGTGAAACGTAGTCAAACGTCACCAGTGACCGCATTTCATTGGTGAAACGGAGTCAAACGTCACCAGTGACTGTATTTGATTGGTGAAACGTAGTCAAACGTCACCAGTGACCGCATTTGATTGGTGAAACGGAGTCAAACGTCACCAGTGACTGTATTTGATTGGTGAAACGGAGTCAAACGTCACCAGTGACCGCATTTGATTGGTGAAACGGAGTCAAACGTCACCAGTGACCGCATTTGATTGGTGAAACGGAGTCAAACGTCACCAGTGACCGCATTTGATTGGTGAAACGGAGTCAAACGTCACCAGTGACCGCATTTGATTGGTGAAACGGAGTCAAACGTCACAAGTGACTGCATTTCATTGGTGAAATGGAGTCAAACGTCACCAGTGACTGCATTTGATTGGTGAAACGGAGTCAAACGTCACCAGTGACTGCATTTGATTGGTGAAACGGAGTCAAACGTCACCAGTGACTGCATTTCATTGGTGAAACGGAGTCAAACGTCACCAGTGACTGCATTTCATTGGTGAAACGTAGTCAAACGTCACCAGTGACCGCATTTCATTGGTGAAACGGAGTCAAACGTCACCAGCGACCGCATTTGATTGGTGAAACGGAGTCAAACGTCACCAGTGACCGCATTTGATTGGTGAAACGGAGTCAAACGTCACCAGTGACTGCATTTGATTGGTGAAACGGAGTCAAACGTCACCAGTGACCGCATTTGATTGGTGAAACGGAGTCAAACGTCACCAGTGACCGCATTTGATTGGTGAAACGGAGTCAAACGTCACCAGTGACCACATTTGATTGGTGAAACGGAGTCAAACGTCACCAGTGACCGCATTTTATTGGTGAAACGGAGTCAAACGTCACCAGTGACTGCATTTGATTGGTGAAACGGAGTCAAACGTCACCAGTGACCGCATTTTATTGGTGAAACGGAGTCAAACGTCACCAGTGACCGCATTTGATTGGTGAAACGGAGTCAAACGTCACCAGTGACTGCATTTGATTGGTGAAACGGAGTCAAACGTCACCAGTGACTGCATTTGATTGGTGAAACGGAGTCAAACGTCACCAGTGACTGCATTTGATTGGTGAAACGGAGTCAAACGTCACCAGTGACTGCATTTGATTGGTGAAACGGAGTCTAACGTCACCAGTGACTGCATTTGATTGGTGAAACGGAGTCAAACGTCACCAGTGACCGCATTTGATTGGTGAAACGGAGTCAAACGTCACAAGTGACTGCATTTCATTGGTGAAATGGAGTCAAACGTCACCAGTGACTGCATGTGATTGGTGAAACGGAGTCAAACGTCACCAGTGACTGCATTTGATTGGTGAAACGGAGTCAAACGTCACCAGTGACCGCATTTTATTGGTGAAACGGAGTCAAACGTCACCAGTGACCGCATTTTATTGGTGAAACGGAGTCAAACGTCACCAGTGACCGCATTTTATTGGTGAAACGGAGTCAAACGTCACCAGTGACTGCATTTGATTGGTGAAACGGAGTCAAACGTCACCAGTGACTGCATTTGATTGGTGAAACGGAGTCAAACGTCACCAGTGACCGCATGTGATTGGCGAAATGGAGTCAAACGTCACCAGTGACTGCATTTCATTGGTGAAACGGAGTCAAACGTCACCAGTGACTGCATTTGATTGGTGAAACGGAGTCAAACGTCACCAGTGACCGCATTTCATTGGTGAAACGGAGTCAAACGTCACCAGTGACCGCATTTGATTGGTGAAACGGAGTCAAACGTCACCAGTGACCGCATTTGATTGGTGAAACGCAGGCATGCATACTTTGAAGGTCTGTCTGACAAACCAAAACAAACAAAGCGTGCATTAACAGATCGATAAAAAGCGAGCTGAATGTAGATAAATGGAGCGGAGTAAAAGTAGCGTTTCTTCTCTATACATAGAGAAGAAACATGTTGCATTAAAATTACTCTTAGAAGTACAATTCATCCCAAAAGTTACTCAAGTAGATGTAACGGAGTAAATATAGCGCGTTACTACCCACCTCTGGTCACAACTTACTTGCCCACTCTGGGATCAATACAGAGCGACCTAAAAAAAACTAGCATTTATTCCAGTGCTCACATGCAATTATGATGTGACATAACATTGATTTTCTCTCCCATCTAATACTAAGTCAGATTCCGGCTGGTATCAGCAATACCGATCCCATACCGATACTTTGTGCAAATATGCCTAACGTGTCCACTACAATTAAAAAAAGTTGTGTGTTTTCAAGTAATAATTTCTATCTAAAAAAACAAACCAGTAAACATTTAGGAAAAAAAGAGCCAAACCTTTTAAATGAAATTTGAAAAAAGCTGTTTTTTTAAACTAAGAATAATAATATACTTAGTCATTTATAACACAAATGTTTTGTCTTAAAATACTGTATGTAAAATATGTGTTTTAGCATGGCGTAACAGCATCTTTAGTGTTAGTAAATAACTATCTTCACACATACAGATGACAAAATAAACATTCATGTCAAAAAAAAAGTGTCCTCTAGGAGGAGCGTGACAAAAAATAATTGAGAACCTTTTGTTAAAAAAAAAGTGTTGAGAGACAAACAAAACAAGTTCAAAGCTAAATGTGAAACCTTTTGACTTCACACTTTGGCTTTTTTCAACGCAAACATTGTCACTACTTTTATACGTCGGAAAAGAGCAACATAGGTCGAGTCACACGCACACACACACACACACACACACACACACACACACACACACACACACACACACACACACACACACACACACACACACACACACACACACACACACACACACACACACACACACACACACACACACACACACACACACACACGCACACACACACGCACACACTGAGACTTGCTGCTGTCTTTCAGGGATGACAAAGGTGATCAATTGTTGGACTACAAGCAGGAGATTCACATGATGGAGGAAGAGATCAAAAAGCTGCAGAAAAAGGTATAATAGGTATACTATTATATTACACTAGCAGTAAAGGCATGATAGTTATACTATCTACTAGCAGTAAAGGTATAATAGGTATACTATCTACTAGCAGTAAAGGTATAATAGGTATACTATCTACTAGCAGTAAAGGTATGATAGGTATACTATCTACTAGCAGTAAAGGTATAATAGGTATACTATCTACTAGCAGTAAAGGTATAATAGGTATACTATCTACTAGCAGTAAAGGTATACTAGGTATACTATCTACTAGCAGTAAAGGTATGATAGGTATACTATCTACTAGCAGTAAAGGTATAATAGGTATACTATCTACTAGCAGTAAAGGTATGATAGGTATGCTATCTACTGGCAGTAAAGGTATGATAGGTATACTATCTACTAGCAGTAAAGGTATAATAGGTATACTATCTACTAGCAGTAAAGGTATAATAGGTATACTATCTACTAGCAGTAAAGGTATGATAGGTATACTATCTACTAGGAGTAGAGGTATGCTAGGTATACTATCTACTAGCAGTAAATGTATAATAGGTATACTATCTACTAGCAGTAGAGGTATAATAGGTATACTATCTACTAGCAGTAAAGTTAGGCTAGGTATACAATCTACTAGCAGTAGAGGTATAATAGGTATACTATTTACTAGCAGTAAAGGTATAATAGGTATACTATCTACTAGCAGTAAAGGTATAATAGGTATACTATCTACTAGCAGTAAAGTTAGGCTAGGTATACAATCTACTAGCAGTAGAGGTATAATAGGTATACTATTTACTAGCAGTAAAGGTATAATAGGTATACTATCTACTAGCAGTAAAGGTATGATAGGTATACTATCTACTAGCAGTAAAGGTATAATAAGTATACTATCTACTAGCAGTAAAGGTATAATAGGTATACTATCTACTAGCAGTAAAGGTATAATAGGTATACTATCTACTAGCAGTAAAGGTATAATAGGTATACTATCTACTAGCAGTAAAGGTATAATAGGTATACTATCTACTAGCAGTAAAGGTATAATAGGTATACTATCTACTAGCAGTAAAGGTATGCTAGGTATACTATCTACTAGCAGTAAAGGTATAATAGGTATACTATCTACTAGCAGTAGAGGTATAATAGGTTTATTATCTACTAGCAGTAAAGGTGTAATTAATTAATATCAAGTAAATTACATTTGATTTTTTATCCATGTAATTATTTCAATATTTAATAAACTACTTCATTAGGTTATTGTTCAATTAATATTGTAATAACTAATGATTGAATTCATTATTTCACCATTTACTGGTTTATTTGGTGAACATGAATTTCTGTCAAAGTCAGTTGTCAAAGTGGGCGGATCCTAACACCTGATTTGTTACACCTGTCGACCAGAGAAGTGCTGGTCATATTTTATTCTGAAAGGGTGGGAATAACTCCGACAACAAATATTCAGCAAGGTGTAAAATATCGACCACCAACTCTAGAAAAATCTATAAATACTCCTTAGTCGCCATGTTTTGAAATGCTTCCAAAGTTGCAGGCAAAGCAGTGATTGGACGGGATTCTTATAAGCCCCGCCCACTGAGTTTGACAGAAACAAAGAATGAATGACTCACTGGTTCGTGAAACAATGAAATAAATCATTAAATCATAATATAATTACACCACGAAATACTTTAATAAATTAGGAAATAATTGAATAATTAAATCAAAAATATTAAATTATTAAAAATAGAAAAATATTTGCTAAATTAAATTAAAAACAATTAAATGTACTTTTACATTCAATATAATAATGGCACATTTAATAACTCGTATATGTATTTAATTCCAATTCAATGAATTCGTTATACATTTAAGTACTTATTTAAATAGGTTTTTATTGAATTTGTCCCTTTTAACCTTCTGTAAAAAATGAGCCAGTGAAAATCTTGAAAGTAAAATAGGAAAAGTTTACAAAACAACTGAATTACTGAAAAATAATACAAAAAATAAAAAATAAAAATGAATAATTATTCATCATTGTGCTCCCTTAAGGTCTTGTTTTATAATCAGCAATTCAAAGTAGTTTTATTTATTCTTATTTTCTATCAGTCAAGCTTTTTGAACTATTTTATGTTAGCTTACTAGACTCAGGTGAGCCAAGTACTTGACTTGAATGTAAGAAAATATTATTTTTGGAGAAAAAAAGTTTGATAAATATTTATATTGCGGGGTCTATGTATAGATCTACGCATTGCAGGTGCCACCAAATGCGCTTTTCTCCCTGTCACTCACACCTGGACAGGTGCAGCCGCCTCACCTGTTTTAAAAAATGTGTCACCAAGGAAGTTCGCCAACAACAGAGGAGGAGTTATGTCCAACTGGAATTTAGGGATTTCACCATCTAAGCTCTGTAATATCATCATAAGGAATCTGGATAAATCACTGCACGTAAGCGGCAAGGCTGAAAACTCAATCCCTCAGGCGGTACTGCATCAAAAAGCCACATCAGTGCGTGAAGGATATCACCACATGGGCTCAGGAACACTTCAGAAAACCACTGTCAGTAACTACAGTTGGTTGCTACATCTGTAAGTGAAAGTTAAAACTCTACTATGCAAAGCCAAAGCCATTTATCAACAACACCCAGTCCTTCCGATTAAAGAGGAAAATAACAATCCGGACTGTTCTAGGCGCAAAGTGTAAAAGCCAGCATGTGTGATGGTATGGGGGTGTATTAGTGCCCAAGGCATGGGTAATTTACACATCTGTGAAGGCACCATTAATGCTGGAAGGTACATACAGGTTTTGGAGCAACATATCCAATCCAATCCACTTTATTTATATAGCACATTTACACAACAAGAATGTTTCCAAAGTGCTGCACAGCCATGTTAAAAACAATATTAAAAACAATATTAAAAACAATATTATGCTCCACCAATGACTGAATAAAAACAAAAAATAAATGAATAGAAAACCAATATAAAAAATAAATGATTAAAAAACGATTTCAAAGGTTAAAACCAATTAAAACAGTAACATAGCAATCAAAATTTATAAAAAACACAGAGGACAACAGCATATGTTGTTATCATGGACGCCCCTGCTTATTTCAGCAAGACGATGCCATTGAAAATGTGTGGTGCAATATGAAGGCTAAAATATGAGAAGGGGGACTGTTGAACAACTTAAACTGTACATCAAGCAAGAATGGGAAAGAATTCCACTTCAAAAATGTGTCTCCTCAGTTCCCAAACCTTTACCGAGTGTTGTTAAAAGGAAAGGCCATGTAACACAGTGGTGAAAATGCCTTTTTTGCAATGTGTTGCTGCCATTAAATTCTAAGTTCATGAATATTTGCAAAAAAATAACAAAGTTTCCCAGTGTGAACATGAAATATCTTGTCTTTGCAGTCTATTCTATTGAATATAAGTTGAAAAGGATTTGTTGTATTCTCTTTTTATTTACCATTTACACAACGTGCTTTTGGGTTTTGGAAATACATGACTTTTGAAAAACATGCATTTTGCCTTAAAGGGTGGCTGGTTTGTATTCAGGGTGGTCTTCTATTCAGGGTGGTCTTATGCCCAGGTCAACACTTCTTTGAATGAAACATCTGTGCAGAGCCGCTGCCTGCAGAACGAGGCGAGGGTCATGCGGGCCATGCGGGACGAGCTGGATTGTGTTCGTGAGCGAGCTGCACGGGCCGAGCATCTCCAACATGAAGTCCAGAGCTGCAAACAGCGGCTGCACGGCCTGGAGATGACACGCACTCAGCTCAAGGTAAGACACACACACACACACACACACACACACACACACACACATACACACACACACACACACACACACACACACACACACACACACACACACACACACACACACACACACACACACACACACACACACACACACACACACACACCTGTGAGGAGACACCATGTCATGGTGCTGGTACGTGGAACCTCCTTACAAAAGCAGAGAGGAGAGAACATGTTTGGTTTCCAAGCCAACTAGAATCCCTTTAAGTACAACTTGTGAAACATCACACTTTGCTCTCAATCCCTGTGGCAGCCTGGATTAGCTCAAAGGATGACTTTCCTCCATGTTCCTCCTCAGGAGGATGACTTTCCTCCACGTTCCTCCTCAGGAGGATGACTTTCCTCCACGTTCCTCTTCAGGAGGATGACGTTCCTCCATGTTCCTCATCAGGAGGATGACTTTCCTCCATGTTCCCCCTCAGGAGGACGACTTTCCTCCATCTTCCCCCTAAGGAGGATGACTTTCCTCCATGTTCCCCCTCAAGAGGATGACTTTCCTCCATGTTCCCCCTCAGGAGGATGACTTTCCTCCATGTTCCCCCTCCGGTGGATGACTTTCCTCCATGTTCCCCTTCAGGAGGATGACTTTCCTCCATGTTCCTCCTCAGGAGGATGACTTTTTTCCATGTTCCCCCTAAGGAGGATGACTTTCCTCCATGTTCCTCCTCAGGAGGACGACTTTCCTCCATGTTCCTCTTCAGGAGGACGACTTTCCTCCATGTTCCTCTTCAGGAGGATGACTTTCCTCCATGTTCTTCCTCGGGAGGATGACTTTCCTCCATGTTCCTCCTCCGGTGGATGACTTTCCTCCATGTTCCCCCTCCGGTGGATGACTTTCCTCCATGTTCCCCCTCCGGTGGATGACTTTCCTCCATGTTCCCCCTCAGGAGGATGACTTTCCTCCATGTTCCTCCTCAGGAGGATGACTTTCCTCCATGTTCCCCCTCCGGTGGATGACTTTCCTCCATGTTCCCCCTCAGGAGGACGACTTTCCTCCATCTTCCTCCTAAGGAGGATGACTTTCCTCCATGTTCCCCCTCAAGAGGATGACTTTCCTCCATGTTCCCCCTCAGGAGGATGACTTTCCTCCATGTTCCCCCTCCGGTGGATGACTTTCCTCCATGTTCCCCTTCAGGAGGATGACTTTCCTCCATGTTCCTCCTCAGGAGGATGACTTTTTTCCATGTTCCCCCTAAGGAGGATGACTTTCCTCCATGTTCCTCCTCAGGAGGACGACTTTCCTCCATGTTCCTCTTCAGGAGGACGACTTTCCTCCATGTTCCTCTTCAGGAGGATGACTTTCCTCCATGTTCTTCCTCGGGAGGATGACTTTCCTCCATGTTCCTCCTCCGGTGGATGACTTTCCTCCATGTTCCCCCTCCGGTGGATGACTTTCCTCCATGTTCCCCCTCCGGTGGATGACTTTCCTCCATGTTCCCCCTCAGGAGGATGACTTTCCTCCATGTTCCTCCTCAGGAGGATGACTTTCCTCCATGTTCCCCCTCCGGTGGATGACTTTCCTCCATATTCCCCCGAAGGAGGATGACTTTCCTCCATGTTCCCCCTCAGGAGGATGACTTTCCTCCATGTTCCTTCTCAGGAGGATGACTTTCCTCCATGTACCTCCTTAGGAGGATGACTTTCTTTTATGTTCCTCCTCAGGAGGATGACTTTCCTCCATGTTCCTCCTCAGGAGGATGACTTTCCTCCATGTTCCTCCTCAGGAGGATGACTTTCCTCCATGTTCCTCCTCAGGAGGATGACGTTCCTCCATGTTCCTCATCAGGAGGATGACTTTCCTCCATGTTCCTCCTCAGGAGGATGACTTTCCTCCATGTTCCCCCTAAGGAGGATGACTTTCCTCCATGTTCCTCCTCAGGAGGATGACTTTCCTCCATGTTCCCCCTCAGGAGGACAACTTTCCTCCATGTTCCCCCTCAGGAGGATGACTTTCCTCCATGTTCCCCCTCAGGAGGAAGACTTTCCTCCATGTTCCCCCTCAGGAGGATGACTTTCCTCCATGTTCCCCCTCAGGAGGACAACTTTCCTCCATGTTCCCCCTCAGGAGGATGACTTTCCTCCATGTTCCCCCTCAGGAGGATGACTTTCCTCCAGGTTCCCCCTCCGGTGGATGACTTTCCTCCATGTTCCCCCTCAGGAGGATGACTTTCCTCCATGTTCCTCCTCAGGAGGATGACTTTCTTCCATGTTCCCCCTAAGGAGGATGACTTTCCTCCATGTTCCCCCTAAGGAGGATGACTTTCCTCCATGTTCCCCCTAAGGAGGATGACTTTCCTCCACGTTCCCCCTCAGGAGGATGACTTTCCTCCACGTTCCTCCTCAGGAGGATGACTTTCCTCCATGTTCTCCCTCAGGAGAATGACTTTCCTCCATGTTCAACTTCAGGAGGATGACTTTCCTCCATGTTCAACTTCAGGAGGATGACTTTCCTCCATGTTCCTTCTCAGGAGGATGACTTTCCTCCATGTTCCCCCTAAGGAGGATGACTTTCCTCCGTGTTCCTCCTCAGAAGGATGACTTTCCTCCATGTTCCTCCTCAGGAGGATGACTTTCCTCCATGTTCCCCCTAAGGAGGATGACTTTCCTCCATGTTCCTCCTCAGGAGGATGACTTTCTTTTATGTTCCTCCTCAGGAGGATGACTTTCCTCCATGTTCCCCCTAAGGAGGATGAATTTCCTCCACGTTCCCCCTCAGGAGGATGACTTTCCTCCACGTTCCTCCTCAGGAGGATGACTTTCCTCCATGTTCCCCCTAAGGAGGATGACTTTCCTCCATGTTCCTCCTCAGGAGGATGACTTTCTTTTATGTTCCTCCTCAGGAGGATGACTTTCCTCCATGTTCCCCCTAAGGAGGATGAATTTCCTCCACGTTCCCCCTCAGGAGGATGACTTTCCTCCACGTTCCTCCTCAGGAGGATGACTTTCCTCCATGTTCCCCCTCAGGAGGATGACTTTCCTCCATGTTCCTCCTCAGGAGGATGACTTTCTTTTATGTTCCTCCTCAGGAGGATGACTTTCCTCCATGTTCCCCCTAAGGAGGATGAATATCCTCCACGTTCCCCCTCAGGAGGATGACTTTCCTCCACGTTCCTCCTCAGGAGGATGACTTTCCTCCATGTTCCCCCTAAGGAGGATGGCTTTCCTCCATGTTCCCCCTCATGAGGATGACTTTCCTCCACGTTCCTCCTCAGGAGGATGACTTTCCTCCATGTTCCTCCTCAGGAGGACAACTTTCCTCCATGTTCCTCTTCAGGTGGATGACTTTTCTCCATGTTCCTCCTCAGGAGGATGACTTTCCTCCATGTTCCTCCTTAGGAGGATGACTTTCCTCCATGTTCCTCCTCAGGAGGATGACTTTCCTCCATGTTCCCTTTCAGGAGGATGACTTTCCTCCATGTTCCCCCTCAGGAGGATGACTATCCTCCATGTTCCCCCTCAGGAGGATGACTTTCCTCCATGTTCCCCCTCAGGAGGATGACTTTCCTCCATATTCTTACCGTGACTACGTGGGTTCTCGCCGGGTTCATGCACCTGGGGATAGGCTCCTCCCACCTTTAAAGACTTGCACCTGGGGATAGGCTCCTCCCACCTCTAAAGACATGCACCTGGGGATAGGCTGATTGGCAACACTAAAATTGGCCCCAGTTTGTTTTACGGTCACTTCCTGGCAACCATAGCTGCCAGTATTTTGCCGTACATTCTATTGATTTTTTTTGTAAACAGGTTTTTTAGTTTATTTCATAGTCGTTTACCCTGAACAAAACTGTTATCAACGTAAAATGAACATCCTCAACATCAACATACCGTAATGTTCAAAATGTTTAAATATTCTATATTATTGTGAATTCCTGGCAACCGCAGCTGCCGCTATTTTACCGTTACTTGTGCCGTTTTTTTTTTTTTTTTACAGAGCGGTTATTCAGTAGTTTTCCACTGAATACTTACTTACTTCAAAACTTTTACTTGAGTCATAATACACTATAGTAACGGTACTCTTACTTGAATACAATTTCAGATTTCTTCATGATTCCTGCTATGTGAAACAAGTCCAGAGTTACAGTAAACGTTAAGTTAAATAGCACTTTTTTGTGGACTTTTTAGCATTAAAGCTCCAAACACACAAAGCAGTGTTTTCCCTCCTTTCGACAAAACTCTGGCATGAAGGTTAGATTTTGTGCAACGCACTTCCTGTACTTTACGTGTGTCCTCTGAGACCCATTTCAAATTGTGGACAAATATTACAATACGGACCTGTAATGTTTTGTATTTGCATGTGCAGGAGCAGCATCAGCTGTGTGCAGCACTGCAGGAGACCAAAGGTCTTCTGGAAGGCCAGCTGGCCGACGCCAGGGCGCGATGCTCCTCACTGAGGGAGCTGGAGAAGGACAACCTTCTGCTGCGTCAGCGGATGGCGGACGTAGAAGCGGTGGGTGGTGTTAACTGGCTGTGGAACATCGGCTAGAAGAGGTTGTATGTGCTGTCACTTGCTCTCTAATTGCGCTTCATTGGTTTTTAAAATGGCACATCTGCTGCTCAAGCCAGGCTGCTAGAGAGTTCCTCAACATTCACGAGACCGCTCACCTGGCCACACTTACAAAGACTACAGCTCGCCCGCGCCATCTTGTGACCTTTTGGAGGCGCACAAGAGTAATTACTATTACGAACCCCGTTTCCATATGAGTTGGGAAATTGTGTTAGATGTAAATATAAACAGAATACAATGATTTGCAAATCCTTTTCAACCCATATTCAGTTGAATGCACTACAAAGACAACATATTTGATGTTCAAACTCATAAACTTTATTTTTTTTTTTGCAAATAATAATTAACTTAGCCTTTCATGGCTGCAACACGTGCCAAAGTAGTTGGGAAAGGGCATGTTCACCACTGTGTTACATGGCCTTTCCTTTTAACAACACTCAGTAAAGGTTTGGGAACTGAGGAGACACATTTTTGAAGCTTCTCAGGTGGAATTCTTTCCCATTCTTGCTTGATGTACAGCTTAAGTTGTTCAACAGTCCGGGGGTCTCCCTTGTGCTATTTTAGGCTTCATAATGCGCCACACATTTTCAATGGGAGACAGCTCTGGACTACAGGCAGGCCAGTCTAGTACCCGCACTCTTTTACTATGAAGCCACGTTGATGTAACACGTGGCTTGGCATTGTCCTGCTGAAATAAGCAGGGGCGTCCATGGTAACGTTGCTTGGATGGCAACATATGTTGCTCCAAAACCTGTATGTACCTTTCAGCATTAATGGCGCCTTCACAGATGTGTAAGTTACCCATGTCTTGGGCACTAATACACCCCCATACCATCACACATGCTGGCTTTTACACTTTGCGCCTATAACAATCCGGATGGTTCTTTTCCTCTTTGGTCCGGAGGACACGACGTCCACAGTTTCCAAAAACAATTTGAAATGTGGACTCGTCAGACCACAGAACACTTTTCCACTTTGTATCAGTTTATCTTAGATGAGCTCAGGCCCAGCGAAGCCGACGGCGTTGCTGGGTGTTGTTGATAAACGGTTTTCGCCTTGCATAGGAGAGTTTTAACTTGCACTTACAGACGTAGCGACCAACTGTAGTTACTGACAGTGGGTTTCTGAAGTGTTCCTGAGCCCATGTGGTGATATCCTTTACACGCTGATGTCGCTTGTTGATGCAGTACAGACTGAGGGATGGAAGCTCACGGGCTTAGCTGCTTACGTGCAGTGATTTCTCCAGATTCTCTGAACCCTTTGATGATATTACGGAGCATAGATGGTGAAATCCCTAAATTCCTTGCAATAGCTGGTTGAGAAAGGTTTTTCTTAAACTGTTCAACAATTTGCTCACGCATTTGTTGACAAAGTGGTGACCCTCGCCCCATCCTTGTTTGTGAATGACTGAGCATTTCATGGAATCTACTTTTGTACCCAATCATGGCACCCACCTGTTCCCAATTTGCCTGTTCACCTGTGGGATGTTCCAAATAAGTGTTTGATGAGCATTCCTCAACTTTATCAGTATTTATTGCCACCTTTCCCAACTTCTTTGTCACGTGTTGCTGGCATCAAATTCTAAAGTTAATGATTATTTGCAAAAAAAAAAAAAAGTTTATCAGTTTGAACATCAAATATGTTGTCTTTTTGGCATATTCAACTGAATACGGGTTGAAAATGATTTGCAAAACATTGTATTCCGTTTATATTTACACTACCGTTCAAAAGTTTGGGGTCACGTTGAAATGTCCTTATTTTTGAAGGAAAAGCACTGTACTTTTCAATGAAGATAACTTTAAACTAGTCTTAACTTTAAAGAAATACACTCTATACATTGCTAATGTGGTAAATGACTATTCTAGCTGCAAATGTCTGGTTTTTGGTGCAATATCTACATAGGTGTATAGAGGCCCATTTCCAGCAACTATCACTCCAGTGTTCTAATGGTACAATGTGTTTGCTCATTGGCTCAGAAGGCTAATTGATGATTAGAAAACCCTTGTGCAATCATGTTCACACATCTGAAAACAGTTTAGCTCGTTACAGAAGCTACAAAACTGACCATTGAGCAGATTGAGTTTCTGGAGCATCACATTTGTGGGGTCAATGAAACGCTCAAAATGGCCAGAAAAAGAGAACTTTCATCTGAAACTCGACAGTCTATTCTTGTTCTTAGAAATGAAGGCTATTCCACAAAATTGTTTGGGTGACCCCAAACTTTTGAACGGTAGTGTATATTTACTAGCTTCTTGCTTGCTGCCTTGGTTTCTCGTCTCCTTGTTAAGCTTTTCCGCAGCTTCCGGCACGTTTTCCTTTTCGTATTTTTGTCATTGGAATAAGTCACCTTCTCAGCCTGCTCAGTGTCCGCCCTGAGATCTTTAGGTTGTGAGTTCAAACCCCGGCCGAGTCACACCAAAGACTATAACAAAAATGGGACCCATTACCTCCTTGCTTGGCACTCAGCATCATGGGTTGGAATTGGGGGTTAAATCACAAAAAAAAAAAGATGATTTTAGCTCGTCCTGAAGAATTTGGAGGTAATCCTCCTTTTTCATTGTCCCATTTAAAGCAGCAGTTCTATTGGCAGCAAAACAGGCCCAGAGCATAATACTACCACCACCATGCTTGACGGTAGGCATGGTGTTCCTGTGATTAAAAGCCTCACCTTTTCTCCTCCAAACATACTGCTGTGTTTTGTGCAGGGCCGGCCCGTGGCATAGGCCGTATAGGCAAATGCTAAGGGCGCCGTCCATCAGGGGGCGCCACGCCAGTGCCACAAATGTTGGAGAAAAAAAAAAAAAAAAAAAAAAAAAGTTGGTACTATTATTTCTAAATACAAAAAATAATTCCACGTTAATTAAAATGCAAAGTAAAGCCTATTTAATAGAAATATTATTTGTTACAACATTACGCTCCCTACCCTCCCCCCCCCCCCCATCCCCCCGCACGGTGCGCCCACTCTTACCACATCAAAAAATCAACACAAGATGTCAAAACGGCCAAAACTGTCAGGTGCTCAGGGACTAAAAAAGAGAAAAGAAGAGGAGGAGAAACGAGAAAAAGACAGAGGTAGCAGGTAGGTAACGTTAGCCTACATGAAATTATTTGTCTGTTACAGAATGTGATAGTAACCTGGCTTTTTAGCATTAAGCTAATGTTTCATGATTCGGCAATTGCTAATCAATAAATAGCTAGTTCTGTTTTAACGTCGGGTTAATATTGTGGAGGGGGCTAAATTGTTATGGAAAATAATAATGTAACGTTAAGTAATTACAGTACTCCCACCTTACATTCCTCAGAGAAATTAGATCTTTTAAGCAGGTGTTTTTTGTTTACTTTGTTATTGCCTTCTGGTTAGCTAATGTTTGCCCTGCAGGTAATAGTCACTTTTCCACCCCTTTATATATTAGGTATAGTTGTAAGCCTAGTTGTTAAAGTGCACATCATTAATGTTAATTAAGCAATATCACATGAGAGGGAATGATGTTTTTTAATTTGAGCACTGCTGTGATTCGGTTAAAGATAATCATAACATAACATTCACATATAATATGTGGCCACCTAAAATCTTGCCTAGGGCGCCAGATTGGTTAGGGCCAGGCCTGGTTTTGTGGCCAAACAGCTCCATTTTTGTCTCATCTGACATCACATGGACAAAGATAAAACCTTCTAGAGGAAAGTTCTGTGGTCAGATGAAACCAAAATGGAGCTGTTTGGCCACAATACCCAGCAATATGTCTGGAGGAGAAAAGGTGAGGCCTTTAATCCCAGGAACACCATGCCTACTAAACTCAAGACAGCCATAACATTATGTTCTTTACAAATGTATGAAAACTTTTGATCGCGACTGGATAAGGCTGTTGAATGAATAACAACTTTTTACGCTGAATGTTGTCGTTTTTCCCTCCTAGCCGTGAAGACTTGTGTAGACCCGCCCTGAGTCGTGTTTATCTGATCATGAACGTGTAGGAGCGTGACACGGAGAGGCAGCGCGTTGACGAGCTGCTGGAGATGAACATAAGCCTGGAGGCGGACCTGCGGCAGTGCGGCGGCAGCGGCGGAGGCTTCGGCGCTCTTTCTCACCGCCGCTTCCTCCAATCAGCGGAGGACTCCGACGAGGAGCTGAGGGAGCTGATTGGTCAGAGCTCCAGCTTGTCACGCACCTTGTCACTTAGGACATTCTAATTAACTGATAAGAGGAAACATGCCGCGGTTAGGATCGGCTCACGGGTTATCAATCATAAAGAAGTAGCGCGATATCAATTTCTCCGCTTTCCCACATCAGCTCTTTTTTTTTCATTCTCCCGGGTGTTGTTGATGTATTCAGACCACAAGCCGCTGAGCGTGGAAGTGGGCGAGGCGTCGGCGCTGAGGCTGCTGGGAGCCGAGCAGGAGAACCAGCAGCTTCGGAGACGTTTGGAGGAGCTGCAGGCCCAGCAGGAGGTCAGCACGACTGTGATGCCTATAAATAATGATCCTTACTCGGAGAGTTCAACTGGGTTAGGAAATATAACAAGAGACTCTGGCTTGACCAGATGACCAGTGAATAGCAGGGATGTTTGACTCAATTGTTTCCAGAAAGCTAACTATTAGTCTTATTTTGTGTATTTCAGCCTCCTCTACAGCAGACGTTTTAATTTTGTCCGCTGGTTTTAAAGGCCTACTGAAAGCCACTACTACCGACCACGCAGTCTGATAGTTTTGTTATCAATGATGAAATCTTAACATTGCAACACATGCCAATACGGCCGGGTTAACTTATAAAGTGACATTTTAAATTTCCCGCCACACTTCCGGTTGAAAACGTCTAGATATGATGACGTATGCGCGTGACGGAATCAGTTGATGCGAAAGTATTGGTACCCCATTGAATACAATACAAAAAAGCTCTGTTTTCATTTCAAAATTCCACAGTATTCTGGACATCTGTGTTGGTGAATCTTTTGCAATTTGTTTAATGAACTATGGAGACTGCAAAGAAGAAAGTTGTAGGTGGGATCGGTGTATTAGCGTCGGACTACAGCAACACAACCAGGAAGACAGAGATGGATAGCAGACGCGTTAGCCGGCGAACTCGCCTTAACTTCCTCCGTCTCGCCGACCGCATCTGTGATCGGGTGAAGTCCTTCGTCCTTCCGTCGATCGCTGGAACGCAGGTGAGCACGGGTGTTGATGAGCAGATGAGGGCTGGCTGACGTAGGTGGATGGCTAATGTTTTTAGCATAGCTCTGTGATGTCCGGTTGCTAAGTTAGCTTCAATGGTGTCGTTAGCAACAGCATTGTCAACCTTCGCCAGGCTGGAAAGCATTAACCGTGTATTTACATGTCCATGGTTTAATAGTATTGTTGATCTTCTGTCTATCCTTCCAGTCAGGGATTTATTTATTTTGTTTCTATATGCAGTTAAGCACGATGCTATCACGTTAGCTCCGTAGCTGAAGTGTTTCGTCGATGTATTGTCATGGAGATACAAGTCACTGTGAATGTCCATTTCGCGTTCTCGACTCTCATTTTCAAGAGGATATAGTATCCGAGGTGGTTTAAAATACAAATCCGTGATCCACAATAGAAAAAGGAGAGAGTGTGGAATCCAATGAGCCAGCTCGTACCTAAGTTACGGTCAGAGCGAAAAAAGATATGTCTTGCACTGCATTCTAGTCCTTCACTCAAACGTTCCTCATCCACGAATCTTTCATCCTCGCTCAAATTAATGGGGCAATCGTCGCTTTCTCGGTCCGAATCGCTCTAGCTGCGTTGAAAACAATAGGAAAATATGAGGAGGCTATCAATTGACTACGTCACGCTACTTCCGGTAGGGGCAAGGCTTTTTTAAAATCAGATCCCAAAAGTTGCGATCTTTATCGTCGTTGTTCTCTACTAAATCCTTTCAGCAAAAATATGGCAATATTGCGAAATGATCAAGTATGACACATAGAATGGATCTGCTATCCCCGTTTAAATAAAAAAAAATAATTTCAGTAGGCCTTTAAGGACGATAAAGTTCCCAACTTTTGGTCGCTGATAAAAAAGCCTTGCCTGTACCGGAAGTAGCGTGACGTCACAGGTTGTGGAGCTCCTCACATCTGCACATTGTTTACAATCATGGCCACCAGCAGCGAGAGCGATTCGGACCGAGAAAGCGACGATTTCCCCATTAATTTGAGCGAGGATGAAAGATTTGTGGATGAGGAAAGTGAGAGTGAAGGACTAGAGGGCAGTGGAAGTGATTCAGATAGGGAAGATGCTGTGAGAGGCGGGTGGGACCTGATATTCAGCTGGGAAAGACTAAAACAGTAAATAAACACAAGACATATATATACTCTATTAGCCACAACACAACCAGGCTTATATTTAATATGCCACAAATTAATCCCGCATAACAAACACCTCCCCCCTCCCGTCCATAAAACCCGCCAATACAACTCAAACACCCGCACAACACACTCAATCCCACAGCTCAAAGTACCGTTCACCTCCGCAAAGTTCATACAGCACATATATTTCCCCAAAGTTACGTACGTGACATGCACATAGCGGCACGCACGTACGGGCAAGCGATCAAATGTTTGGAAGCCACAGCTGCATACTCACGGTACCGCGTCTGTATATCCAACTCAAAGTCCTCCTGGTAAGAGTCTCTGTTGTGCCAGTTCTCCACAGGCCAATGGTAAAGCTTGACTGTCATCGTTCGGGAATCTAAGCAATGAAACACCGGCTACGTGTTTGTGTTGCTGCAGCCGGCCGCTAATACACCGCTTCCCACCTACAGCTTTCTTCTTTGCTGTCTCCATTGTTCATTAAACAAATTGCAAAAGATTCACCAACACAGATGTCCAGAAAACTGTGGAATTTTGCGATGAAAACAGACGACTTAGTAGCTGGCCACAATGCGGTCCCAAAATGTCCTCTACAATCCGTGACGTCACGCGCAGGCGTCATCATACCGAGACGTTTTCAGCAGGATATTTCGCGGGAAATTTAAAATTGCACTTTACTAATCTAACCCGGCCGTATTGGCATGTGTTGCAATGTTAAGATTTCATCATTGATATATAAACTATCAGACTGCGTGGTCGGTAGTAGTGGCTTTCAGTAGGCCTTTAAGGGAAGAATGTAATAGAAAATATCAATACAAAGTGTCAAGACAGAATAAACTCTCTGCTGCTGCAGCAACAGAGATACAGTCTATAAGATATATCGATATCTAATGTATTCATACATTGTTTATGTAGGATATACTCATGTATATATAACCTAATCATATTGTTTCTTCAACTTCCAAATAGCTAACCCTTCTCTGGGATTATATTCCCAGTTTTGATCTGGGACGTCTGGTCACTTATAGCATATAAGAATATTCTATTACTGTTAAAGGCCTACTAAAATTATTTTTTTTTATTTAAAGGGGAATAGCAGATCCATTCTATGTGTCATACTTGATCATTTCGCGATATTACCATATTTTTGCTGAAAGGATTTAATAGAGAAAATCGACGATAAAGTTCGCAACTTTTGCTCGCTGATAAAAAAAAGCCTTGCCTGTACCGGAAGTAGCGTGACGTCACAGGAGCTAGTATTCCTCACAATTCCCCGTTGTTTACAATGGAGCGAGAGAGATTCGGCCCGAGAAAGTGATGATTACCCCATTAATTTGAGCGAGGATGAAAGATTCGTGGATGAGGAACGTTACAGTGAAGGACTTGAGAGACAGTGATGGACGTATCTTTTTTCGCTCTGACCGTAACTTAGGTACAAGCTGGCTCATTGGATTCCACACTCTCCTTTTTTTTTATTGTGGATCACGGATTTGTATTTTAAACCACCTCGGATACTATATCCTCTTGAAAATGAGAGTCGAGAACGCAAAATTGACATTCAGTGCCTTTTATCTCCACGACAATACATCGGCGAAATGCTTTAGCTACGAGCTAACGTGATAGCATCGTGCTTTAACTGCATATAGAAACAAAAAAATAAAGGATAGAAGGAAGGATAGATAGAAAATCAACAATACTATTAAACCGTGGACATGTAAATACACGGTTAATGCTTTCCAGGCTGGCAAAGGTTAACAATGCTGTGCTAACGACGCCATTGAAGCTAACTTAGCAACTTAGCAACGGGACCTCACAGAGCTATGCTAAAAACATTAGCTCTCCACCTACGCCAGCCAGCCCTCATCTACTCATCAACACCCGTGCTCACCTGCGTTCCAGCGATCGGCAGAAGGACGAAGGACTTCACCCGATGCGTTTGGCGGCCCGGAGACGTAGGAAGTCAAGGTGAGGTCGGCGGCTAGCGCGGCTAGCGCGGCTAGCGCGGCTAGCGCTCCAACAAAGTCCTCCTGGTTGTGTTGCTGTAGTCCGCTGCTAATACACCGATCCCACCTACAACTGTCTTCTTTGCAGCCTTCATTGTTCATTAAACAAATTGCAAAAGATGTCCAAAATACTGTGGAATTATGAAATGAAAACAGAGCTTTTTGTATAGGATTCTACGGGTACCATAACTTCCGTTACTCTGACTTCGTCACGCGCATACGTCATCATACCGCGACGTTTCAGCCGGATATTTCCCGGGAAGTTTTAAAAGTCACTTTATAAGTTAACCCGGCCGTATTGGCATGTGTTGCAATGTTAAGATTTCATCATTGATATATAAACTATCAGACTGCGTGGTCGGTAGTAGTAGGTTTCAGTAGGCCTTTAAGCAAACTACGAATAATAAAACATGTGTCCTTTTATCATAGCTACACGTATGACACAAAAAAGCGGGTGAAAATCAGTGGTATTAAGTGAGGTAAGATGAATGAAATGCGCTGACAGTTCATTGCTCCTGCCAAATGAATTGCACTGGGTGGAGCGGATCACCACTCCAAGATGGCGGCCCTAGCGTCTCGTCAGCGCCAGTAGGCAGTAGCGCTCCATGCTGCGTACCCTTAGACCAGGGGTCGGCAACCCGCGGCTCTAGAGCCACATGCGGCTCTTTAGCGCCGTCCTAGTGGCTCTCTGAAGCTTTTTAAAAAATGTATGAAAAATGGAAAAAGATGAGGGGGAAAAAAATATATTTTTTGTTTTAATATGGTTTCCGTAGGAGGACAAACATGACACAACCCTCCCTAATTGTTATAAAGCACACTGTTTGTATTAAACATGCTTCACTGATTCGAGTATTTGGCGAGCGCCGTTTTGTCCTACTAATTTTGGCGGTACTTGAACTCACCTTAGTTTGTTTACATGTATAACTTTCTCCGACTTTCTAGGACGTGTTTTATGCCACTTCTTTTTCTGTCTCATTTTGTCCACCAAACTTTTAATGTTGTGCGTGAATGCACAAAGGTGAGTTTTGTTGATGTTATTGACTTGTGTGGAGTGCTAATCAGACATATTTGGTCACTGCATGACTGCAAGCTAATCGATGCTAACATGCTATTTAGGCTAGCTATATGTACATATTGCATCATTATGCCTCATTTGTAGCTATATTTGAGCTCATTTAGTTTCCTTTAAGTCATCTCAATTCAATGTATATCTCATGACACACTATCTGTATGTAATATGGCTTTTAATTTGTTGCGGCTCCAGACAGATTTGTTTTTGTATTTTTGCTCCAATATGGCTCTTTCAACATTTTGGGTTGCCGACCCCTGCCTTAGACCATGTCGAACATGTCTATGTTTACAGTGGTCCAAGTTCCTCTTTGCAACGGGAGCACTCTCCTGTTTTTAGGAATTTGCTGCAAAAATATTTGCCCACCAAGTTTGGAACTAAACTCGGGGGTGGGGGGATTGAGGGGGGGGGGGGGGGGGGGGGGATGCCGGCACTACCGGCTTCCAGGGTGCGAGTTGAATAGCCCGGGTATAAACTAAACTCTCAGGAAAAAAAAGTCCTTTAAGGGGTTGTGTGTTGTAAAGTTTTTGCAGTTGAGTGCCATGCGACTGGGGAACATACAGTACTGTACGTGTAACTGGAAAAAGTACACAAACGTGCCTTTAACGTACAGAAATTAATCAGTACTCCTATGTGTTGCACGGCAACAACATTAATTATGATTGACAAGCGTACTAACAAATAGTCTACCACAAAGCACCATGCCTTCATTCTCTTCAGCCGCTAGTTTCTATGGTTACATGAGACGAGACTGTTTTTATGACCTGCCTAGAATGATTTGAATCAATCTGCACTGTTATTATTATTATTATTATTATTATTAAATTCCTATTTGTTTGTTTCTCTTCCTGGTATTGAGCTCGTAGGCCGACAAAGAGAAATACGTTTGAGTGCTTTCATGTTCAGGAAAAATAACAATTAACCCTGTAAGACCCAAATATAGAAAAACCTAAAACAAAAATATTTGACCTTTCAGATGTTGTTGTAGGAGGCATTTGATGCAGAAATTGAAGAGTTAAAAAAAAAATGTTTATGTGTGTTTTTAGAGAAATGTTGTAATATTGCAACATTGGGCTTTGATGGGAGCAGAATTTCTGTATTTGTACTCACGTTGTCTGAACAACTAAGGGTTCATTTGCAGGGTTTATTGCTTACTTAGCCCCATAACGGTATATACCATTAATAATAATCACACATTAGTTATATTTTCATGAAGTCATTTATTACAAATATAAAAAATATGAAACAAGATAAAACTCTTAAAAAACGCCTTTTCCCCCTCTTTTATAATTATATAACAAGCTCTAAATGAAATTTGATGCATCTGTTCCACAATAACTACATATGTACATGCTCTAGACCAGGGGTCACCAACGCGGTGCCCGCGGGCACCAGGTAGCCCATAAGGACCAGATGAGTAGCCCGCTGGCCTGTTCTAAAAATAGCTCAAATAGCAGCGCTTACCAGTGAGCTGCCTCTATTTTTTAAATTGGATTTATTTACTAGCAAGCTGGTCTCGCTTTGCCCGACATTTTTGATTCTAAGAGAGACAAATCTCAAATAGAATTTGAAAATCCAAGAAAATATTTTAAAGACTTGGTCTTCACTTGTTTAAATAAAGTCATTAATTTTTTTACTTTGCTTCTTATAACTTTCAGAAAGACAATTTTAGAGAAAAAATACAACCTTAAAAATGATTTTAGGATTTTTAAACACATACACTACCGTTCAAAAGTTTGGGGTCACATTGAAATGTCCTTATTTTTGAAGGAAAAGCACTGTACTTTTCAATGAAGATAACTTTAAACTAGTCTTAACTTTAAAGAAATACACTCTATACATTGCTAATGTGGTAAATGTCTATTCTAGCTGCAAATGTCTGGTTTTTGGTGCAATATCTACATAGGTGTATAGAGGCCCATTTCCAGCAACTATCACTCCAGTGTTCTAATGGTACAATGTGTTTGCTCATTGGCTCAGAAGGCTAATTGATGATTAGAAAACCCTTGTGCAATCATGTTCACACATCTGAAAACAGTTTAGCTCGTTACAGAAGCTACAAAACTGACCTTCCTATGAGCAGATTGAGTTTTTGGAGCATCACATTTGTGGGGTCAATTAAACGCTCAAAATGGCCAGAAAAAGAGAACTTTCATCTGAAACTCGACAGTCTGTTCTTGTTCTTAGAAATGAAGGCTATTCCACAAAATTGTTTGGGTGAACCCAAACTTTTGAACGGTAGTGTATACCTTTTTACCTTTTAAATTCCTTCCTCTTCTTTCCTGACAATTTAAATCAATGTTCAAGTAAATTTATTTTTTTTATTGTAAAGAACAATAAATACATTTTAATTTAATTCTTCATTTTAGCTTCGGTTTTTTCGACGAAGAATATTTGTGAAATATTTCTTCCAACCTATTATGATTAAAATTCAAAAAAATTATTCTGGCAAACCTAGAAAATCTGTAGGATCAAATTTAAATCTTATTTCAAAGTCTTTTGAATTTCTTTTAAAATTGTTGTTCTGGAAAATCTAGAAGAAATAATGATTTGTCTTTGTTAGAAATATAGCTTGGTCCAATTTGTTATATATTCTAACAAAGTGTAGATTGGATTTTAACCTATTTAAAACACGTCATCAAAATTCTAAAATTAATCTTGATCAGGAAAAAATTACTAATGATGTTCCATAAATTCTTTTTTTAAGTTTTTCGGTTGAACTTTGAATTTTAAAGAGTTGACATTGAAGATAAACTATGTTTCAAAATGTAATTGTCATTTTTTTTCGTGTTTTCTCCTCTTTTAAACCGTTCGATGAAGTGTAAATATCATTCATTATTAATAATAACATAGAGTTAAAGGTCAATTGAGCAAATTGGCTATTTCTGGCAATTTATATAAGTGTGTATCAAACTGGTAGCCCTTCGCATTAATCAGTACCCAAGAAGTAGCTCTTGCTTTCAAAAAGGTTGGTGACCCCTGCTCTAGACATTGTAATAATAACCCTAAAAAGTATAAAAGACATTTTACTTACTCGAATCTGATGAATCCAGTCCAATGATTTTGTTCGAAGGAAACCTTGAGAGGTTGTGGTAAAGGTAACGTTGTAATTTTACAACAAGGGGTGTTACAGGGTTAAAAACCTCTGACAGTTCTCCGGCCTTGTACCTTGCAGTTCCACAACTTGAAGAACGAGAACGCCACCTTGACGCGGCAGCTGGAAGAGCTGCGAGCCAAGCAGGAGGACGTCCAGAGGGGGGTCCAGGGATCCGAATCCCGCAGGGGCGAGGGGGAAGGAATGGTGAGGTTGATGGAGGAGAAGGAGCGACGGCAGGAAACGGTTGTGACTCAGAGGGAAGCGGGGGTCGGGGAAGAGGTTCTCCACGTCGGAGGGAAAGCGGGTGAGGAGATCCTGCCCAAAGGTAGAGAAGAAGCAGAGGGGGACCAGGTAGACGTGCAAAAGGTGGAGGCACCACCAGACATCCACCAACAGCCGGAAGATGGAGAACCCCGTGAAGAACCCCCAGCTGCAGACCAGGCTGTCGGCCGTCTTTCCGACTCTCTCCATGAGGCCCAGAGGGAGGCTGACCGGCAGGCGCTGGTGGCCCAGGACCTGCGCTCCGAGCTGGCCGTGCAGAGCAGGAAGACTTGGGAGGCTGAGCAGAGGCTGGCGCTCCTGGAGGCTGAGATGCAACACCTGAGGAACGCCGCAGACGACCTCCAGGAGGCCCGCAGGCGGATGGAGGTATGATGGTGCTATTCAATGTGGGATGGGTAGAGGCGATAATGGCTGTCAGTGGCCGGTGGAGACCAGACAAATGGACACCATGTGACACTCTCCAAGTGGATTTCATTCAGGAAAAGAACACGAGTGCATGCACAGATTATGACAGCCTGTGTGTAATAATTGTATTAAACTAACATTTACAGTCATTTACTGTGAAATATCTTCACAGGGATTTACCGTAACTGTAGAGCTGTGATTTTACGCTTCATTACAATCAGCTTACAACTAAATGCTGTAACTTCACAACTGTTATTTTATAGTTCATTACAAAAACATTACATGTATATACTTCACAATTGTTATTTTATAGTTCATTACAATAACATTACATATATATACATCACAATTGTTATTTTATAGCTCATTACAATAACATTACATATATATACTTCACAATTGTTATTTTATAGTTAATTACAATACAATTACATATAAATGCTGTAACTTCATAATTGTTATTTTATAGTTAATTACAATAAAATTACATGTAAAGGCTGTAACTTCATAATTGTTATTTTATAGTTCATTACAATAACATTACATATACATGCTGAAACTTCATAATTGTTATTTTATAGTTAATTACAATAAAATTACATATAAATGCTGTAACTTCATAATTGTTTTATAGTTAATTACATATAAATGCTGTAACTTCATAATGGTTATTTTATAACTCATTACAATAAAATTACATATACATGCTGTAGCTTCATAATTGTTATTTTATAGTTAAGTACAATCAAATTACATATATACATGCTGTAACTTCATAATTGTTATTTTATAACTTATTACAATAAAATTACATATAAATGCTGTAACTTCCTAATTGTTATTTTATAGTTAATTACAATAAAATTACATATACATGCTGTGACTTCATAATTGTTATGTTATAGTTAATTACAATAAAATTACATATACATGCTGTAACTTAATAATTGTTATTTTATAGTTCATTACAATAACATTACATACATGCTGTAACTTCACAACTGTTATTTTATAGTTCATTACAAAAACATTACATATATATACTTCACAATTGTTATTTTATAGTTCATTACAATAACATTACATATATATACTTCACAATTGTTATTTTATAGTTCATTACAATACAATTACATATAAATGCTGTAACTTCATAATTGTTATTTTATAGTTAATTACAATAAAATTACATGTAAAGGCTGTAACTTCATAATTGTTATTTTATAGTTCATTACAATAACATTACATATACATGCTGAAACTTCATAATTGTTATTTTATAGTTAATTACAATAAAATTACATATAAATGCTGTAACTTCATAATTGTTTTATAGTTAATTACAATAAAATTACATATAAATGCTGTAACTTCATAATGGTTATTTTATAACTCATTACAATAAAATTACATATACATGCTGTAGCTTCATAATTGTTATTTTATAGTTAAGTACAATAAAATTACATATACATGCTGTAACTTCATAATTGTTATTTTATAACTTATTACAATAAAATTACATATATATGCTGTAACTTCATAATTGTTATTTTATAGTTAATTACAATAAAATTACATATAAATGCTGTAACTTAATAATTGTTATTTTATAGTTCATTACAATAAAATTACATATATGTTATTAAGATTAAGATTAAAGATACCAATGATTGTCACACACACACTAGATGTGGTGAAATTTGTCCTCTGCATTTGACCCATCTCCTTGGGGAGCAGTGGGCAGCAGCGGCGCCACGCCCGGGAATCATTTTGGTGACTTAACCCCCAACTCCAACCCGTGTTGCTGAGTGCCAAGCAGGGAGGTTATGGGTCCCATTTTTATAGTGCTGTAACTTCATAATTGTTATTTTATAGTTAATTACAATAAAATTACATATACATGCTGTAACTTAATGATTGTTTTTTTTATAATTAATTACAATAAAATTACATATACATGCTGTAACTTCATAATTGTTATTTTATAACTCATTGCAATAAAATTGCATACACATACTGTAACTTCATAATTGCTTTTTTATAGTTACTTACAATAAAATTACATATAAATGCTGTAACTTCATAATTGTTATTTTATAGTTATTTACAATAAAATTACATATAAATGCTGTAACTTCCTAATTGTTATTTTATAGTTAATTACAATAAAATTACATATAAATGCTGTAACTTCATAATTGTTATTTTATAACTCATTACAATAAAATTACACACACATACTGTAACTTCATAATTGCTTTTTTATAGTTACTTACAATAAAATTACATATAAATGCTGTAACTTCATAATTTTTTTTATAGTTAATTACAATAAATTGAAATATACATGCTGTAACTTAATAATTGTTATTTTATAGTTCATTACAATAAAATTACATATATATGCTGTAACTTCATAATTGTTATTTTATAGTTAATTACAATACAATTACATATAAATGCTGTAACTTCATAATTGTTATTTTATACTTAATTACAATAAAATTACATATAAATGCTGTAACTTTATAATTGTTTTATAGTTAATTACAATAAAATTACATATACATGCTGTAACTTCATAATTGTTATTTTATAACTCATTACAATAAAATTACATATACATGCTGTAGCTTCATAATTATTTTATAGTTAAATACAATAACATTACATATATACATGCTGTAACTTCATAATTGTTAATTTATAGTTCATTACAATACAATTACATTTAAATGCTGTAACTTCATGATTGTTATTTTATAACTCATTACAATAAAATTACATATACATGCTGTAACTTCATAATTTTTTTTTATAGTTAATTACAATAAATTGAAATATACATGCTGTAACTTAATAATTGTTATTTTATAGTTCATTACAATAAAATTACATATATATGCTGTAACTTCATAATTGTTATTTTATAGTTAATTACAATAAAATTACATATAAATGCTGTAACTTCATAATTGTTATTTTATACTTAATTACAATTAAATTACATATAAGTGCTGTAACTTTATAATTGTTTTATAGTTAATTACAATAAAATTACATATAAATGCTGTAACTTCATAATTGTTATTTTATAACTCATTACAATAAAATTACATATACATGCTGTAGCTTCATAATTGTTATTTTATAGTTAATTACAATAACATTACATATATACATGCTGTAACTTCATAATTGTTAATTTATAGTTCATTACAATACAATTACATTTAAATGCTGTAACTTCATAATTGTTATTTTATAACTCCTTACAATAAAATTACATATACATGCTGTAACTTCATAATTGTTATTTTATAGTTCATTACAATAAAATTACATGTAAATGCTGTAACTTCATAATTGTTAATTCATAGTTCATTACAATAAAATTACATATACATGCTGTAACTTCATAATTGTTATTTTATAACTTATTACAATAAAATTACATATAAATGCTGTAACTTCATAATTTGTTTTTTTTATAGTTGATTACAATAAAATTACATATACAGGCTGTAACTACATAATTGTTTTTGTATAGTTAATTACAATAAAATTACATATACATGCTGTAACTTCATAATTGTTTTTGTATAGTTAATTACAATAAAATTACATATACATGCTGTAACTTCATAATTGTTATTTTATAGTTAATTACAATAAAATTACATTTAAATGCTGTAACTTCATAATTGTTATTTTATAGTTCATTACAATAATATTACATATAAATGCTGAAACTTCATAATTGATGACAACATGTCCTACCATCTGTAGATGTGTAGTGATGATGACAACATGTCCTACCATCTGTAGATGTGTAGTGATGATGTTCTACCATGTGGGTGCTCAGGTGCTGCAGTCAGAGGCTCAGGTAGCGGAGGAGGAGTTGACTCGACTGCGTAGCCAAGCAGAACTTCACAGCATGCAGACAACACTCATTGCCAGCCTGGAGGGCGAGCGGGCGGCACTGGAGAGAGACCGGGACACCCTGCGCACCTCCCTGGACGCTCTGCGCACCACCCAGCGCAAGGTGGGAAAGCTAACACACACTTGTATTTCTTACCTTCTTGAGACCTGAGAATAATGCCTCCCTCTTTAGGACCAGCCTTTCTAGATATATAAAGAAGTGTATTTACAACATTAATAATATATACATACTATGCACATATAAAAAAACTTGTTGTGAAAAATGAGTTGGAATTTCACAAGAAAAAGATCACAATTTCACAAGAAAAACGTATAATTTGGGCAGTATTATAATAAAAGTCCTCATTTTACTCAACGAGAGTACAAATTTTACAAGAAAAACTGAACATTTGTAAAATGTTATGATAAAAGTTGGAAAAAGTAATAATTTTACATAAAAAAGTACCAATTTTACGGGAAAATATTGCAATATTACAGAAACAGAAAGAATATTAAAGCTGCAAGCAGCGATGGACGGGACCGACTTTGAGGGCTCATAAAATCCAAACCGGAGCAGTAATTAAAACTCTTTCATCAAATTTTAATCAGAAGGGTTCAATCTCTCTCCTGTGCTAATTTGAAGCCGACACGACAAACGCGCTCAGAGGGGATAATGTTTGAAAAAAGGTGACTGTTTTTACACAACTTTTGTTTTGAAGGGGGAATTGCAAACTTCCTGTTGATTTTTTCTGGGGGTTGTCAGTGTATGAAATATAGATCTAAGTGAGACCTACATAGAGGTTTTTGTTTCATGTCTAAGTCTACGACTAGATGTAACAATCTAAGTCTAAGACTAGATGTAACAATCTAAGTCTAAGACTAGATGTAACAATCTAAGCCTATGATCATGAAGTGAGGAAGTCTAGTCAGATGAGATGTGAAACATCTTCCAAGACAAACCAAGCAGTCCAGTTGTGATGATTGAATGTCCTGAGATGTCAATGACCTGATGAAACACAATGACCTGATGAATGACAACATTCATAGACACTTACTTCAGATCTCCAACTAGGTAGTCAAATACTAAAATGTTCCAACAAGGATTTGAACCCACATTTCTTACACCAGGGGTGTCCAAACTTTTTTCACTGATGGGGCACAATTTAAATCAAAGCAAGCAGCGATGGACGGGACCGACTTTGAGGGCTCATAAAATCCAAACCGGAGCAGTAATTAAAACTCTTTCATCAACTTTTAATCAGAAGGGTTCAATCTCTCTCCTGTGCTAATTTGAAGCCGACACGACAAACGCGCTCAGAGGAGATAATGTTTGAAAAAAGGTGACTGTTTTTACTCAACTTTTGTTTTGAAGGGGGAATTGCAAACTTCCTGTTGATTTTTACTGGGGGTTGTCAGTGTATGAAATCTAGATCTAAGTGAGACCTACATAGAGGTTTTTGTTTCATGTCTAAGTCTACGACTAGATGTAACAATCTAAGTCTAAGACTAGATGTAACAATCTAAGTCTAAGACTAGATGTAACAATCTAAGTCTAAGACTAGATGTAACAATCTAAGTCTAAGACTAGATTTAAGAATCTAAGTCTACAACTAGATATAACAATCTAAGTCTAAGACTAGGTGTAACAATCTAAATCTATGATCATGAAGTGATAAAGTCTAGTCAGATGAGATGTGAAACATCTTCCAAGACAAACCCAGCAGTCCAGTTATGATGATTGAATGTCCTGAGATGTCAATGACCTGATGAATGACAACATTCACAGACACTTACTTCAGATCTCCAACTAGGTAGTCAAATACTAAAATGTTCCAACAAGGATTTGAACCCACATTTCTTACACCAGGGGTGTCCAAACTTTTTTCACTGATGGGGCACATTTAAAATCAAAGCAAGCAGCGATGGACGGGACCGACTTTGAGGGCTCATAAAATCCAAACCGGAGCAGTAATTAAAACTCTTTCATCAACTTTTAATCAGAAGGGTTCAATCTCTCTCCTGTGCTAATTTGAAGCCGACACGACAAACGCGCTCAGAGGAGATAATGTTTGAAAAAAGGTGACTGTTTTTACTCAACTTTTGTTTTGAAGGGGGAATTGCAAACTTCCTGTTGATTTTTGCTGGGGGTTGTCAGTGTATGAAATCTAGGTCTAAGTGAGACCTACATAGAGGTTTATGTTTCATGTCTAAGTCTACGACTACATGTAACAATTTAAGTCTAAGACTAGATGTAACAATCTAAGCCTATGATCATGAAGTGATGAAGTCTAGTCAGATGAGATGTGAAACATCTTCCAAGACAAACCAAGAAGTCCAGTTGTGATGATTGAATGTCCTGAGATGTCAATGACCTGATGAATGACAATGACCTGATGAATGACAACATTCATAGACACTTACTTCAGATCTCCAACTAGGTAGTCAAATACTAAAATGTTCCAACAAGTATTTGAACCCACATTTCTTACACCAGGGGTGTCCAAACTTTTTTCACTGATGGGGCACATTTAAAATCAAAGCAAGCAGCGATGGACGGGACCGACTTTGAAGGCTCATGAAATCCAAACCGGAGCAGTAATTAAAACTCTTTCATCAAATTTTAATCAGAAGGGTTCAATCTCTCTCCTGTGCTAATTTGAAGGCGACACGACAAACGTGCTCAGAGGAGATAATGTTTGAAAAAAGGTGACTGTTTTTACACAACTTTTGTTTTGAAGGGGGAATTGCAAACTTCCTGTTGATTTTTGCTGGGGGTTGTCAGTGTATGAAATCTAGGTCTAAGTGAGACCTACACAGAGGTTTTTGTTTCATGTCTCTACGACATTCCTACTGAGAGTTAGAGGCAGTTTTGTCTGTGTTTTCTTCCTAGGGGGCGCTAGAACGCAATTTTGAGTTTTGGGGTTTGGTTTTTTGTGAGTGTCCAATTTGGTGGGTTTTGAAGCATGTTAAGGGGGTCAAATTACAGCTCAAAGAGGTGGCGGTATAATAATAAAACGCTAGAAATACAATAGGGTCCTCTGTCCCAAAGGGACATCGGTCCCTAATGAGAAATTGTTCCCAATTTTACAAAAAAAAGTCGACACATTGTGAGAAAAAGACTGCTTTTAGTTAATTTTTTTTTTTGTAATTGGTTTTTAATCTTCATTATTTACTTCACGTTATTACAGTATGTCTCTATATACATATTTATTTATTTTTTTAATTAACTTTGGCCAAAGGGTGCGCATTTCAATTTTGGCAGTATTATAATAAAAGTCCTCATTTTACTCAACGCATGTCAAAATTTTACATAAAAAACTGAACATTTGTGCAATATTATGATACATGTTGGAATTTTACTCAACAACAGTTGCAATTTTACAAGGAAAGTTTAACATTTTGGAAATTATATGAAAAGAGTTGTGATTTTACTCGACAAAAGTCACAGTTTTATAAGAAAACTTTAAAATGTTGGCAATATTATGACAATAATCGGAATTGTACTCAAAAAATGTCACTTCTTTACAAGAACAACACAAACTATAGCAATTTTGTGATAAAAGTCAGAATTTTATAAGACAAATGTCACCATTTTGCATTAAAAAGTAATAATTTTACATAAAAAAGTAATAATTTTACAAGAAAATATTGCAATATTACAGAAACAGAAAGATTATGAGAAATTGTTCCCAATTTTTTAAGAAAAAAGTCGACACATTGTGAGAAAAAGACTGCTCTTAGTTCATTTTTTTTTTGTAATTGTTTTTTAATATTCATTTTTTACTTCACGTTATTACTGTATGTCTCTATATACATATTTATTTATTTTTTAAATTTACTTTGGCCAAAGGGTGCGCATTTCAATTTTGGCAGTATTATAATAAAAGTCCTCATTTTACTCAACGCAAGTCAAAATTTGACAAGAAAAACTGAACATTTGTGCAATATTATGATAAAAGTTGGAATTTTACTCTACAAAAGTCGCAATTTTACAAGGAAAGCTTAACATTTTGACAATTTTATGAAAAGAGTCGTAATTCTACTCGACCAAAAGTCACAATTGTGTAAGAAAACTGAAAAATGTTGGCAATAGTATAGTATTAATCGGAATTTTACTTGGCAAAATTATGACAAAAGTCATAATTTTACTCTATAAAAGTCACTATTTTGCAAGAACAACCAACAAATTGGCAATATTGTGATACAAGTCAGAATTTTATATGACAATTGTCACCATTTTGCTTTAAAAAGTAATAATTTTACAAAAAAAAGTAATAATTTTACAAGAAAATATTGCAATATTACAGAAACAGAAAGAATATGAGAAATTGTTCCCAATTTTATAAGAAAAAAGTCGACACATTGTGAGAAAAAGACTGCTTTTAGTTCTTTTTTTTTTTTTTGGAATTGGTTTTTAATCTACATTATTTACTTCACGTTATTACTGTATGTCTTTATATACATATTTATTTCTTTTTTTAATTTACTTTGGCCAAAGGGTGCGCATTTCAATTTTGGCAGTATTATAATAAAAGTCCTCATTTTACTCAACGCAAGTCAAAATTTGACAAGAAAAACTGAACATTTGTGCAATATTATGATAAAAGTTGGAATTTTACTCAACAACAGTCGCAATTTTACAAGGAAAGCTTAACATTTTGACAATTTTATGAAAAGAGTCGTAATTCTACTCGACCAAAAGTCACAATTGTGTAAGAAAACTGAAAAATGTTGGCAATAGTATAGTATTAATCGGAATTTTACTTGGCAAAATTATGACAAAAGTCATAATTTTACTCTATAAAAGTCACTATTTTGCAAGAACAACCAACACATTGGCAATATTGTGATAAAAGTCAGAACTTTATATGACAAATGTCACCATTTTGCATTAAAAAGTCATCGTTTTACATAAAAAAGTCATCATTTTACATTAAAAAAGTAACAATTTTACAAGAAAATATTGCAATATTACAGAAACAGAAAGAATACGAGAAATTGTTCCCAATTTTATAAGAAAAAAGTCGACACATTGTGAGAAAAAGACTGCTTTTTGTTCATTTTTTTTTTTTTTTAATCTTCATTATTTACTTCACGTTATTACAGTATGTCTGTATATACATATTTATTCATTAGTTTTTATTAATTTTGGCCAAAGGGGGCCGCATTTCAATTTCTTACACACACTTGTTATTTCATATGTTGACCAGAGGGGGAGCACTTTTAAAAGCGACAGACAGTCAATTTGAAAAATCCCTTCTTTTTGGGACCACCCTCATTTTGACCACCAGGGGGTGTAAATGAGACTCTGTCTATTAGATGCAATGTTATTGGGACCATGATTTATGTCATCACTTGTTCACACCTCCTCATATGGAAGATACTTTTCCTTCTTCATGTCTCAAAAAGGGTAGACACACACACACACACACACACACACACACACACACACACACACACACACACACACACACACACACACACACACACACACACACACACACACACACACACACACACACACACACACACACACACACACACACACACACACACACAGTGCAATGTTTACGACCATGACAGATGTTTATTTCCCCTCAGGGGGATGAAGAATGACAAAGACAGAAAATAAGATGTGAAAAAGCAGAAGTTGATATTTAATGTCGTAACTCTGCAGCTTCTCTTAAAAAAGATGACTTCCTTTTTCTGGATTTTCAAAATACATCACACCGCTGCTTTTGTGATGGGAATAATGTCACGGGACTTCATCCGTGCCAGGGTCAAACTGTCACACCTTTATTATTGAATTCCACAAAGTAAACAAACTACTTACCCTTTTACTGGAGAGGGAACAGGAACAGGGAATAGGGAACATGGTGGAAGGTGTGTCAGTGGATGGTGGAGGGTGTGTCAGTGGATGGTGGAGGGTGTGTCAGTGGATGGTGGAGGGTGTGTCAGTGGATGGTGGAGGGTGTGTCAGTGGATGGTGGAGGGTGTGTCAGTCCATGGTGGAAGGTGTGTCAGTGGATGGTGGAGGGTGTGTCAGTGGATGGTGGAGGGTGTGTCAGTCGATGTTGGAGGGTGTGTCAGTGGATGGTGGAGGGTGTGTCAGTCCATGGTGGAGGGTGTGTCAGTAGATGGTGGAGGGTGTGTCAGTCGATGTTGGAGGGTGTGTCAGTCGATTGCAGAGGGTGTGTCAGTCGATGGCGGAGTGTGTGCCAGTCGATGGTGGAGGGTGTGTCAGTGGATGGTGGAGGGTGTGTCAGTGGATGGTGGAGGGTGTGTCAGTGGATGGTGGAGGGTGTGTCAGTCCATGGTGGAGGGTGTGTCAGTCCATGGTGGAGGGTGTGTCAGTGGATGGTGGATGGTGTGTCAGTGGATGGTGGAGGGTGTGTCAGTCGATGGCGGAGTGTGTGCCAGTCGATGGTGGAGGGTGTGTCAGTCGATGTTAGAGGGTGTGTCAGTCGATGGCGGAAAGTGTGTCAAGTCGATGGCGGAGTGTGTGTCAGTCGATGGTGGAGGGTGTGTCAGTCCATGGTGGAGGGTGTGTCAGTCGATGGCAGTGGGTGTTTCAGTCGATGTTGTCAACATATTTGATGTTCAAACTCATAAACTTGATTTTTTTTTTGCAAATAATAATTAACTTAGAATTTCATGGCTGCAACACGTGCCAAAGTAGTTGGGAAAGGGCATGTTCACCACTGTGTTACATGGCCTTTCCTTTTAACAACACTCAGTAAACGTTTGGGAACTGAGGAGACACATTTTTGATGCTTTTCAGGTGGAATTCTTTCAATTTCTTGCTTGATGTACAGCTTAAGTTGTTCAACAGTCCGGGGGTCTCCCTTGTGCTATTTTAGACTTCATAATGCGCCACACATTTTCAATGGGAGACAGGTCTGGACTACAGGCAGGCCAGTCTAGTACCCGCACTCTTTTACTATGAAGCCACTTTGATGTAACACGTGGCTTGGCATTGTCTTGCTGAAATAAGCAGGGGCGTCCATGGTAATGTTGTTTGGATGGCAACATATGTTGCTCCAAAACCTGTATGTACCTTTCAGCATTAATGGCGCCTTTACAGATGTGTAAGTTACCCATGTCTTGGCCACTAATACACCCCCATACCATCACACATGATGGCTTTTACACTTTGCGCCTTATGGTTCTTTTCCTCTTTGGTCCGGAGGACACGACGTCCACAGTTTCCAAAAACAATTTGAAATGTGGACTCGTCAGACCACAGAACACTTTTCCACTTTGTATCAGTCCATCTTAGATGAGTTCAGGCCCAGCGAAGCCGACGGCGTTTCTGGGTGTTGTTGATAAACGGTTTTCGCCTTGCATAGGAGAGTTTTAACTTGCACTTACAGATGTAGCGACCAACTGTAGTTACTGACAGTGGGTTTCTGAAGTGTTCCTGAGCCCATGTGGTGATATTCTTTACAGACTGACGTCGCTTGTTGATGCAGTACAGCCTGAGGGATGGAAGGTCACGGGCTTAGCTGCTTACGTGCAGTGATTTCTCCAGATTCTCTGAACCCTTTGATGATATTACGGAGCGTAGATGGTGAAATCCCTAAATTCCTTGCAATAGCTGGTTGAGAAAGGTTTTTCTTAAACTGTTCAACAATTTGCTCACGCATTTGTTGACAAAGTGGTGACCCTCGCCCCGTCCTTGTTTGTGAATGACTGAGCATTTCATGGAATCTACTTTTATACCCAATCATGGCACCCACCTGTTCCCAATTTGCCTGTTCACCTGTGGGATGTTCCAAATAAGTGTTTGATGAGCATTCCTCAACTTTATCAGTATTTATTGCCACCTTTCCCAACTTCTTTGTCACGTGTTGCTGGCATCCAATTCTAAAGTTAATGATTATTTGCACCAAAAAAAAAAAAGTTTATGAGTTTGAACATCAAATATGTTGTCTTTGTAGCATATTCAACTGAATATGGGTTGAAAAGGATTTGCAAATCATTGTATTCCGTTTATATTTACATCTAACACAATTTCCCAACTCATATGGAAACGGGGTTTGTACTTCCCAGATGCACTGCAGAGTTGAGTTGACTAAGAGAGAATGATTACCACTGCAGAATGTGTGATGCAGCTCCGCCATCCCATCTCATTAGATTGTGCTAATAATCTTTTTACAGCTTGAGCTCCGTATCCCCACTGTTTCATATTAGCGCTTAGTGTGTCTTGAGGTAGACGTTCCATCGCGGCAAGCCGGATGAGTGGCAAAGGCTCAGAATTGATGGCGACTCGGAGCGGGCGTGTGCACGTTAAATGAAACATGAAATACGCTCCACTTGCTTCAGCAGCAGGGAAGCAGAAGACAAACAGGAAATGACAAGTCAGCCACATCCTCTTGTGTGGACCGAAGTCTTCCGACTGAACGTTAGCTCCTTTATCATCTCGCCGTAAAGAAACATCGTGTGAGAAGAGTCAAAGTCGGGGGTCTGAGTACATAAAGGATGTTTATTGACCGACTGGGAGTCCAGGATTTTAAACACTTTAGTCCCCCGAGGCCTGCCGTGTATCCTTGTCGTGGCGGAGAAGAAAGTGTCTCTGCGCTTTTATTTGCTCTCATTTTCATGTTGTGCCCCGGGTGTTCAATCACACGGCTTTTATTTGCCATGTAGCTACTTTCATTCCCGCCAATATCAGTGTATTAAACCTGCTGGCTGCGCTTAATGGATATTGTTCTCCATAATTGATATTTTACAATTAAATATGTAAAAAAAAAGTATCATTTTTGGGCAATTTTAAAATAAATCAATGAAAGAAATCTGATGCTGATCACAGACAGTGATCCCCTCCGGCTGATGCTGTATTTATTTGTAGTCCCCCGGCTGACGAGCAGCTAGCAGCTAAGTAAAGTATGTGTCTCCAACTCTCCATACGCAGTCTGGAGACAAGTAACAAGAATCACTGCCATTGCCACCAATGAACTGCAATTCTTAGGATCTTAAAGGGTAACTGCACTTTTTTATATATAATGTAGTAACAGACACCGTCATAACAATATGTAATATGTACAATATACACACTGCAAGTATATATATAATGTAGTAAGAGACACCTTCATAACAATATGTAATATGTACAATACACACACTGCAAGTATTTATATAATGTAGTAACAGACCCCTTCATAACAATATGTAATATGTACAATATACACACTGCAAGTATATATATAATGTAGTAACAGACACCTTCATAACAATATGTAATATGTACAATATACACACTGCAAGTATATATATATAATGTAGTAACAGACACCTTCATAACAATATGTAATATGTACAATACACACACTGCAAGTATTTATATAATGTAGTAACAGACACCTTCATAACAATATGTAATATGTACAATATGCACACTGCAAGTATATATATATATATAATGTAGTAACGGACGCCTTCATAACAATATGTAATATGGACAATATACACACTGCAAGTATATATATAATGTAGTAACAGACACCTTCATAACAATATGTAATATGTACAATATACACACTGCAAGTATATATATAATGTAGTAACAGACACCTTCATAACAATATGTAATATGTATAATATACACACTGCAAGTATATATATAATGTAGTAACAGACACCTTCATAACAATATGTAATATGTACAACACACACACTGCAAGTATATATATATAATGTAGTAACAGACACCTTCATAACAATATGTAATATGTACAATACACACACTGCAAGTATTTATATAATGTAGTAACAGACACCTTCATAACAATATGTAATATGTACAATATACACACTGCAAGTATATATATAATGTAGTAACAGACACCTTCATAACAATATGTAATATGTACAATATACACACTGCAAGTATATATGTATAATGTAGTAACAGACACCTTCATAACAATATGTAATATGCACAATATACACACTGCAAGTATTTATATAATGTAGTAACAGACACCTTCATAACAATATGTAATATGTACAATATACACACTGCAAGTATATATATAATGTAGTAAGAGACACCTTCATAACAATATGTAATATGTACAATACACACACTGCAAGTATTTATATAATGTAGTAACAGACCCCTTCATAACAATATGTAATATGTACAATATACACACTGCAAGTATATATATAATGTAGTAACAGACACCTTCATAACAATATGTAATATGTACAATATACACACTGCAAGTATATATATATAATGTAGTAACAGACACCTTCATAACAATATGTAATATGTACAATACACACACTGCAAGTATTTATATAATGTAGTAACAGACACCTTCATAACAATATGTAATATGTACAATATGCACACTGCAAGTATATATATATATATAATGTAGTAACGGACGCCTTCATAACAATATGTAATATGGACAATATACACACTGCAAGTATATATATAATGTAGTAACAGACACCTTCATAACAATATGTAATATGTACAATATACACACTGCAAGTATATATATAATGTAGTAACAGACACCTTCATAACAATATGTAATATGTATAATATACACACTGCAAGTATATATATAATGTAGTAACAGACACCTTCATAACAATATGTAATATGTACAACACACACACTGCAAGTATATATATATAATGTAGTAACAGACACCTTCATAACAATATGTAATATGTACAATACACACACTGCAAGTATTTATATAATGTAGTAACAGACACCTTCATAACAATATGTAATATGTACAATATACACACTGCAAGTATATATATAATGTAGTAACAGACACCTTCATAACAATATGTAATATGTACAATATACACACTGCAAGTATATATGTATAATGTAGTAACAGACACCTTCATAACAATATGTAATATGCACAATATACACACTGCAAGTATTTATATAATGTAGTAACAGACACCTTCATAACAATATGTAATATGTACAATATACACACTGCAAGTATATATATAATGTAGTAACAGACACCTTCATAACAATATGTAATATGTAGAATACACACACTGCAAGTATTTATATAATGTAGTAACAGACACCTTCATAACAATATGTAATATGTACAATATACACACTGCAAGTATATATATAATGTAGTAACAGACACCTTCATAACAATATGTAATATGTACAATACACACACTGCAAGTATTTATATAATGTAGTAACAGACACCTTCATAACAATATGTAATATGTACAATATACACACTGCAAGTATATATATATATATATATATATATATATATATATATATATATATATATATATAATGTAGTAACAGACACCTTCATAACAATATGTAATATGTACAATATACACACTGCAAGTATATATATATATATAATGTAGTAACAGACACCTTCATAACAATATGTAATATGTACAATATACACACTGCAAGTATATATATATACCTGTATAATGTAGTAACAGACACCTTCATAACAATATGTAATATGTACAATATACACACTGCAAGTATATATATATATATATAATGTAGTAACAGACACCTTCATAACAATATGTAATATGTACAATATACACACTGCAAGTATATATATATATATATATATATATATATATATATATATATATATATATATATATATATATATATATATATATATATATAATGTAGTAACAGACACCTTCATAAAAATATGTAATATGTACAATATACACACTGCAAGTATATATATATATATAATGTAGTAACAGACACCTTCATAACAATATGTAATATGTACAATATACACACTGCAAGTATATATATATATAATGTAGTAACAGACACCTTCATAACAATATGTAATAGGCACAATATACACACTGCAAGTATATATATATATATAATGTAGTAACAGAAACCTTCATAAAAATATGTAATATGTACATTATACACACTGCAAGTATATATATATATATATAATGTAGTAACAGACACCTTCATAACAATATGTAATATGTACAATATACACACTGCAAGTATATATATATATATAATGTAGTAACAGACGCCTTCATAACAATATGTAATATGGACAATATACACAATGCAAGTATATATATATATATAATGTAGTAACAGACACCTTCATAACAATATGTAATATGTACAATATACACACTGCAAGTATATATATATATATAATGTAGTAACAGACACCTTCATAAAAATATGTAATATGTACAATATACACACTGCAAGTATATATATATATAATGTAGTAACAGACACCTTCATAACAATATGTAATATGTACAATATACACACTGCAAGTATATATATATATATAATGTAGTAACAGACACCTTCATAACAATATGTAATATGTACAATATACACACTGCAAGTATATATATATATATATAATGTAGTAACAGACACCTTCATAACAATATGTAATATGTACAATATACACACTGCAAGTATATATATATATAATGTAGTAACAGACACCTTCATAACAATATGTAATATGTACAATATACACACTGCAAGTATATATATATATATATAATGTAGTAACAGACACCTTCATAACAATATGTAATACGTACAATATACACACTGCAAGTATATATATATATATAATGTAGTAACAGACACCTTCATAACAATATGTAATATGGACAATATACACACTGCAAGTATATATATATATAATGTAGTAACAGACACCTTCATAACAATATGTAATATGTACAATATACACACTGCAAGTATATATATATATATATAATGTAGTAACAGACACCTTCATAAAAATATGTAATATGTACAATATACACACTGCAAGTATATATATATATATAATGTAGTAACAGACACCTTCATAAAAATATGTAATATGTACAATATATACACTGCAAGTATATATATATATATATATAATGTAGTAACAGACACCTTCATAACAATATGTAATAGGCACAATATGCACAGTGCAAGTCAGCGGCATGGTGCCATTAATGTGTCCTACAAACAGCCTAATGGACGTGATAAGCATAAGCCTATACCACTTTCTTTTTAGTCCGGCTAAATGGGGCAATTATAATTCAGCGTCGAGCTTTATAAATCCTGCCTAGCAACAAGTGGTCCTACCATTTTGTGGTTTTATGTCTGCTACTGTAGATGTCTGCTTTTATTCTCCACCAAACCACTTCCATTGCTGAAAATAGACTCACATGTACGGTCCTGGTCATACACTTGTAAAGAACATCATGTCATGGCTGTCTTGACTTTACAATCATTTCTACAACTCTTATTTTTTTGTGATTGGGGCACATACTTGTTGGTCACAAACAGCTCCATTTTTGTTCCATCTGACCACAGAACTTTCCTCCAGAAGGTCTTTTCTTTGTCCATGTGATGTCAGATGAGACAAAAATGGAGCTGTTTGGCCACAATACCCAGCAATATGTTTGGAGGAGAAAAGGTGAGGCCTTTAGTCCCAGGAACACCATGCCTCCCGTCAAGCATGGTGGTGGTAGTATTATGCTCTGGGCCTGTTTTGCTGCCAATGGAACTGCTGCTTTAAATGGGACAATGAAAAAGGAGGATTACCTCCAAATTCTTCAGGACAAGCTAGAATCATCAGCCCGGAGGTTGGGTCTTGTGACCAACAAGTATGTGCTCCAATCACTCTATCACAAAAAAAATAAGAGTTGTAGAAATGACTGGAAACTCAAGACAGCGGTCGGGTGAGTGGCCGTGCCAGCAACCTGAGGGTTCCTGGTTCGATCCCCACCTTCTACCAACCTCGTCACGTCCGTTTTGTCCTTGAGCAAGACACGTCACCCTTGCTCCTGATGGGCGGTGGTTAGGGCCTCGCATGGCAGCTCCCGCCATCAGTGTGTGTGAATGGGTGGATGTGGAAATAGTGTCAAAGCGCTATATAAATAACATAACTACATAAATAACAACCTGTAATTTCATTTTGATGTTTTTATCTTGGTAGATTGAAAATGAACAGCAATGAGTTGACCGATGAACTTTATCACATCATTTATTCAGAAAGTATAAATAATGACAAATAAAGATAGAATACTAATAACCGCAAGATGAAAGTGTAAAAAAACAACAACATTATGATTTGTACATTTTCAGAATGTGCTTGTTCTATTTTTTTAACAAAGAAAACAATTTGAAGTTGTCTTTATTTTGAAGACTTACTTGGGAGTATTTATATGTATATACGTATATATACACGTATTTATTTGTGTATATACATATATATATTTATATGTACAGTATATACGTATATATTTATATGTATATACATGTATATATTTATATGTATATACATATACATTTATATGTATATACATATATATTTATATGTATATACGTGGACATACGTATATATTTATATGTGTATACGTATATATTTATATGTATATACATGGACATATGTATATATTTATATGTGTATACGTATATATTTATATGTATATACGTGGATATACGTATATATTTATATGTATATATACCTATATATTTATATGTATATACACGTATATACCTATATATTTATATGTATATACGTGGATATACGTATATATTTATATGTATATATGTGTATATACCTATATATTTATATGTATATAAGTTGATATACGTATATATTTATATGTATATAAGTGGATATACGTATATTTATATGTATATACGTGCATATACCTATATATTTATATTTGTATATACGTGGATATACCTATATATTTATATGTATATACATGTATATACCTATATATTTATGTGTATATACATGTATATACCTATGTATTTATGTGTATATATGTGCATGTATTTATATGTATATACGTGGATATACCTATATATTTATATGTATATATGTGTATATACCTATATATTTATATGTATATAAGTTGATATACGTATATATTTATATGTACATAAGTGGATATACGTATATTTATATGTATATACGTGCATATACCTATATATTTATATTTGTATATACGTGGATATACCTATATATTTATATGTATATACATGTATATACCTATATATTTATGTGTATATACATGTATATACCTATGTATTTATGTGTATATATGTGCATATACCTATATATTTATGTGCATATACTTATATATTTATGTGTATAGACGTGCATATACCTATATATTTATGTGTTTATACGTGCATATACCTATATATTTATGTGTATAGACGTGCATATACCTATATATTTATGTGTATAGATGTGCATATACCTATATATTTATGTGTATATACGTGCATATACCTATATATTTATGTGTATAGACGTGCATATACCTATATATTTATGTGTATATACGTGCATATACCTATATAGTTATGTGTATATACGTGCATATACCTATATAGTTATGTGTATATACGTGCATATACCTATATATTTATGTGTATATACGTGCATATACCTATATAGTTATGTGTATATACGTGCATATACCTATATATTTATGTGTTTATACGTGCATATACCTATATATTTATGTGTGTATACGTGCATATACCTATATATTTATGTGTATATACGTGCATATACCTATATATTTATGTGTATATACGTGCATATACCTATATATTTATGTGTATAGACGTGCATATACCTATATATTTATGTGTATATATGTGCATATACCTATATATTTATGTGTTTATACGTGCATATACCTATATATTTGTGTATAGGCGTGCATATACCTATATATTTATGTGTATATACGTGCATATACCTATATATTTATGTGTATAGACGTGCATATACCTATATATTTATGTGTATAGACGTGCATATACCTATATATTTATGTGTATAGACGTGCATATACCTATATATTTATGTGTATAGACGTGCATATACCTATATAGTTATGTGTATATACGTGTATATACCTATATATTTGTGTATATACGTGCATATACCTATATATTTATGTGTATATACGTGCATATACCTATATATTTATGTGTATAGACGTGCATATACCTATATATTTATGTGTATAGACGTGCATATACCTATATATTTATGTGTATAGACGTGCATATACCTATATATTTATGTGTATAGACGTGCATATACCTATATAGTTATGTGTATATACGTGTATATACCTATATATTTGTGTATATACGTGCATATACCTATATATTTATGTGTATAGATGTGCATATACCTATATATTTATGTGGCCCCCCATCTAAAATGACTTTGACACCCCTGCCTTAGGGTCTTCTTAACCTTTCCTGCACATGTTTTTGCCTAGCATACAGTATAATTAGTATACGATATACTAGCATACAGTATCATTAGTATACAATATACTAGCATACAGTATCATTAGTATACGATATACTAGCATACAGTATAATTAGTATACAATATACTAGCATACAGTATAATTAGTATACAATATCCTAGCATACAGTATAATTAGTATACGATATACTAGCATACAGTATCATTAGTATACAATAGTAATAGTTTGTAAGAGCATACAAACTAATAATAATCATCACCTTGTCCTCTATCATCAGAGCGAGCAGTTAGCGCTGACCGCTCAGACCCTCAAGGCCGAGCTGGATCGCCAGGGCCGCACTTTGGAGACCCTTCGCCGTCGAGAGGAGGAGCTGGAGGCGGAGCTGCGTGACGCCGCCCTGGAGGCCCAGTCGGCGGCCCGGGCGCGGGACCAGGCGCTGCTGGACGTGCGGCGCCTGGAGCAGGACAAAGAGGCGTGGCAGACGGAGCTGGACGGCGTGCGGAGGGACGGCAGGCAGCGGGAGAGGGAGGCGGCCAGGCTGAGGCAGCAGCTGGAGAGCACCAACGCCGCGCTGGAGCATAGCAACCAGCGAGCGCGGGCTTTGGAGGCTGATCACAGGCATGGAGACACACAAACTATGAACGCTTTATAAACATTCATCTCTTACGACGTGCTTTACACCACTGCATCCCACGCTTTGCCTTGGACTTAATGATGTATGGCTTAGATGCAGCTGCTCGGCCATGTAAACCCAATCCATGAAGCTCTCTGCGTACTGTACGTGGGCTAATTGGAAGGTGACATGAAGTTTGGAGCTTTTGACACACCTGTGATTAGGACACCTGGTTCTCATCATTTGGATGGTCTGGCCAAATACTTTTGGCAATATGGTGTATTTACAGTACCTACAATGTAAGACTTGCCAAATAGTGAACCTGAATCCTAGCACGTGTTTATTATGTCATCCTTATTGTAAACCTGTGTGTGTGTGTGTGTGTAGGTGTGTGTGTCAGCAGCTGTCCGAGTCCAAGGAGCACTGCGCTGGGCTACAAGACCTGGAGAGTGAGCTGGGCACTCGATTGGGCGAGCTGGAGGCGAGTCATCAGCAGGCGCAGGAGCAGTATGCAGATGCACAGGCCAGGATTAGGTCACTAATGCAGGTGTGTGTCACTAGCAGTGTGGTGCAATGGCAGCATATCATGCACTGTCATGACAAGTAGCTTTATCAGTGGTGCTCTAAATCACACACATTTACACGTCTGCCTCATACCTGTATTGTAGAATAGGGGTGTCCAAAGTGTGTCCTGGGGGCCATTTGCGGGTTGCAGCTAATTAGGGACCGATGTCCCTTTGGGACAGAGGACCCTATTGTATTTCTAGCGTTTTATTATTATACCGCCGCCTCTTTGAGCTGTAATTTGACCCCCTTAACATGCTTCAAAACTCACCAAATTGGACACGCACATCAGGACTGGCAAAAATTGCGATCTATCCAAAAAAACCAAACCCCAAAACTCAAAATTGCGCTCTCGCGGCCCTTAGGAAGAAAACACAGACAAAACTGCCTCTAACTCCCAGTAGGAATGTCGTAGAGACATGAAACAAAAACCTCTATGTAGGTCTCACTTAGACCTATATTTCATACACTGTTAAGCTTTCCTTGTAAAATTGCGACTGTTGTTGAGTAAAATTCCAACTTTTATCATAATATTGCACAAATGTTCAGTTTTTCTTGTCAAATTTTGACCTGCGTTGAGTAAAATGAGGACTTTTATTATAATACTGCCAAAATTGAAATGCGCACCCTTTGGCCAGAGTAAATTTAAAAAATAAATAAATATTTATATAGAGACATACAGTAATAACGTGAAGTAAATAATGTAGATTAAAAACCAATTCCACAAAAAAAAAAAAAAGAACTAAAAGCAGTCTTTTTCTCACAATGTGTCGACTTTTTTCTTATAAAATTGGGAACAATTTCTCATATTCTTTCTGTTTCTGTAATATTGCAATATTTTCTTGTAAAATTATTACTTTTTTTGTAAAATTATTACTTTTTAAAGCAAAATGGTGACAATTGTCATATAAAATTCTGACTTTTATCACAATATTGCCAATGTGTTGGATGTTCTTGCAAAATAGTGACTTTTATAGAGTAAAATCATGACTTTTGTCATAATTTTGCCAAGTAAAATTCCGATTAATACTATAATATTGACAACATTTTTCAGTTTTCTTACACAATTGTGACTTTTGGTCGAGTAGAATTACGACTCTTTTCATAAAATTGTCAAAATGTTAAGCTTTCCTTGTAAAATTGCAACTGTTGTTGAGTAAAATTCCAACTTTTATCATAATATTGCACAAATGTTCAGTTTTTCTTGTCAAATTTTGACTTGCGTTGAGTAAAATGAGGACTTTTATTATAATACTGCCAAAATTGAAATGCGCACCCTTTGGCCAAAGTAAATTAAAAAAATTAATAAATATGTATATAGAGACATACAGTAATAACGTGAAGTAAAAAATGAATATTAAAAAACAATTACAAAAAAAAAATGAACTAAAAGCAGTCTTTTTCTCACAATGTGTCGACTTTTTTCTTAAAAAATTGGGAACAATTTCTCATAATCTTTCTGTTTCTGTAATATTGCAATATTTTCTTGTAAAATTATTACTTTTTTATGTAAAATTATTACTTTTTAATGCAAAATGGTGACATTTGTCTTATAAAATTCTGACTTTTATCACAAAATTGCTAATGTTTGTGTTATTCTTGTAAAGAAGTGACATTTTTTGAGTACAATTCCGATTATTGTCATAATATTGCCAACATTTTAAAGTTTTCTTATAAAACTGTGACTTTTGTCGAGTAAAATCACAACTCTTTTCATATAATTTCCAAAATGTTAAACTTTCCTTGTAAAATTGCAACTGTTGTTGAGTAAAATTCCAACATGTATCATAATATTGCACAAATGTTCAGTTTTTTATGTAAAATTGTGACCTGCGTTGAGTAAAATGAGGACTTTTATTATAATACTGCCAAAATTGAAATGCGCACCCTTTGGCCAAAGTAAATTTAAAAAATAAATAAATATGTATATAGAGACATACAGTAATAACGTGAAGTAAAAAATGAATATTAAAAACCAATTACAAAAAAAAAAATTAACTAAAAGCAGTCTTTTTCTCACAATGTGTCGACTTTTTTTTGTAAAATTGGGAACAATTTCTCATTAGGGACCGAGTCCCTTTGGGACAGAGGACCCTATTGTATTTCTAGCGTTTTATTATTATACCGCCACCTCTTTGAGCTGTAATTTGACCCCCTTAACATGCTTCAAAACTCACCAAATTGGACACTCACAAAAAACCAAACCCCAAAACTCAAAATTGCGCTCTAGCGCCCCCTAGGAAGAAAACACAGATAAAACTGCCTCTAACTCCCAGTAGGAATGTCGTAGAGACATGAAACAAAAACCTCTATGTAGGTCTCACTTAGATCTAGATTTCATACACTGACAACCCCCAGTAAAAATCAACAGGAAGTTTGCAATTCCCCCTTCAAAACAAAAGTTGAGTAAAAACAGTCACCTTTTTTCAAACATTATCTCCTCTGAGCGCGTTGGTCGTGTCGGCTTCAAATTAGCACAGGAGAGAGATTGAACCCTTCTGATTAAAAGTTGATGAAAGAGTTTTAATTACTGCTCCGGTTTGGATTTTATGAGCCCTCAAAGTCGGTCCCGTCCATCGCTGCTTGCTTTGATTTTAAATGTGCCCCATCAGTGAAAAAAGTTTGGACACCCCTGGTGTAAGAAATGTGGGTTCAAATCCTTGTTGGAACATTTCAGTATTTGACTACCTAGTTGGAGATCTGAAGTAAGTGTCTATGAATGTTGTCATTCATCAGGTCATTGTCATTCATCAGGTCATTGACATCTCAGGACATTCAATCATCACAACTGGACTGCTGGGTTTGTCTTGGAAGATGTTTCACACCTCATCTGACTAGACTTCATCACTTCATGATCATAGGCTTAGATTGTTACATCTAGTCTTAGACTTAGATTGTTACATCTAGTCTTAGACTTAGATTGTTACATCTAGTCTTGGACTTAGATTGTTACATCTAGTCTTAGACTTAGATTGTTACATCTAGTCTTAGACTTAGATTGTTACAACTAGTCTTAGACTTATTTTGTTACATCTAGTCAGACTTAGATTGTTACATCTAGTCGTAGACTTAGATTGTTACATCTAGTCTTGGACTTAGATTGTTACATCTAGTCGTAGACTTAGATTGTTACATCTAGTCTTGGACTTAGATTGGTCACATCTAGTCTTAGACTTAGATTGTTACATCTAGTCTTAGACTTAGTTTGTTACATCTAGTCTTAGACTTAGATTGTTACATCTAGTCTTAGACTTAGATTGTTACATCTAGTCTTAGACTTAGATTGTTACAACTAGTCTTAGACTTATATTGTTACATCTAGTCAGACTTACATTGTTACATCTAGTCGTAGACTTAGATTGTTACATCTAGTCTTGGACTTAGATTGTTACATCTAGTCGTAGACTTAGATTGTTACATCTAGTCTTGGACTTAGATTGGTCACATCTAGTCTTAGACTTAGATTGTTACATCTAGTCTTAGACTTACATTGTTACATCTAGTCTTAGACTTAGATTGTTACATCTAGTCTTAGACTTACATTGTTACAACTAGTCTTGGACTTAGATTGGTCACATCTAGTCTTAGACTTAGATTGTTACATCTAGTCTTAGACTTACATTGTTACATCTAGTCTTAGACTTAGATTGTTACATCTAGTCTTAGACTTACATTGTTACAACTAGTCTTAGACTCAGATTGTTACATCTAGTCTTAGACTTAGATTGTTACATCTAGTCTTATACTTAGATTGTTACATCTAGTCTTAGACTTACATTGTTACATCTAGTCTTAGACTTAGATTGTTACATCTAGTCTTAGACTTAGATTGTTACATCTAGTCTTAGACTTAGATTGTTACATCTAGTCTTAAACTTATATTGTTATATCTAGTCGTAGACTTAGATTGTTACATCTAGTCTTAGACTTAGATTGTTACATCTAGTCTTAGACTTAGATTGTTACATCTAGTCTTAGACTTAGATTGTTACATCTAGTCTTAGACTTAGATTGTTACATCTAGTCTTAGACTTACATTGTTACATCTAGTCTTAGACTTAAATTGGTCACATCTAGTTGTAGACTTAGATTGTTACATCTAGTCTTAGACTTAGATTGTTACATCTAGTCTTAGACTTAGATTGTTACATCTAGTCTTAGACTTAGATTGTTACATCAAGTCTTAGACTTAGATAGTTACATCTAATCTTAGACTTAGATTGTTACCTAGTCTTAGACTTAGATTGTTACAACTAGCCTTAGACTTAGATTGGTCACATCTAGTCTTAGACTTAGATTGTTACATCTAGTCTTAGACTTAGATTGTTACAACTAGTCTTAGACTTAGATTGTTACATCTAGTCTTAGACTTAGATTGTTACATCTAGTCTTAGATTTAGATTGTTACATCTAGCCTTAGACTTAGATTGGTCACATCTAGTCTTAGACTAAGATTGGTCACATCTAGTCTTAGACTAAGATTGGTCGCATCTAGTCTCAGACTAAGATTGGTCACATCTAGTCTTAGACTTAGATTAGTCACATCTAGTCTTAGACTTAGATCGTTACATCTAGTCTTAGACTTAGATTGGTCAGACCTAGTCTTAGACTTCGATTGGTAGTGGCTGGTGCCAAAATCCCAAATATTTATACTCCAAAACCAGGAGTGTGTGCCTGGGCAAGGATGGGTTTGCCCTATGGTAGTGAGGAAAAACTACTGTTTTAATGCAAACAAGCAATCCTAACTGTCGAAGCCAATGACAGTTGTCGAAGTGTGTTATACATTAGCTATTTTTTTTGTCATTGGCTTTGACAGTTAGGATTGCTTGTTTTGCATCAAAACCGTAGTTTTTCTCACTATGACAGGGCGAAACCATCCTTAGCCAGGCACACCCTCCTGGTTTTGGAGTATAAACATTTGGGGTTTTGGCACCAGCCGCTAGACTAGATGGGACCAATCTAAGTCTAAGACTAGGTGTGACCAATCTAAGTCTAAGACTAGGTGTGACCAATCTAAGTCCAAGACTAGATGTGACTAATCTAAGTCTAAGACTAAATGTAACCAGTCTAATCTAAGACTAGATGTGACCAATCTAAGTCCAAGACTAGATGTGACCAATCTAAGAGTAAGACTAGATGTGACCAATCTAAGTCCAGGACTAGATCTGACCAATTTTCACTTTCGCTTATCCCGACCAGACGGTTCGAATGGAAACTTTTGTTGTTTTTCATATTTTATAGCCTGTATTCCTAGTGTTTGATGATAACAATGTCTATTCTCCTACCAGGATCTGTCCAGCGAGCAGACTTGTTCTCACAATCTTTCCTCTGAAGTCCAACGTCTAAACCAGGATCTCCAAAAAGCTCAAAATGAACTAAAAAGTGCAACGGACACCCTCAAGCGACCACGGGAGTCGACCACACGCTCTCTGGACGAAAGCGGACCTCGTCTCCAGTTGGGAACGAAAAGGGATTGTAGTCCAAATTCGGAGCCTTCAAGCATGGATGCCTCTCAGTCCCCTGAAGACCACACAAGTCAGGACCTGGCTGTGACCGCCCAGGAGTCCACAGAGAGCCCGCTCAGTCCCAGGTGGTTAGAGCTGGAAAAAGAGGTGTGTAAATGAATTTGAGCATTGAATGGTGTGTGTGTGTTTGTGTTCTTGTATTTCTACCCTTCTTGAGACATGAAGAAGGAAAAGTATCTTCCATATGAGGAGGTGTGAACAAGTGATGACATAAATCATGGTCCCAATAACATTGCATCTAATAGGCAGCCAAATACTAGAGTCCGTGAACATTGCTCCAAAGTCAGGATTTTCTTTGTTGATTTAATGTGCATACAAAAGTAAACATTGCCAGGTGCAAAGGCAGCAATATATGATCAAACAAGACGGCAGCTAAAGAAGGACTTCCCGATTCATCCCCGAAAAAACCCGCCAGGTAAACAGCTGATTTTACCACTTCCGGTGGTGACGTACGACAACCCATATGTGACCGTAGGATGAACTAATACACTACGCTACTAAGACTATAGTGGCCATGAACAGTTAGCTTCTACAGCCGGGTTGCCCAAAGTGCGGCACAGGGGCCATCTGTGGTCCGTGACTCCTTTGTAGCCGGCCTTAAGCACATTACTAAATACAAAAAAATAGAGATCTCATTTGCAACCACTGGTGGGGACATCTATCAAAATGAGGGTGGTCCCGAAAAGGGAGGGATTTTTCAAATTGACTGTGTGTCGCTTTTAAAAGTGTTCCCCCTCTGGCGTACTTGCCAACCTTGAGACCTCCGATATCGGGAGGTTGGGGGTGGGAGTGGGTGGGGGTGGGGGTGGGGGGCGGGGTAGGGGCGGGGGCGTGGTTGGGGCGGGGGCGTGGTTAAGAGGAGAGTATATTTACAGCTAGAATTCACCAACTCAAGTATTTCATATATATATATATATATATATATATATATATATATATATATATATATATATATATATATATATATATATATATATATATATATATATATATATATATATATATATATATATATATATATATGTATATATTTATTTTATTATACATATAAATAAAATAAATACTTGAATTTCTGTGTTCCGGAGGCTATCCAGTAGATGGCAGCATTGTCCTGTTTAACTTCTCCGTTCATGACTGAGTATATCATTTCGGCCACCGTGTTCAATGGAGAAGTCTGTTCTACAAAATGTACAGGCAACATAATTACATACCCCTTCCCCTTCCAACTGTCCTGGATGAACTGAAATTCTTGTTTCCATTCGTTTTGGAACTTGCAAGCGTATTTCTTCATCTTGCTCGTGGACGGCGTCGCCATGTCTGTAACTTCCTCATTCTTCTGCTTCGTGTCCTTGTTGTGTGCGCAGTTGTGCACTCTACTCTCTAGAAGCCCTAGATGTTATGACGTCATTGGGCAGGCAAGCTGTTGATATTGTGGGAAAGCGGACGTGAGAACAGGCTGTCCCCACTCAGGTCCGCATTGAGCTGGAGGGGGCGTGGCCTCCAGCTCCGGCTGAATACCGGGAGTTTGTCGGGAGAGGCGCTGAATACCGGGATTCTCCCGCTAAAAACGGGAGGGTTGGCAAGTATGCCCTGTGGTCAACATATGAAATAACAAGTGTGTGTAAACATTTTGAAGTGCTCCCCTTCTGGTCAACATATGTAATAACTGTGTGTAAGAAATTGAAATGCGCCCCCTTTGGCCAAAATGTATTAAAAAAAATAAATAAATATGTATATAGAGACATACTGTAATAACTTGAAGTAAATAATGAAGATTAAAAATCAATTACAAACAAACAAAAAAATTAACTAAAAGCTGTCTTTTTCTTACAATGTGTCGACCTTTTTCTTATAAAACTGAAACCGAATTTTCAGTATTTTTTCTGTTTCTGTAATACTGCAATATTTTCTCGTAAAATTAGTACTTTTGAATGCAAAATTGTGACATTTGTCGTAAAAAATTCTGACTCATCACAATATTGCCAATTTTATGTTGTGAAATACTGACATTTTTTTGAGTAAAATTATGACTTTTGTCGTCATTTTGCCGAGTAAAATTCCGATTGTTATAATATAATTGCCAAAATGTTAAAGTTTTCTTATAAAAATTGTGACTTTTGTCGAGTAAAATTATGACTCTTTTCGCAACATTGCCAAAATTTTAAGCTTTAAGCTCTTAAGCGACTGTTATTGAGTAAAATTCCGACTTTTATCATAATATTGCACAGTTGTTCAGTTTTTCTTGTAAAATTTTGACTTGCGTTGAGTAAAATGAGGACTTTTATTATAATACTGCCAAAATTCTAAGTTTTTCTTGTGAAATTGTGACCTTCTTCTTGTGAAATTCCGATTATTTTTCACAACAAGCTTTTTTATATTTGCATAGTATGTATATATTATTAATGTTGTAAATACACTTCTTTATATATCTAGAGAGGGTGGTCTCAAGGGGGTAACAAATACAAGAACGCGCGTGTGTGTGTGTGTGTGTGTGTGTGTGTGTGTGTGTGTGTGTGTGTGTGTGTGTGTGTGTGTGGATCTTATCTGCAGGACGTCTGCGTTGTTTAGGGGAAGGAAATGATCCATATTAGGTGGAAACTCTTTGCCAGAGGGCTTCTCCACTCACAATAGTGCCCACTTGGTGATTGTGAAGCGTTATTTGCAGACACTTTATCTGGCCATCACTTCCTATAAAGTCACCTCAGCCACTCTTCATCCTCCTTATCTCAGTTTTTTCCCTCTCGCTTTACCTTTTTTTTTTTTTTTTTTCTTTTTTCCGCCCTCCTCTCTGCCAGAGACATTTCTCCGTGACAAAAACTCAGACCATAGAACCTGTGTGGACATCAAGGTCGGGGACTTTGTTGGTGGTGGGAAGAGGTTGTACAAACCCCGTTTCCATATGAGTTGGGAAATTGTGTTAGATGTAAATATAAACAGAATACAATGATTTGCAAATCACTTTCAACCCATATTCAGTTGAATGCACTACAAAGACAACATATTTGATGTTCAAACTCATAAACTTTTTTTTTTTTTGCAAATAATAATTAACTTAGCATTTCATGGCTGCAACACGTGCCAAAGTAGTTGGGAAAGGGCATGTTCACCACTGTGTTACATGGCCTTTCCTTTTAACAACACTCAGTAAAGGTTTGGGAACTGAGGAGACACATTTTTGAAGCTTCTCAGGTGGAATTCTTTCCCATTCTTGCTTGATGTACAGCTTAAGTTGTTCAACAGTCCGGGGGTCTCCGTTGTGCTATTTTAGGCTTCATAATGCGCCACACATTTTCAATGGGAGACAGGTCTGGACTACAGTCAGGCCAGTCTAGTACCCGCACTCTTTTACTATGAAGCCACGTTGATGTAACACGTGGCTTGGCATTGTCTTGCTGAAATAAGCAGGGGCGTCCATGCGAACGTTGCTTGGATGGCAACATATGTTGCTCCAAAACCTGTATGTACCTTTCAGCATTAATGGCGCCTTCACAGATGTGTAAGTTACCCATGTCTTGGGCACTAATACACCCCCATACCATCACACATGCTGGCTTTTACACTTTGCGCCTATAACAATCCGGATGGTTCTTTTCCTCTTTGGTCCGGAGGACACGACGACCACAGTTTCCAAAAACAATTTGAAATGTGGACTCGTCAGACCACAGAACACTTTTCCACTTCGTATCAGTCCATCTTAGATGAGCTCAGGCCCAGCGAAGCCGACGGCGTTTCTGGGTGTTGTTGATAAACGGTTTTCGCCTTGCATAGGAGAGTTTTAACTTGCACTTACAGATGTAGCGACCAACTGTAATTACTGACAGTGGGTTTCTGAAGTGTTCCTGAGCCCATGTGGTGATATCCTTTACACACTGATGTCGCTTGTTGATGCAGTACAGCCTGAGGGATGGAAGGTCACGGGCTTAGCTGCTTACGTGCAGTGATTTCTCCAGATTCTCTGAACCCTTTGATGATATTACGGAGCGTAGATGGTGAAATCCCTAAATTCCTTGCAATAGCTGGTTGAGAAAGGTTTTTCTTAAACTGTTCAACAATTTGCTCACGCATTTGTTGACAAAGTGGTGACCCTCGCCCCATCCTTGTTTGTGAATGACTGAGCATTTCATGGAATCTACTTTTATACCCAATCATGGCACCCACCTGTTCCCAATTTGCCTGTTCACCTGTGGGATGTTCCAAATAAGTGTTTGATGAGCATTCCTCAACTTTATCAGTATTTATTGCCACCTTTCCCAACTTCTTTGTCACGTGTTGCTGGCATCAAATTCTAAAGTTAATGATTATTTGCAACAACAAAAAAAAAGTTTATCAGTTTGAACATCAAATATGTTGTCTTTGTAGCATATTCAACTGAATATGGGTTGAAAAGGATTTGCAGATCATTGCATTCCGTTTATATTTACATCTAACACAATTTCCCAACTCATATGGAAACAGGGTTTGTAGTTCCGACACGGGTATTAAAGATAAGCAAAGTGATGCAAAAATATTCCAAAATGGAAAAGAGAGCAGGTGCCAAGCTGAGGTTTTTGTGTTTTGCAAATTTGGGTAACAAGCGCCACGTTTTTCCTTGCCTTGGGAGCTTTAGCTAATTATGGTTTATTCATTTAGAAAGCCAATTCTACATGTGTCACTCATGCTTTAATTGGATTATTGTGCTGGTGGAAAGACTCCAGTTGTAATTGCACACATTTGGGAAGTGGCATACATTTATTTAAAAAGTTAGGCGTGCAGTTGTGTAGAAAAAAAAAAAAACTATTACTTTGCTGGCTTTCACACCACGTGGTGGCGCCGTTATCAAACCACAAAGTTTGACTTGAAATTTCTCACACAGCCCGACGTGCTCTACAAAACACATGCTGTACTTTTGGGGGCGTTGAGCCAGGTCACCATGAGATTTGGACATCCATCCAGCAAAACGTCTTTGATTATACAAACCCCAAAAACTAGTGAAGTTGTCAAAAAGAGAATACAATGATTTGCTATTTTTTTCCAACTTATATTCAATTGAATAGACTGCAAAGACGAGATACTTAACGTTCAAACTGGAAAACGTCGTTATTTTTGGCAAATATTAGCTCATTTGGGATTTGATGCCTGCAACATGTTTCAAAAAAAGCTGGCACAAGTGGCAAAAAAGAGTGAGAAAGTGGAGAAATGCTCATCAAAGACTTAGTTGGAACATCCCACAGGTGAACAGGCTAATTGGGAACAGGTGGGTGCCGTGATTGCGTATAAAAGCAGCGTCCATGAAATGTTTAGTCGTTCACAAACGAGGACGGGGCGAGGGTCGCCACTTTGTCAACAAACGCCTGAGCAAATAGTTGAAGAACAACATTTCTCAACCAGCTATTGCAAGGAATTTAGGGATTTCACCATCTACGCTCCGTAATATCATCAAAAGGTTCAGAGAATCTGGAGAAATCACTGCACGTAAGCCATGATATTACGCACCTTGAAACCCTCAGGCGGTACGGCATGAAAAAGCCACATCGGTGTGTAAAGGATATCACCACATGGGCTCAGGAACACTTCAGAAACCCACTGTCAGTAACTACAGTTGGTCGCTACATCTGTAAGTGCAAGTTAGAACTCTACTATGCAAAGCCAAAGCCATTTATCAACAACACCCAGAAACGCTTCGCTAAGATGAACTGATGCAAAGTGGAAAAGTGGTCTGACGAGTCCACATTTCAAATTGTTTTTTTTTGAAACTGTGGACGTGGTGTCCTCTGGACCAATGAGGAAAAGAACCATCCAAATTGTTCTAGGCGCAAAGTGTAAAAGGCAGCATGTGTGATGGTATGGGGGTGTATTAGTGCCCAAGACATGGGTAACTTACACATCTGTGAAGGCGCCATATAATGCTGAAAGGTACATACAGCTTTTGGAGCAGCATATGTTGTTGTCGTGGACGCCCCTGCTTATTTCAGCAAGACGATGCCATTGAATATGAAGGCTAAAATATGAGAAGGGAGACTGTTGAACAACTTAAGCTGTACATCAAGCAAGAGTGGGAAATAATTCCACTTCAAAAATGTGTCTCCTCAGTTCCCAAACCTTTACTGAGTGTTGTTAAAAGGAAAGGCCATGTAACACAGTGGTAAAAATGCATTTTTTTGCAATGTGTTGCTGCCATTACATTCTAAGTTCATGATTATTTGCAAAAAAATAATAAATACCATGAAATATCTTGTCTTTGCAGTCTATTCAATTGAATATAAGTTGAAAAGGATTTGTTGTATTCTCTTTTTATTGACCATTTACCCAACGTGACAACTTCACTGCTTTTAGGCTTTGGTAAAAGTTGAGGATGTCACGTTTTCCAAAGCATTTTGACCACAAAAGGCCTGTCATTGTTTCCACAAGTCTACATGTGTTTTTGGCAGGGAAATGGTGATGCAATATTTACCTTCTCTCTCCTCCCTCCCACCCCCACACTTGCATCACACCCGTGTCAGAGAGCCGTGGCGCAGGCAGGACAGGAGGCGTTGTTGTCTCGCCTGTGCCAGTCCCAGGAGGCCTGCCAGCACCTGAGGGAGCAGCTGGAGGCGCTGCGTCGACACTCGCTCGGCCTGCAGGACTCGTGTACGCGCCTGCAGACGCTCAACACTCAGCTACAGGTGACACCACACGGGGGACACAGTCGGGTACAGGCGTGGTCACAATGAGCAAAAAGCAGACAGGTGCTTGTACAAACCCCGTTTCCATATGAGTTGGGAAATTGTGTTAGATGTAAATATAAACGAAATACAATGATTTGCAAATCATTTTCAACCCATATTCAGTTGAATATGCTACAAAGACAACATATTTGATGTTCAAACTGATAAACATTTTTTTTTTTTGGCAAATTATCATTAACTTTAGAATTTGATGCCAGCAACACGTGACAAAGAAGTTGGGAAAGGTGGCAATATATACTGATAAAGTTGAGGAATGCTCATCAAACACTTATTTGGAACATCCCACAGGTGAACAGGCAAAATGGGAACAGGTGGGTGCCATGATTGGGTATAAAAGTAGATTCCATGAAATGCTCAGTCATTCACAAACAAGGATGGGGCGAGGGTCACCACTTTGTCAACAAATGCCTGAGCAAATTGTTGAACAGTTTAAGAAAAACCTTTCTCAACCAGCTATTGCAAGGAATTTAGGGATTTCACCATCTACGCTCCGTAATATCATCAAAGGGTTCAGAGAATCTGGAGAAATCACTGCACGTAAGCAGCTAAGCCCGTGACCTTCCATCCCTCAGGCTGTACTGCATCAACAAGCGACATCGGTGTGTAAAGGATATCACCACATGGGCTCAGGAACACTTCAGAAACCCACTGTCAGTAACTACAGTTGGTCGCTACATCTGTAAGTGCAAGTTAAAACTCTCCTACGCAAGGCGAAAACCGTTTATCAACAACACCCAGAAACGCCGTCGGCTTCGCTGGGCCTGAGCTCATCTAAGATGGACTGATACAAAGTGGAAAAGTGTTCTGCGGCAGACCAAGGACCAGATGGGGGGATTACATCTCCTCTCTGGCCTGGGAACGCTTCGGGATTCCCCAGGAGGAAGTCGCAAATGTTGCTCTGGAGAGGGAAGTCTGGGGGTCTTTGCTGGAGCTGCTGTCCCCGCGACCCGATTCCGGATAAGCGGTTGAAGATGGATGGATGGTCTGACGAGTCCACATTTCAAATTGTTTTTGGAAACTGTGGACGTCGTGTCCTCCGGACGAAAGAGGAAAAGAACCATAAGGCGCAAAGTGTAAAAGCCAGCATGTGTGATGGTATGGGGGTGTATTAGTGCCCAAGACATGGGTAACTTACACATCTGTGAAGGCGCCATTAATGCTGAAAGGTACATACAGGTTTTGGAGCAACATTTGTTGCCATCCAAGCAACGTTACCATGGACGCCCCTGCTTATTTCAGCAAGACAATGCCAAGCCACGTGTTCCAGCAACGTGGCTTCATAGTAAAAGAGTGCGGGTACTAGACTGGCCTGCCTGTAGTCCAGACCTGTCTCCCGTTAAAAATGTGTGGCGCATTATGAAGCCTAAAATAGCACAAGGGAGACCCCCGGACTGTTGAACAACTTAAGCTGTACATCAAGCAAGAATGGAAAGAATTCCACCTGAGAAGCTTCAAAAATGTGTCTCCTCAGTTCCCAAACCTTTACTGAGTGTTGTTAAAAGGAAAGGCCATGTAACACAGTGGTGAACATGCCCTTTCCCAACTACTTTGGCACGTGTTGCAGCCATGAAATTCTAAGTTAATTATTATTTGCAGATTTTTTTTTTTTTTTATGAGTTTGAACATCAAATATGTTGTCTTTGTAGTGCATTCAACTGAATATGGGTTGAAAATGATCCGTTTATATTTACATCTAACACAATTTCCCAACTCATATGGAAACATATGAGTTGAGACATTGACATTGTCATGTCTTTCATAATTAATGTGAACGATAGGCAAAATTAAAAAAAGTAAAAAAATGCCGTTCCCCTTTAAGGCATCAAATTAGATGATTTGTCACATAATGCACCAAATTGTTATAATTATTATTATTTTTTGAATAGCAGCACCCACATTCTGTTACTAACTTTTGCAATATGCAATATGTTATTATTGGTGCGTCCAAGTTATTACATGATGAGGTAAAAATGTATGACACTGTTGCATATTGCACCATTATTACATAATGTGGCGTTACAAGTAAACAGTTTCCCTATTTGCAGCGTTCAGGTATCAAAGTGGCACCTGTTGAACAGTCTGCACTGATACTTTTATTTTGAAGTACTCCCAAGTACCCACTTCCTTCGTCGAGAGGCACTCAAGACTTCCGTGAAAGTAGATACTTGTCCTCACTCCGAGGTATTCCGTCTATTCCTCTCCGCACAGGTGGAACAAGCCACTCTGAACTCCCAGCATGCAGCGGCGCTGGCGCGCTCCGGCGAGAGCGAGGCCAGGTGTGCGGCGCTGCGGGCCGAGTCCGAGGTGTGGTCACGGGAGCGGGAGGAGTCGGCGGCCAGGACGGAGGCCCTGAGGCGGGACCACGAGAGGATGATGGCGCTGCAGCAGCGTCAGGAGGCGGAGCTCGAGGAACTCCTGGACAAACACTCCCGCTTACGCGGCGTCCACCGCAGCCTGGAGGCGCTGCACAGAGAACTGGAGGGCAGGTGATGACGTCCAATCAGATCTCTCCAATACGTGGTGGTCAAAATCATGTCATGGCTGTCTTGACTTTACAATCATTACAACTCTTAATTTTTTGTGATAGAGTAATTGGAGCACATAATTCAGCTAAATGTGTTGGTTTTCTGACATGGACTTGTTTCTTCAGCATTGTCCACAGTCAGGACTTTGGGAAGGCCATTCTAAAACCTTCATTCTAGCCTGATTCAGGCATTTCTTTACCACTTTTGAGGTGTGTTTGGGGTCATTGTCCTGTTGGAACACCCAACTGCGCCCAAGACCCAACCTCCGGGCTGATGATTTTAGCTTGTCCTGAAGAATTTGGAGGTCATTGTCACATTTACTCTCTGTAAAGCAGCAGTTCCATTGGCAGCAAAACAGTCCCAGCGCATAACACTACCACCACCCTGCTTGTCACGTGGCGGTCGCGTCTTACTGCGGGGTTCGTTCTCTCAGGATGCAGACGGACCGCTCCTGCCAAAGCGTGTAGGTAGGAACATGGTTTAATCTTCGTAAATCCTAACACATACACAAAACACTAAGCAAACCAAAGGGCTGCGTGCCGATCACACGTGAAGCTAAGGTACAAATTTGGAGGTCATTGTCACATTTACTCTCTGTAAAGCAGCAGTTCCATTGGCAGCAAAACAGTCCCAGCGCATAACACTACCACCACCATGCTTGTCACGTGGCGGTCGCGTCTTACTGCGGGGTTCGTTCTCTCAGGATGCAGACGGACCGCTCCTGCCAAAGCGTGTAGGTAGGAACATGGTTTAATCTTCGTAAATCCTAACACATACACAAAACACTAAGCAAACCAAAGGGCTGCGTGCCAATCACACGTGAAGCTAAGGTACAAATTTGGAGGTCATTGTCACATTTACTCTCTGTAAAGCAGCAGTTCCATTGGCAGCAAAACAGTCCCAGCGCATAACACTACCACCACCATGCTTGTCACGTGGTGGTCGCATCTTACTGCGGGGTTCGTTCTCTCAGGATGTAGACGGACCGCTCCTGACAAAGCGTGTAGGTAGGAACATGGTTTAATCTGCGTAAATCATAACACATACACAAAACACTAAGCAAACCAAAGGGCTGCGTGCCGATCACACGTGAAGCTAAGGTACAAATTTGGAGGTCATTGTCACATTTACTCTCTGTAAAGCAGCAGTTCCATTGGCAGCAAAACAGTCCCAGCGCATAACACTACCACCACCATGCTTGTCACGTGGTGGTCGCATCTTACTGCGGGGTTCGTTCTCTCAGGATGCAGACGGACCGCTCCTGACAAAGCGTGTAGGTAGGAACATGGTTTAATCTTCGTAAATCCTAACACATACACAAAACACTAAGCAAACCAAAGGGCTGCGTGCCAATCACACGTGAAGCTAAGGTACAAATTTGGAGGTCATTGTCACATTTACTCTCTGTAAAGCAGCAGTTCCATTGGCAGCAAAACAGTCCCAGCGCATAACACTACCACCACCATGCTTGTCACGTGGCGGCCGCATCTTACTGCGGGGTTCGTTCTCTCACGATGCAGACGGACCGCTCCTGACAAAGCGTGTAGGTAGGAACATGGTTTAATCTTCGTAAATCCTAACACATACACAAAACACTAAGCAAACCAAAGGCTGCGTGCCAATCACACGTGAAGCTAAGGTACAAATTTGGAGGTCATTGTCACATTTACTCTCTGTAAAGCAGCAGTTCCATTGGCAGCAAAACAGTCCCAGCGCATAACACTACCACCACCATGCTTGTCACGTGGCGGCCGCATCTTACTGCGGGGTTCGTTCTCTCACGATGCAGCCGGACCGCTCCTGACAAAGCGTGTAGGTAGGAACATGGTTTAATCTTCGTAAATCCTAACACATACACAAAACACTAAGCAAACCAAAGGGCTGTGTGCCGATCACACGTGAAGCTAAGGTACAAATTTGGAGGTCATTGTCACATTTACTCTCTGTAAAGCAGCAGTTCCATTGGCAGCAAAACAGTCCCAGCGCATAACACTACCACCACCATGGTTGTCACGTGGTGGTCGCATCTGACTGCGGGGTTCGTTCTCTCAGGATGCAGACGGACCGCTCCTGACAAAGCATGTAGGTAGAAACATGGTTTAATCTTCGTAAATCCTAACACATACACAAAACACTAAGGAAACCAAAGGGCTGCGTGCCGATCACACGTGAAGCTAAGGTACAAATTTGGAGGTCATTGTCACATTACTCTCTGTAAAGCAGCAGTTCCATTGGCAGCAAAACAGTCCCAGCGCATAACACTACCACCACCATGCTTGTCACGTGGCGGTCGCATCTTACTGCGGGGTTCGTTCTCTCAGGATGCAGACGGACCGCTCCTGACAAAGCATGTATGTAGGAACATGGTTTAATCTTCGTAAATCCTAACACATACACAAAACACTAAGCAAACCAAAGGGCTGCGTGCCGATCACACGTGAAGCTAAGGTACAAATTTGGAGGTCATTGTCACATTTACTCTCTGTAAAGCAGCAGTTCCATTGGCAGAAAAACAGTCCCAGCGCATAATACTACCACCACCATGTTTGTCACGTGGTGGCCGCATCTTACTGCGGGGTTCGTTCTCTCAGGATGCAGACGGACCGCTCCTGACAAAGCGTGTAGGTAGGAACCACCAGTCACAACATCAGCCACCCCCCTGCACCAGACCCAGCAGCCACGGGCGCCCACACCAGAAACAAACGGCAGCAGAAACAGCAGCCGCAACACCCCCAGACAGCCAGCACCACCCAATCAAATCAAAGCGATAAAAAAAAAACCACGACCGGCAACCACACACCAACAGGATCACGGAGACCAGCCAGCGCCGGCCCGCCAGCAAGCCCAAATGCCAACACGCAAACAAGAGACACCGACACCCCCCGCCCCCACCAAAAGACCCCACCACCCCAACCCAAACCCGCACAAACACACCACCGCCCAAACAACCGAGACACAGCATCCAGACCAGACACGGGCGCTGCGCCGCCACCACATCTAGTCACCAACAGAGACCCCACAGCGCAAGGTCTGGCCACACGGGCACGGACCCCACCCAACAGGAAGCGAGACCCGCGTGACGCCACACACAAATAAATAATAAGATTAAACAAAAATAATAATAATAATTAAAAAAAAAATAAAAATAAAAATACAAATACAAATTAAATTAAATTAAAATTAAAAATAACAAACAAAAATAAATAGATACAATAAAAATAAAATAAAATAAAGTAAGTAAATAATTAAAAAAATAAAATAAAATAATACTAATACCACCACCACCATGCTTGTCACGTGGTGGTCGCATCTTACTGCGGGGTTCGTTCTCTCAGGATGCAGACGGACCGCTCCTGACAAAGCGTGTAGGTAGGAACATGGTTTAATCTTCGTAAATCCTAACACATACACAAAACACTAAGCAAACCAAAGGGCTGCGTGCCGATCACACGTGAAACTAAGGTACAAATTTGGAGGTCATTGTCACATTTACTCTCTGTAAAGCAGCAGTTCCATTGGCAGCAAAACAGTCCCAGCGCATAACACTACCACCACCATGCTTGTCACGTGGCGGTCGCGTCTTACTGCAGTGTTCGTTCTCTCAGGATGCAGACGGACCACTCCTGACAAAGCGTGTAGGTAGGAACATGGTTTAATCTTCGTAAATCCTAACACATATACAAAACACTAAGCAAACCAAAGGGCTGCGTGCCGATCACACGTGAAGCTAAGGTACAAATTTGGAGGTCATTGTCACATTTACTCTCTGTAAAGCAGCAGTTCCATTGGCAGCAAAACAGTCCCAGCGCATAACACTACCACCACCATGCTTGTCACGTGGTGGTCGCATCTTACTGCGGGGTTCGTTCTCTCAGGATGCAGACGGACCGCTCCTGACAAAGCATGTAGGTAGGAACATGGTTTAATCTTCGTAAATCATAACACATACACAAAACACTAAGCAAACCAAAGGGCTGCGTGCCGATCACACGTGAAGCTAAGGTACAAATTTGGAGGTCATTGTCACATTTACTGTCTGTAAAGCAGCAGTTCCATTGGCAGCAAAACAGTCCCAGCGCATAATACTACCAACACCATGCTTGTCACGTGGCAGTCGCATCTTACTGCGGGGTTCGTTCTCTCAGGATGCAGACGGACTGCTCCTGACAAAGCGTGTAGGTAGGAACATGGTTTAATCTTCGTAAATCATAACACATACACAAAACACTAAGCAAATCAAAGGGCTGCGTGCCGATCACACGTGAAGCTAAGGTACAAATTTGGAGGTCATTGTCACATTTACTCTCTGTAAAGCAGCAGTTCCATTGGCAGCAAAACAGTCCCAGCGCATAACACTACCACCACCATGCTTGTCACGTGGCGGTCGCATCTTACTGCGGGGTTCGTTCTCTCAGGATGCAGACGGACCGCTCCTGACAAAGCGTGTAGGTAGGAACATGGTTTAATCTTCGTAAATCCTAACACATACACAAAACACTAAGCAAACCAAAGGCCTGCGTGCCGATCACACGTGAAGCTAAGGTACAAAGACACATAGAAAAGAGAAATAACCCTACGGGCCTGTTGCAAATAGCAAACAATGAAGCCAGACAGAGGGTGGCGAGCTCTCTGATTAGTGCTCGACAGCGGGTGAGCGTGCCGACCACTAATCAGGGGCAGGTGAACCCAATTAATACCCATGGAAACCAAAACAAACCCAAACAGGAACTAAGGGAGTCCAAAACTAACAGAACATGACTAAACAAAACATGATACGGGCCACGGATCATGACAATGCTTGACGGTAGGCATGGTGTTCCTGGGATTAAAGGCCTCACCTTTTCTCCTCCAGACATATTGCTGGGTATTGTGGCCAAACAGCTCCATTTTTGTTCCACCTTTCCTCCAGAAGGTCTTATCTTTGTCCATGTGATGTCAGATGAGACAAAAATGGAGCTGTTTGGCCACAATACCCAGCAATATGTGTGGAGGAGAAAAGGTGAGGCCTTTAATCCCAGGAGCACCATGCCTACCGCCAAGCATGGTGGTGGTAGTATTATGCTCTGGGCCTGTTTTGCTGCCAATGGAACTGCTGCTTTAAATGGGACAATGAAAAAGGAGGATTAGCTCCAAATTCTTCAGGACAAGCTAAAATCATCAGCCCGCAGGTAGGGTATAGGGCGCAGTTGGGTACGTACACTTTTGACCACCGCTGTATCTGCAGTTTCCGCCAGTTTCCGTTTTTTTTTTTTTTTTTTTTTTAACCCTCATTTTCTCCTGCCAGGCTGTGTTTACAGTTTATCTAAAAGTGTGTGTGTGTGGTGTGATGTGCAGCCACAAAGAGCTGCTGGACGCTAAGAGCCAGCTGGAGGAGAGAGAGCGAGAGATGAAAAGGGCGAGAGAGGAGATGGAAGCTGAAGCCCAGCACAGATTGGAAAGCGAGCGAGAGCTGGAGAGGCTGAAGGAAGACGGCGAGAGGTGACTAGACCGCCATTAAGCGCCCGTCAGGTGCAAATGTAATGAGTTAGTTGTCACAATCAAATTGATACAACTGATTGCTAATGATACAACAATGTGGTGTAATTGAACTAATAGCAGGCCTTTAGACGGCTCACTTAAAAGACGTACTAATCAGCGACTATTAAACCAATCAATGAGTTTTGTTTGGGCTGGTCAAACTTTCTGCTGAAATATTACTAAAAAGTCGTTTGGAAAATTAATGTGTTTTAAAGTGGAACTGCACTTTTCTTTTTAAATGTCGCCTATCGTTCACAATCATTATAAAAGATACGATGACAGATGTATTTTGAAAAAAAAAAGTCTATATTCTAAATATTCAATAAATGCGATCAAAAGTCTGCCTACAATGGAGTTTATGGTCGTCGCTCTATTCCGCCTATAAAAGCTCTTAAAAACACCTCCATTAAGGTTTTATATACATGATGTAAATATATATGTAATGTAGTAACATTCATAATAACATGTAATATATACATGAAGTAAGTATACATGTTATGTAGTAACATTCATAATAACATGTAATATATACATGATGTAAGTATACATGTAATGTAGTAACATTCATAACAACATGTAATACATACATGTAAGTATACATGTCATGTAGTAACATTCATAATAACATGTAATATATACATGATGTAAGTATATATGTCATGTAGTAACATTCATAATAACATGTAATATAAACATGATGTAAGTATATATGTAGTATCTAGTAACATTCATAATAACATGTAATATATACATGATATAAGTATATATGTCATGTAGTAACATTCATAATAACATGTAATATAAACATAATGTAAGTATATATGTAGTATCTAGTAACATTCATAATAACATGTAATATATACATGGTGTAAGTATATATGTCATGTAGTAACATTCATAATAACATGTAATATATACATGATGTAATTATATATGTAGTATCTAGTAACATTCATAATAACATGTAATATATACATGATGTAAGTATATATGTCATGTAGTAACATTCATAATAACATGTAATATATACACGATGTAAGTATATATGTCATGTAGTAACATTCATAATAACATGTAATATATACATGATGTAAGTATATATGTCATGTAGTAACATTCATAATAACATGTAATATAAACATGATGTAAGTATATATGTAGTATCTAGTAACATTCATAATAACATGTAATATATACATGATGTAAGTATTTATGTATTATAGTAACATTCATAATAACATGTAATGTATACATGATGTAAGTATATATTTAATTTAGTAACATTCATAATAACATGTAATATATGCATGATGTAAGTATATATGTCATGTAGTAACATTCATAATAACATGTAATATATACATGATGTAAGTATATATGTCATGTAGTAACATCATAATAACATTTAATATATACATGATGTAAGTATATATGTCATGTAGTAACATTCATAATAACATGTAATATATACATGATGTAAGTATATATGTCATGTAGTAACATTCATAATAACATGTAATATATACATGATGTAAGTATATATGTCATGTAGTAACATTCATAATAACATGTAATATATACATGATGTAAGTATATGTGTCATGTAGTAACATTCATAATAACATGTAATATAAACATGATGTAAGTATATAAGTAGTATTTAGTAACATTCATAATAACATGTAATAAATACATGATGTAAGTATATATGTCATGTAGTAACATTCATAATAACATGTAATATAGACATAATGTAATTATATATGTAGTATCTAGTAACATTCATAATAACATGTAATATATACATGATGTAAGTATATATGTCATGTAATAACATTCATAATAACATGTAATATATACATGATGTAAGTATATATGTCATGTAGTAACATTCATAATTACATGTAATATATACATGATGTAAGTATATATGTCATGTAGTAACATTCATAATAACATGTAATATAAACATGATGTAAGTATATATGTAGTATCTAGTAACATTCATAATAACATGTAATATATACATGATGTAAGTATATATGTAGTATCTAGTAACATTCATAATAACATGTAATATATACATGATGTACGTATATATGTCATGTAGTAACATTCATAATAACATGTAATATATACATGATGTAAGTATATATGTCATGTAGTAACATTCATAATAACATGTAATATATACATGATGTAAGTATATATGTCATGTAGTAACATTCATAATAACATGTAATATATACATGATGTAAGTATATATGTCATATAGTAACATTCATAATAACATGTAATATATACATGATGTAAGTATATATGTCATGTAGTAACATTCATAATAACATGTAATATATACATGATGTAAGTATATATGTCATATAGTAACATTCATAATAACATGTAATATATACATGATGTAAGTATACATGTCATGTAGTAACATTCATAATAACATGTAATATATACATGATGTAAGTATATATGTCATATAGTAACATTCATAATAACATGTAATATATACATGATGTAAGTATATATGTCATGTAGTAACATTCATAATAACATGTAATATATACATGATGTAAGTATATATGTCATATAGTAACATTCATAATAACATGTAATATATACATGATGTAAGTATACATGTCATGTAGTAACATTCATAATAACATGTAATATATACATGATGTAAGTATATATGTCATATAGTAACATTCATAATAACATGTAATATATACATGATGTAAGTATATATGTCATGTAGTAACATTCATAATAACATGTAATATATACATGATGTAAGTATATATGTAGTATCTAGTAACATTCATAATAACATGTAATATATACATGATGTAAGTATATATGTCATGTAGTAACATTCATAATAACATGTAATATATACATGATGTAAGTATATATGTCATGTAGTAACATTCATAATAACATGTAATATATACATGATGTAAGTATATATGTCATGTAGTAACAGGCACATTAATAATAACATTCAATATTTATGTATTTTGATCATTCTAAACATTCATTTAAAAAACGCATCACAACGTTCGCTTTTTTTCAACTACATCTCTGATTTCTACTCATTGCAGCCAACAAACAAATTAAAACATCACTTACTGTACAATGTCTGCTGTCATTAGGATGCCGACTGAGAGAATATTGTCATAGTCCTGTTTTAGATGAAGAATGGCTCATAATCCTCACGAAGAAAAGCGTCTTTTTCGTGTCGTTCATGCTATTCCCGGGTCTAAATTGGCTGTCAAAGTGTACCAACTTGTCAGGATACGTCCTCATCCTTCTACTATCCAGGTGAGAGGCATGATTCATGATGTAGAATAAACTTTCACGAGCAAAGGAAGCAGCAGACCACTCGACGATCACAAATGTTTGTATGCAAATTACGTAATTAAGGGCGTTCACATATGCATATTGGGGAAACAAGAGCGTGTTGATATGCAAATTATGATAGACACGCACGCGCTAACCATTTGGCATTCGGCAACTTAAGAACAGCAGGTGGGAACAATTTGGCCGTTTAAAAACATGTCATGAATTAAGGGTGTTTACCTATGCAAATTATGGAATTAAGGGCGTTTACATATGTATATTGGGGAAACAAGGGCGTGTTTGTATGCAAATTATGATAGACACGCACACGCTAACCATTTGGCATTCAGAAACTTAAGAACAGCAGGTGGGAAGAATTTGGCCGTTTAAGAACACGTCATGAATTAAGGGTGTTTACCTATGCAAATTACGGAATTAAGGGCGTTTACATATACATATTGGGGAAACAAGGGCGTGTTTGTATGCAAATTATGATAGACATGCACACGCTAACCATTCGGCATTCAGCAACTTAAGAACAGCAGGTGGGAACAATTTGGCCGTTTAAGAACACATCATGAATTAAGAGTGTTTACCTATGCAAATTACGGAATTAAGGGCGTTTACATATGCATATTGGGGAAACAAGGGCGTGTTTATATGCAAATTATGATAGACACGCACGCGCTAACCAATTGGCATTCAGAAACTTAAGAACAGCAGGTGGGAACAATTTGGCCATTTAATAACACGTCATGAATTAAGGGCGTTTACCTATGCAAATTACGGAATTAAGGGTGTTTGCATATGTATATTGGGGAAACAAGGGCGTGTTTGTATGCAAATTATGATAGACACGCACGCGCTAACCATTTGGCATTCAGCAACTTAAGAACAGCAGGTGGGAACAATTTGGCCGTTTAAGAACAGCAGGTGGGAACAATTTGGCCGTTTAAGAAAAAGTCATGAATTAAGGGCGTTTACCTATGCAAATTACGGAATTAAGGGCGTTTACATATGCATATTGGGGAAACAAGGGCGTGTTTATATGCAAATTATGATAGACACGCACGCGCTAACCATTTGGCTTTCGGCAACTTAAGAACAGCAGGTGGGAACAATTTGGCCGTTTAAGAACACGTCATGAATTAAGGGTGTTTACCTATGCAAATTACGGAATTAAGGTCGTTTACATATGCATATTGGGGAAACAAGGGCGTGTTTATATGCAAATTATGATAGACACGCACGCGCTAACCAATTGGCATTCAGCAACTTAAGAACAGCAGGTGGGAACAATTTGGCCGTTTAATAACACGTCATGAATTAAGGGCGTTTACCTATGCAAATTACGGAATGAAGGGTGTTTACATATGTATATTGGGGAAACAAGGGCGTGTTTGTATGCAAATTGTGATAGACACGCACGCGCTAACCATTTGGCATTCAGCAACTTAAGAACAGCAGGTGGGAACAATTTGGCCATTTAAGAACACGTCATGAATTAAGGGTGTTTACCTATGCAAATTACGGAATTAAGGGCGTTTACATATGCATATTGGGGAAACAAGGGCGTGTTTATATGCAAATTATGATAGACATGCACGCGCTAACCATTCGGCATTCAGCAACTTAAGAACAGCAGGTGGGAACAATTTGGCCGTTTAAGAACACGTCATGAATTTTAATGGACTCCTCTGAGGAAATCACTTCGAAAGAAAGACAAGAGGAAAAGTTAGGAAGTTATTGCTGATGAAACGTGTGTGGATGAAACGCATGTTCACTGAGACAAGGTTTGTACAACAAAACGCATTTTTATTCGATCCGCGGCTCGTAAATGGACAAGTTTGTACAATAAGAGGTTTGCGAATCAGGTGCAATGACAGCCCCTCATTTCTTTGGCCTTGCTCATGGGTGAGCAGTGTCCAGGGATCAAAAAAGCAGTCGCAATATCTACAATCATCAAATTGCTGAACATTTTGGGTGAGAATCATGAGATAATGATGACAACCACATAGTGCTTCAGATGTCACCTGTCACAGCATCTTTTTGATCCTGCGATAATCACGCACGATAACAACTTCTGTACATGTCGGCATGTGCTCTATTTCATCCTAAAAGCTCTGAAGAGACACTGGGAAGATAAAATAATCTTGGGCTGGTGTTTATTTACTACGGAATATTGCAAAGGTTCCCCACTGTGAACATTAGATCTCACTGGAGTGTTGATGCGGCAGATGATTGCTTGCTTCAATAAACATTCCCAGGCCATAGTTTCAAAGTACATCCTGCACATTAATCATTTCTTTTCCATGTCCCATCGTAAGAAGTATGTAGCTGTGTGGCTCGTTATGTTGCGTAATATTATAATAATGGATTTCATTTAGCCAGACCTTGATCCAAAGCACACTGCGGGACATGAGGAATGAGCAAAGCTCTTGACTGTGTGTTTGTGTGTGTGTGTGTGTGTGTGTTGTTGTACTTCTACCCTTCTTGAGACACCAAGAAGGAAAAGTACCTTCCATATGAGGAGGTGTGAACAAGTTAGGACCCAAACCATGGTCCATTGCATCTAATAGAGAGCCAAATACTAGAGTCCGTGAACATTGCTCCAAAGTCGGGATTTTTTGTTGATTTAATGTGCATACAAAAGTAAACATTGACAGCTGCAAAGGCAGCAATATATGATCAAACAAGACGGCAGCTAAAGAAGGACTTCCCTAGTCATCCCCGAAAAACACCCGCCAGGCGAACAGCTGATTTTACCACTTCCGGTGGTGACGTAAGACAACCCATATGTGAGCATAGGATGAACTAATACACTACGCTACTAAGACTATAGTGGCTATTAACAGTTAGCTTCTGCAGTAAAATTATGACTTTTTTCATTATTTTGCCAAGTGAAATTCCCAATTGTTATAATTTTGCAAAATGTAAAAGTTCTCTTATAAAATTGTGACTTTTGTTGAGTAAAATTACGACTTTTTTCATAAAATTGCCAAAATGTTAAGCTTTTCCTGTAAAATTGCGACTGTTATTGAGTAAAATTCCAACTTTTATCATAACATTGCACAAATGTTCAGTTTTCTTGTAAAATTTTGACTTGTGTTGAGACTTTTATTATAATACTGCCAAAATTCCAAGTTTTTCTTGTGAAATTCCAACTAATTTTTCACAACAAGCTTTTTTATGTTTGCATAGTATGTATATATTATTAATGTTGTAAATACACTTCTTTATAT